>NC_080067.1:147907064-148222480 GCF_949987535.1 Balaenoptera acutorostrata | reverse complement strand
GCTGCACCCCTTTTGCAGGCCCTGGCTTGGTTCTCTGGTCCTCCGAGTGCATCTTTCCTCAAACCCAAGGGCTTCCCAGCCTGGGTGCATCCACTGACACTGTCAGGTGAAGGCCTGTATCTGCCACGCATCCTTGATTTCCCAGCATGCACACGACTTCATGCAGTTGCTCTCCATTTTAAAAAGTCACATTTCCCATGAGTTGCTGATTCGTGCATTCAAAGTGCATCTCCTGGACTTCTGCGTGCTCTGGGAAGCTGCCCACCCAGACCATGGCAGGGCTCGTGCCTCCAGAATGGGTTTCAAAAGCACCGTCAACAGATGACTAACCCCTTCTTAGCATATGTGTAATACAGTTGAATTCCTTCCCATCCAAGACAAAAGCTACTTACTGGATACACTCTGCCATGTTTGCGAGTGTTAGTTAATTAATCCGGGATTGATTAATGCAGCCAGAGCAAAGATTCAACAGGCAGGGGTGGCAGGCTGTGGGGCAGTGGCCAGAGTAGAGCTAATGGCCTGCGCGAGGGCACGAAAAGGAAGTGGAAGAGGGGGAGCAGAGGTCGTGACTGGGCCCTAGGGAACACCTCCCCCCCTCTCCACCCGGCAAACCCAGGGAGTCACAGTGCCCTGGAATCTCCCCGCTGGATGTTTGCATCAGTGACCGTGCCTGCTGTCTTATTTCAGGCCCTTTCCATTTCCCATCGCAAACATTGCAGAAGACCCACAGCTTCCAGGCTCTTCCCTCTCCTCCCCTCCAGTCCTCAGCAGAGTACCCAGGCTCACCAGCTGGACATGTCTCTCCCGATGGTAAAGTCTCTCACTGTGTCCTTGTCGCCCAAGGGAAGGCATGGGCTCACAGAGCCCGCACCTGTCCATGCTCAGCCCTCAGCCCTGTGGGCACCAGCTGGGCCCACATTAGTGCAGTGTGGGCTCTGTGAGGGCAGGAGTTTTGCTTTAACTGTTTATCTGTCCTAAGGGCTAGAACAGTGCCCAGCATGAAGTAGGTGCAGAAGAAAGAAAGAAAAAGAAAGAAAGAAAGAAAGAAAGAAAGAAAGAAAGAAAGAAAGAAAGAAAGAAAGAAAGAATGAAAGAAAGAAAGAAAGAAAGAAAGAAAGGGAGAGAGAGAAAGAAAGAAAGGAAGGAAAGAAGGAAAGAAGGAAGGAAGGAAGGAAAGAAGGAAAGGGAGGGAGGGAAAGAGGGAAGGAAGGAAGGAAAGAAAAAGAAAAAGAAAGAAAGAAAGAAAGGGAGAGAGAGAGAGGGAGGGAGGGAGGAAAAAGAAGACAAATAAGTGATTGTTGGGTTTGGTCACGTGGAGGTTACCAGTGACCTTGGCAAGTGATGGAGACTCAGGAAGACTGGAGTGAACTGAGGAGCACCCAAGGGGAGGGGTGTGAACAGAAATGGGGACACAGACACCTTCCAAGTGTCCTGACCATGCTGTATTTCATGTTGATGACCTCATGTACGCCATTGGCCAGTTGAGCTCCTTCAAGACGGGGCCTGAGCCTTGTGCATCTCTGCACCCCACCAGCAGCACAAGCACCCCCCGCCCATTGGTCCATGCTCAGTAAACTTACTCACTGAACACCTGGATAAAGCTGTTGGTGAGGGCTTCCCTGGCGGTGCAGTGGTTCAGAATCCGCCTGCCAATGCAGGGGACACGGGTTCGAGCCCTGGCCTGGGGAGATCCCACATGCCGCGGAGCAACTAAGCCCACGAGCCACAACTACTGAGCCCGTGCGTCGCAACTACTGAAGCCTGCGCACCTAGAACCCATGCTCCACAACAAGAGAAGCCACCGCAGTGAGAAGCCTGCGCACCGCAACGAAGAGTAGCCCCCGCTCGCTGCAACTAAAAAGAAAGCCCGCACGCAGCAATGAAGACCCAACGCAACCAAAAATAAATAAATAAAAAATAAATAAAAGCTGTTGTTGAGAAATGTCACTTTTGCTCATAACCCATCAGCCATAACTGATGCCCCCTAATGGCATGTAATTACCATGAGTGCTCTGGAGTGGTCGGAAGGAGACTCAGAGAGAAGCCCAGAAAGTCTCTGCTGCTCTGTAAAAGGGAACCCCATTCCATCCACTGTCAGTGGAGCCCCCCTGGGGCCGGCGCCCACCTGCCTAGTGTCTTCACGCTGAGAAACGAGCACGCTGGGGAAGACGTGGGCTCTGCCCTTGCGGAGCTCAGAACCTCAGCCTGGTGACAGGCATGTAAACCCACATTTCTTCACGAGAGGAGTGTCCCAGGCCCCCAGGTGTTGCTTGTTGGGAGAGTCAGAGCAGCAACACCCAAAGGTGGCCTTTGAAAGATGGACAGGAGTTTTCCCGCTCACTTGCTCTGGAGTGAGGCAACGCAGCACTCACACACCGTGTGCCCCAGACCAAGGACGACGGAAGGTCTGTCGCAGGCACTGTCGGATCCTTCCCAGAGTTCCAGTTACTCTGCGTGAAACCATTTGGGTCATCAGTGCACTGCAGAGCCCTGAAAGTTAATTTAGAATTTCCTGATTATCAATGAATGTCTATTTCCCCTGTCATTACAACTCCGTGGTCAACTTTATAATTACTGTAATTCAGTAACGAATTTCACTACCAAAAATAATTTTGAGCTGGCTCGGTGAGCGCGCATCAGGGTTACCTTGGTAAAGCATTGGAAGAGCGAAGCATCCCAGGGCCGCGGATCAGACCCGCCCCACCTGCCACGGGTCGCTTCACACTCCAGCCCGGCATCCCTAACAGGGCTTCGCTCCGAGCACATCCGGGAACTTCCCACCTCGCCCAAACTTAGTACTTCTTTACTTAGCAACATCTCCTAAGGTCCTACTTTTAAAATATTATAGATTTGTATGGAATTTCCTCGCATTGTTCTGTACGTACCCATTTATAGGTTTCCCTGGCTTTTGTATTGCCATTATTATTTTCAAATGGGAATATGTGCGATTTTTTTTTGAATATGTTCGATTTTGAGCACATTACTTCTATCAATTTACTATGACATCGGTCGTATCACATGAGGGATTCTGTCTTTATTTCATGACCTGTTTTGTTAATCTGCATCATTGTTTTCTTTTTGTAATTTATTTTTTATGGAAGTATAGTTGATTTATAATGTTGTGTTAAGTTTCTGGTGTACAGCAAAGTGATTCAGTTATACATACCTATATATATTCTTTTCATATTCTTTTCCATTATGGCTTATCACAGGATATTGAATATAGTTCCCTGTGCTCTACAGTGGGACCTTGTTTTTTATCCATTCTGTGTATAATAGTTTGCATCTGCTAACCCCAAACTCCCAATCCACCCCTCCCTCACCCCACCTCCTCCTTGTCTGTTCTCTATGTCTGTGAGTCTGTTTCTGTTTCGTAGATAAGTTCATTGGTGTCATACTTTAGATTCCACATACAAGTGTGATATCATTGCATCATTTTTTTAAAATAAATTTATTTATTTATTTATTTATTTATATTTTTGGCTGCGTTGGGTCTTCGTTGCGGTGCGCGGGCTTCTCATTGCGGTGGCTTCTCTTGTTGCGGAGCACGGGCTCTAGGCACGCAGGCTTCAGAAGTTGCGGCGCACGGGGCTTAGTTGGTCCATGACATGTGGGATCTTCCCGGACCAGGGATCGAACCCATGTCCCCTTCATTGGCAGGGGGATTCTTAACCACTGCACCACCAGGGACATCCCCATGCATCACTGTTTTTAATCTCATATTCAGGATCATCCCAGGCTGATTCCGTTTCACCCTATGCATCTTGTTAGTCATTCTCACCATCTCCTCCGGGAACACTTTTATCTGCACTTATTCTAGATCTAGTTATTTTTTCCTGGAATAGCTTTAAGTAGTTCTTTACGGAAGGAGTAGAAATAACAACAATAATACCTAATTCTCGTTGAATGCTTACTATTTGCTAGGCAGTGCTAAGGAGGACCTTTGTTATCTCATTTAATCCTCATACATGACCTGCGGAGGTGTTGATTATCGACGCTCCCGTTTGAAGGATGAGGAGACTGCAGGTTGCAGAGGTTATGTATTAATAACTTGCCCAGGGCCACCCGGTTATTCAGTTGAAGAGCTGGCACTTGAACCCAGGACTGATCAATCCCACCACCACACTCTCAGCACCGCCTATTCTGCCTCTTGGTGCCCTCCTTAATAAAAAGAAAAAAATCAGCACCCCCTGCATTTCTTGTGGCCGCGTCTGAGCCAGACCAGCCATGCCTATTGAAATCACCGCAGCTTAAGTTTTCTTTCACTGTGATCAGTGACACTTGGTTCATCATTCCTAATTGCAGAATTAAGCCCTAGTTTCTCAGCTGAGGGAAGCTTCTTCATTTATTGTGCAATTGATACCAAGTTGCAGACTTGCAGGTGTGTCAGTTTCAGTAACATCTGCACAACAGCTCAGCTATGCTTGGTGACACTTTGTTTTTGTAATATGTCTGGTGAGGCATCACTGGTATAATTTTTGCTTATTATCTCTTTACCTTTTTATACAGATCTGACCCCGCTAAAAACATTATCTGAGCAATGCTCTCCTGAAAGTTAGCTTAGACCTGCTGAAACAACTGATGGCTTATAGTATACTATAGTATAATTATCTTGGTGGCCACTTAGATTTTTTGGTACCTGAGCCCAAGATAGGCCACTGACTCTAGCAGGCACTGAAAGACAATGAAAAGAGTGAGGTCCCCTTTCTTGCAGGACTGGGAGGGGATTTTAGTTTTAATTCAGAATTCTGATGAGCTAACTTCAAGCCCAGGAGAAAGATCACAGCACTTAATTTTAGAATAATTATTACACTGCTGACGATACAGTGGTGAGTATCTCGATAAGCATGCCATCATGACGAAATCAATCACTCCAGTCCATTGATTGCAAGGGGAGGACTAAATCTGAAAAGGAAATCAGATTTCAGAGGGATGCCCAAACATTTTTTCACGCTTACCTCCCTATCACATACTCTGGATACCTTATTTTTTTAATTTAGTCGATTTTTATAAGTCAAAACTTCTTGGGAATCTTTCCAAGCATCCTTTGAGAATCCTAGACTTATCATAGCTGGTGATACATCAAGTGAATTAAATACGCAGGCTTGGTAAAACCTCAGATGACATCATTGTGGTTCTTGGTCATGGGTCAGCCTCACCTATCAACTTTGGAAGTGTTAAAACATTGGCAGTGATTTGCCTACCTTATTAAGAAAGCAAGCAAGCATAAAAGGGACAGGGCATCTATTTTCGGGAGTAGTCATTTCACAGATATCAGAGAACCAGACAGGGTACCAAATCAATAGAGTCACATACTGAGGGGGGGGATTCTCTCTAATGGAGAAAGCAGATCAAATCATTTGACCCAGTTTTTACGAGTGCTTCGTAAGCAAACTCCAAGTTCTATAATGTTTTATCAAGTCTAGTTCTGTAGTTGCTATTTTAATATTAATTGGGGGGGAACTATTAAAGACGCTTAAATGTGTCAAATGTATAGCATAAAACATGACAAATATCAAAAGGCATCTTGGGGCTTCCCTGGTGGCGCAGTGGTTGAGAATATGCCTGCTGATGCAGGGGACACGGGTTCGAGCCCTGGTCTGGGAAGATCCCACATGCCACGGAGCAGCTGGGCCCGTGAGCCACAGTTGCTGAGCCTGCGCGTCTGGAGCCTGTGCCCCGCGACGGGAGGGGCCGCGATAGAGAAAGGCCCGCGCACCGCGATGAAGAGCGGTCCCCGCACCGCGATGAAGAGTGGCCCCCGCTTGCCGCAACTGGAGAAAGCCCTCGCACGAACCGAAGACCCAACACAGCCAAAAAAATAAATAAATAAATAAATAAATAAGAAAATCCTTTAAAAAAAAAAAAAAAAAAAAGGCATCTTGGAGGTGATTAAGTACAGTAAGTACTTTTAAAATCAAATTTAAATGCACGTTCGTATGTCTTTTTTCAATAGGGTGACTCATGTTCTGGACCAGGGTCAACGACGCTGACTCTTACTAAAAGAAAAGGGGCAAAGCTTTAAAGTCGCCAAGATTTTTTTTTTAAAAAGGAAAAAAGAAAGAAACAAAAAACAGTGGCATCTCTGATCTTTTAAAAATGGCTTCAGGGTCAGATCAATTTAGTCAGCGTTTTTAGCCCTCTGTTCACTCTGTGCGCGGAAACACACAAAGCCTGAGGTCCAAGTGGGAAAAAGTCAGCCATTTGGGATGTCCTGGTGAGAGACACCCCCATTCCGCTCGTAGATACCCAGAACAAACTGCTGTTTGGGAAGGGCCGCCCCACCAATACCCTTTGCTGAGTTCGTTTTTCTCCCACAATCTGGTGTCTTGGTCTAGAAATCCAGAACGGCCGTCCGCTCCCTCGTGCCTGCGCTGGACCCAGCACAGCCCGTGTCAGGGATGAAGCTGGAATGTCTTGTCTCGTGGCCATTTACGGGAAGTGGGTGGCTGATTGATTCCAGAGCTCTCATTGTGGCACAGAGAGCACAGAGGCTGGCAGGGCCACCTCCTGCCTCAGGCCCGCCCTGCATCTGGGTCCCCGGGAGAGGCGGAACCGCCTGCCTCGGGCTCCACAGCTCTGAGCACACACGGGTCCCACAGCGTTTACCACCTGGACTGACAGGGCACGTCTATTTCCCCAGAGAGGATGCCAGCTCCTTGAGGGCAGGGACCGCCTGGTATTCATCTTTGCAGTCCAAGAGCCTGGGGCACAGCAGGCACGTAGATCATAATGCTGAAGGCAGGGAGGGTGAAAGGGAGGGATGGCCGAGCGGTGGGCCCAATCCACATCCCCACACACCTCACTCTTCACAGAAAATGCAGCTCATCCGCCAACTCACTCATCAAGCACAGGCCGTGGACGGCAGGTCCCTCAGCTTCCTGCTTCCTTCTAGGTCTCCCGACTGCATACACCTTTCTCCCTGCCCCGACCATCTAACTTCACCTCTGGGCCCTGGGTTACCCCTCCCCGTTAGAAGAAAAAGAAGATAAGGGCTGACCAGTTAACAATGCCTCCACAGATCTGAAATATTTTCAGAGCAGCTTATCTGCAGGTCTTAGCCTTTGCTGTCTGCCCTGGTTCTGAGTCCAATCGCTCCACGGCCTGGCCTTTATGAGCCTCACTTTCCTGGGGTGTAGACGGCAATGGTCATTCTAAAGGGCAGGGTAGCCCTGTGGGTCTGATCACGATTGAGGGAAGACACTTGTTCAGCAGGGGCTGCCACTTTTCACCCTGCTCCGCGGCCTGGGGACGTGGATCCATCTTCCTTTACCAAAGGAATCCCACGGTGCAGCTCTTGAAAGAATTGCATTCCTCCCCATCTTTCATGAGAGCAGCTTATGCAAGGGCACACAAGAAATCCCATGTAAATCCATGTTCTTACTGCACGGTTCATAATCAAATACCCAGAATTACAACTGCTATTACACACACACACACACAAACACACACACACACACACACACACACACACACACGAGTCCTCTCCCAATCTTGCTGAAGGCAAAAGGGCTGCTAGGAACCGGCGTTGAGGTGCTGATGTGATTCAGTTACTATCAGTGGCAACTGTCAGCCGAACTGGAGGACCTGGAGGTGTCTAGGTCTTTAAGGACCAGGGTGGTAGGAAGAGAGAGGAGGGGTGATCAGGTCCTGCCTCGAAAGAAAAGGGCACGGCGGGCGGAAGCTTCTACTCGGGGGGTTCTTCAGTTTGGTACCCTCCCTTTTCTTACCATGATGTGCAAAGACCACGCTTCTCAACAGTGAGAACACAGTGGAATTGACACTCAACCCAGCCCAGTTTCAACCATGCTCAAGAGAGAGCCGGGGCCCACCCAGTTCTGAGGCTCACTCGGCATCTCATATGGCATACACCATGAGGGTGGTTGTCATAATCCATTCACACAGAATCTAACATTTCACCACTTCTCATTTCCTCTTTTTTTCTACATCATCATGTGCTTTTCAAAGACCTTCCCCCATGGCTGCCATGGAAACAGGAACACTGCCTTTACATGTAGTAGGTTAAATAGTAGCCTCCAAAAGCATCAGGTCCTAATCTCTGGAACCTGTGATGTGACCTTATTACGGAAAAGGGGTCTTTGCAGATGTGATTAAGTTAAAGGTCCTGAGATTGGAAGATGATCCCTGATTACCTGGGTGAGGCCTAAATGCCATCCCAAGTGTCCTTATAAGAGAAAGGCCACAAGCCAAGGAATGCCAGCAGCCACCAAAAGCTCAGAGGCCACCAAGAGGTTCTCCCCTGTATCCTCCAGAGGGAGCACGGTCCCGCTGGCGCCTTGATTTCAGCCCAGTGATACTGATTTCAGATTTCTGACCTCCAGAACCATGAGAGAATACATTTCTGTTGTCTTAAGTCATCAAGATTGGGGTAATTTGTTAAAGAAACCACGGAAGATGAATCCACCACCCTCTACCTTAACCTGTTTAAAGGGACAACCCCTCAACTTACAGGTTGGGCAAATTTGGACGTCTAGACACAAGTTCAAAATGAAACAGAGAATCACAGCCAGTTAAAACTTCCCACTTCCAGGGAATTCCCTGGCGGCCCAGTGGTTAGGACTCTGCGTTTCCACTGCCGAGAGTGCAGGTTCAATCCCTGGTTGGGGGTCTAGATCCCGTAAACCACATGGCCAAAAATAATAATAATAATAAATTAAAACTTCCAAATATGTAGAGGCTTATGTTTTTAAACCCCAATTTACAAAAAGGCTGTTTGGTACAAGAAATACAAACAGGTCGAGTTATGATATTACTGACATGGACTCAGACATCACTGTGACACAGTCTCTGAGGGAAAACTGGCCATCGAGGGCAGATGGCCCAGGACACAGGGCTAGCGACAGGCCCAAAGCTCTGGGACACACAGGTTCACAGGCACAGTCTCTGCACCAAGAGCCCACAAGTGAAGCAGCTGACCTGCTAGCAGCCAGGAACTGATGAATAGATGTCACAGCAAAGCAACCGCAGCACAGGGGCAGGAGGCCTGGGGCTGAAGCTTAGAGGAGAAATGGGATCTGCCAGCAAGCTGAATAGGAAAAGGGCATCTGGGCAGTGCCGGTCCCAAACATGCGTGGCTGGAGCAGTTGGTGAAGGGGGGACACCCAGAGCTATCTCCACTCCACTTTGTAGGTCGTGCCAGCACTGAGGCTGCAGACAACATCCAATTTGCACTTAGAGAGATAAATCGGACTAAAAACGTTCTGGGTTGGGACGGGAAGGCGCAAACCCGAAGCAGGAACTTGGGATGCGTGGTTACAATGACTGGCCAGAGGCCCTGGAGCCAGGGAACAGCAGCAGGAGGGCAGGTGAGGACAGATCAGGGGTGCTTAGAGGTAGATTGATAAGACTGAGTGACGGCTGAATGCAGACACTGAGAGAGAAGAGTCTAAAATTACCATCAGGCTTCTGGCTGGGGTGACAGAGCAGCCCCACTAAATAGGACGGGGAGAGGGGAGGAAGAACAGTTTCAAGGGAAGACAGAAAGAACATAGGAAGTTGAGCTATGTGAGCGCAGAGCTGTAGGTTATCCAAACGGTGATATCTAACAAGAAGCTGGCCAGATAAATGATGTGAATTGTGTGTAAATAAATACACACGTATATGGAGCTAGAAATCCTGCCGGGATGCATCCGTGTATGGATAACACACAATAAAAATATGAACTCGGGCTTCCCTGGTGGTGCAGTGGTTGAGAATCTGCCTGCCAATGCAGGGGACACGGGTTCGAGCCCTGGTCTGGGAAGATCCCACATGCCGTGGAGCGACTGGGCCCGTGCGCCACAACTACTGCGCCTGCGCGTCTGGAACCTGTGCTCCGCAACAAGAGAGGCCGCGATAGTGAGAGGCCCGCGCACCGCGATGAAGAGTGGCCCCTGCTTGCCACAACTAGAGAAAGCCCTCACGCAGAAACGAAGACCCAACACAGCCATAAATAAATAAATAAATAAATAAAATATTTAAAAAAATACTTAAAAAAAAAAAAAAAAAAATGAACTCAAGGTCAGGCACCACGCTGGGCACCGGGCAGGCAGAGGGGAACAGGAAGCCCACTGAGGGGGAGAGGTTGCTGGCAGGCAAATCCAATAGCAAGTGCACAAGTGTATAACAAGCTACACAAGCGGCTATGGGAGCACGGGGTGGGGGGCCCCAAACACATAATGAGGGTGAGTGATAACAGGGGAGGGGGCTGGGGGAGTCCTGGAGGAAGGAACGTGAACCAGCAAGATAAAAATATCAAGGGCAGACTGAGTGTGCACAGGGCAGGGGGAGGAACAGCTCAGGGGAGAGGACAACGCACAAGGACACTCAGAGGTGAGAGGCAGAGTGTGACTTGTTCAGAGAGGACGTGTGTCCATGTGGGTGCCGGGGGACACGGGATTAGAGGCGGGCTGTCACCAGTCTGCTCAGTCACAGTACGAAATTTGAATGTCATCCTTAAAGCAATAGAGAGCCATCAGCAACTTAAGCAAGGGAGTGGCATGACACCTTTGGCTTTTTAAGAAGATCACTTGAACTGCAGCACGAGGGTGGATTGAACAGGGACATCCTGGAGGCTGGGGAGCAGTTAGGAAGTTGGGGACTGGCCCGTGGTTACATTATCAGAGGTACAGCCAGGAGGTGGATGGCCCCGACTTGGTGACTGGCCGAATACTGGTGATGAGGGAGGGGCTCTGGCTCAGGCAGCTGGGTTCCCATCCCAGGGATGGACGGGGCTGCAGGGGGTGAGTGGAACAAGAGGGCCATGGTCAGAACGTCAGGAGACCCAAAGTGTGAGGACAGTTAGGGCAGAGGAACTGACACAGGAGGCTGAGAACCAGAGGTCAGATAACGGGTAGAAAATCCAGGGGAGGGAATTCCCTGGCAGTCCAGTGGTTAGGACTCTGCGCTCCCACTGCCGAGGATGCAGGTTCAATCCCTGGTCGGGGAACTAAGATCCCGCAAGCCGTGTGCTGCGAGGCCAAAAAAGAAAAAAGAAAAAGAAAAGAAAATCCAGGGGAATGAAGCATCACTGAAACGAGTGGGTTTGAAGGAGCAATTGGTAGGGTCACAAACCAAAGAGGCAACTGAACAAACTGCTGGATTTAGCAGTCAGGCCCCTTTTAGTGAAATGGCCTGATCATTAAAGAGGAGACACCAACGTGTTATCTTCCTGAGGCAGCTGGAAGGGATGCAGGCAGAAGACGATTGCTTTTGGCATACGGTACAGTACGCTGAAAACTAGAAAACCCAGCTTCTAGCTCTGGCTACACAGCTGGTACACGTTTTCTCACCCGTAAAGTGGGGACAACTATGTGTGCTCGCCCAGCCTAACCACAGGGGACCCTAAAACTCAAGGTCCTTTGAAAGACTTACACTGTTCTTTTAGTTCAAAGCCACTTTTTGCTCCACCACCATTCAGTTCAAAATACAAAGACACTTTTTCAAGTTTTTAAAGAGTTGCAGAAGAAAACTTTTAGGTGCAAGATTCTTCCTTTGAGACTGAGTCCTCTTAAAATTAGTGGAACGAAAACAATTGACAATAGAGCTGTTCATTTTGCAACACGTTTTTAATTTTAATCAACCTAATGCAAGATTATTTCTTACACATGTTCCTCAGACGTTTCATAAAATTTTAACCTAGGGTCGTATGTATAAACTCAACTTTAAAAAATTAAATTTATCTGAAAATTGACATTTGGAAAATATTAAACAACATGGATTTAAAAGCCAGGAATTTAAGCATTGGTCCTAAAAAGTATCACTTTAAAAGGCAGCCTCGGGAATTCCCTGGCAGTCCGGGGAATTCCCTGGCGGTCCAGTGGTTAGGACTCTGCGCTTCCACTGCAGGGGGCACGGGTTCCATCCCTGGTCGGGGGACTAAGATCCTCCATGCACCCCGGCCAAAAAACAAAAAAACAGAAAAACACGCAGTCTCCTCTCCATTCCAATCTAATCTGTTTTGTTTACCTTGCCTAACAGAGCCTTTCTGTAGAGTTAGTGTTTACAGTTTGGCATTTCTGTTACACTAATTTTCTGGTTTTGAATGAGAGAGAAGTGAGTTTTCTAATTAATGGGCTTGTAATACTCATGCAAGAAAACGACAGTCTAGGAGACAGCAATTGAGAATTGATATTAGAGAAAATAAGTTAGTTGCCTAGCGATCGCTTAAGCCAATGCCTATTAAAAGTGAAGGTTTTCGTCTGTGAACACGCAGCTGACAAGTGGATGCCACGCGAGGCTGAAGAGCAGAGCTGCCACCCCCATCTGCTCAGGCGGGGTGAACCTGGAGGCCCGTCCACCCCAAGTCAGCACCGAGCGGTCCCCAGCGATCGGACCGCCCAGCTGGGAGGAAACGTTAGCGCCCAGGTCGGTTCTCGGCAGGTCGCACGCCGCGCGCCTCCACGCCCGCCGAGAGGCGTCCGCGCCGCCGAGATGCACCTGGACCCGGGCACCAAGGGGCTGCCGTCGGAGAACAGTCCTCCGAGGGCCGAGCGGAGGCGCCGCCGCAGCGCGCCGGGCCGGGAAGGGGCACCACCCGGCGAGCCCACCGGCGCGTGTCCCCGCGGCGCCAAGCCCACCACCGGGACCGCCGGGCAGAGCGCGGTCCGCGCCTCCGCGATACGCGCCCCTCCAGCCGCCGCCGCCTCCCCTCAGGGCGGCCCACGGGGGACGCGCGCCCCGCCTCGGGCCCGGGTAGGACGCGGGCGCGTGCGACTCGGGAGGAGGAACACCGGGCGGAAGGCGCGCGCGGGAGGACCCGGCGGCGGTGGCGGTGAGCCGGCTGCCATCGGGCCCGCCCTCGCCCGGCCCCCCGCGCCGCGCACCTCCCTCGCCCCGCCCCCCTGCGCCTAGCGGCCAATCACAGCGCCGCGCACGTGACGAGCGCTGCCTGCGATGACCTCATCCCTGGTGTGGGATGACGTCAAATTCAAGATGGATGGAATCACAGCGGCAGCGGCGGCTGCGGCGCGCGCGAGCCGAGTGTGAGCGGGAAGGGGCCTGGCGTCTGCCTCGGGGCTGAAGACCGGTGAGTAACTGTCAGGTCCCTGGCCCTAGGAGAACTGCGGGACCCGTGGGAGGCCACAGCCTCCCCGCAAAACGCGGCCTTTCCTGACGTAACTCTGAGGTGATTTCTCTCCTCCTTTTTCTCTCCGCCGGCGGGTTGCGGGCTCGGAGCGCTTCTGCGCGTGCGCCGGGCCCGGCGCTCACCGAGCATGCCCCGGGCTCCCACGTAGCCCGTTGTGCCTTCACACTGCGCATGCTCCTTGCCCGCACTTGGCCTCGCCCTCGCCACTGCGCACGCTCCGTCCCTCACTGGGCTTCCCTCGCCGGGCCCGGCGCCCCTGCGCCGGGCGGTTGGGGCGCCTTCCGGCCGCGGGCGCGTGCTCCATCCCGGGCAGGCGTGGAGGCCGGCTGGTGTCTGCCGGGGCGCGCGGGCGTACGCGGAAGCTGCGGGGCGGGGGGACCCCCGCACCTGCCGCGGCCCGCGCCCTCGCCCCACCGGCCCTCGAGCCCCGCCTGGCGGCCGCCGGCGCATCCAACCGATGACCCGAGTGGACTGCTTGCCCCGCCCCGCCTCGCCTCCTGGCCGGTCCCCCGCAGACCCCCGGGAGGACCCGTCTCCCCGATTCTCCAGCGCTGTCCCCGAGCGTCTCTGCTGGAATGCGGAGGGCCTCCCCCGCCGCTCGGGAAAGCCCCCGTCCGAAACCTGCGGCCGGAGGCGTAGGTTGCCGACCGGCCGCGCTGGAGACCCCCGCCCAGAGACCTCCGCTGGCCGGACTCCCCGAGATCTTTTCTCTTCTCGCCCAGACCGCTTACCTGGCGCGCGTTCACTGGCCTCCGTACGGGAGAGCATGGCTGTGACCGCGGGAGCGCCCCTCGGTCCTGGCCCTCCACCCCGGTTGCTGCGCGCTCCGACCGCAGCGCCGCGCGGTTCTGGAGGACGCCGCTTCGGCAGCACGGTTTAGAGGGGTGACCGTAGAGACAGGTTCTCCAGCGGGGCGGCCTGGCAGTGGGAGGTGGGGGAAGCGGTGACCGGAGCCCGCGCAGTGCACAGCGCTCTGGGGGTCTTAGGGCGGGAGCCACCAGCCCCGCTCACGCCTGGCATCTGGCGGCGCCAGATATTCCGCAGCGTCCAGGGCTGTTGACAGCGGTGACCCTGCGTCATCCATGGGGAACCTGCGTTGTGGTCTGATTCCTTGTTCGGAAGAAAGTGGGTTAATCCGTGTCAGAAAGGTTTCTCGTTGACAGTTGCTTTTGAAAACTTTTACCCGCTGGTGCTTGGAGTAAATCCTTCATCCACCTTAATGACTAATAGTCATGACGTTTAAATATGAGTACCAGTAGATATCGATGGTATAAAGAAAGTAGACATGGGGGGCATTGGTTCACTTAAAAATAACGTTGCATCTAATTTATTCTTCCTTTTTACACTGTTCGGTGTAGAGTGTGCTTCATTCTCTGGAAATAAAAGTTGGAAAGGATATGACCCCCGCCCTTGAGGAACCTGACGGTGTTCATGGCAGGGCATGTTAGGTGTGTAACAAAAGAGGGGCCGAGGTACTGAGAGGGTCTCTGGGTGAGGGGCGATGACTGGAGGAACCAAAGCCAGCGGGGATGAGGAGAGCAGACGCTAGAGCTGATCACGAGCAAGGCTTGACAGGGGCTGGTCACTGGCTAGAAAGGAAAGAGAAGAGGTTTCCAGTCTGGGAGACCCGCTGGCTGGCAGCACACCGAACTAAACAGGGAATGTGTGGGGACGGGCAGATGTGGGAGGGCAGGGTCCTAGGTGCCATCCTGGACAAGAGGGCTGCCCTGTGATGGACGAGTCCCGAGAAGCTTCAGCAGGGATACAGAGTTGGGAGTCATCGGCCGGTAGGAGCTAAGGCCACAGGCGCTCACACACAAAGCGAAGACCGCTGCCACGCGCTGCTCTCTGTGCCGGATGCTGGAGCAGCAGAGATGAGCCCGCCCAGGCCTCGAGCCTTAGTGATGGTTTCTCTCTTTGGCCAGCAGGCACCTGCTGGGCCTGCACTAAGCATTAGGAATACACAGCTGACAACAAGGGTTCTTCCTTTTAAGGACTCTCATGAGAGGGTAGATATAAAGGCAGAGCATTCAACATAGTTGTGTTATTGCAGAGGAGACGAAGTATTGTGGTAGCTTAGATGGCTGAGCTGCTGGCCAGGAGCACATCACTAGAGCTTTGTAGAGATGGTGACGTTTGAGCTGGATCTTTCTGTAGAGGTTAGCCAAGTAAAGGAAAGGTAAGAAAGATAGTCGGTGGAAACTGGGTGTGCAGGTTTGTAGGGTAGGTGCCGACCTTCATGCTGTCCTGTGAGGCTGGAGAGATGAATTGTGATCAGAATATGAAGACTCCTGCGTGCCAGTCTGTAGAGTTTGCATTTTATCTACGGAGGAATGGAACAATCAATATAGTATTCTGAAGGGTACTGGTGGGACCAGCTCTGCGTTAGGAAAACAGATAAAAGGCACGGTTTCCACTCCTCATCTAATCAGAGTGTCAGAGTACAGAAAAATCAACAGATATTATTGTTGTGTGAGATACCACGTTGGGCATTGCAAAGAGTGTCAAAAGACATTAAATAGATTCCTAGTCCTTAAATAGCTTACATTTCTGCTGGGGATACAGACAACTTACAGTATACGGCACTGAATAAACACTGCGTAAATGGTGTCCCTCTGTAATACTGCAGTTGAAAGGCGTTTGCTCGTTATAAACTGCAGTGGTCAGGGAAGGTGTGTACATCAGTTAGCTGGGGCTGCCGTAACAGAGCACCACAGACTGGGGGCCCTGAACACCAGAAATGTATTTCCCACAGTTCTGGAGCCTAGATGTCCAAGATGAAGGCTCTGGCAGGCTTGATTTCTCCCCAGCCTTCAGCTTGTGGGCGGTCGTCTTCTCTGTCTTGACATGGTTCCTCTCTGTGTCTGTGTCCTTATCTCCACCTCTTACAGGAACACCAGTCACGTTGGATTAGGGCCCACCCTTAAGGCCTCATTACAACCTACGGTCTCTTAGAAGACCCTGTCTCCACATACGCTTACATTCTGAGGTGCTGTGGGTTAGGACTTCGACCTAGGAATCGCAGGGGACAGTCCAGCCCATGACTGAAGGCTTAATGGAGGAAATGGCCTCGAGCTGAGCTTTGAAGGGTGAGTAACGTTCAGCTGAGTGGTGTTGGGGGCGGGGTTAGGGGGGATCTGGGACATTGCAGATTGGGTGACAGAAGCAGCAAGACCTGCGGGTGGTGTCTCAGAGACAAAGTATCTGAAGCAGGAAGTTATCACGAGGCGATAACTAAAGGCAAGAAAATTTAAAAAGTAGTTTGAAACCAGATTTACAGAGCCTTGAAGTCCATGTTTTTAAAGTTTTGCATTTTAACCTAATGGAGAACCTTCGTTTTTATCATTTTATTTCTTTTTACTCAGGTCTTAGGTCTCAGCTAATCTGTCACATCGAGGCATTTCCCGACCATCCCCTCCAAACCCTGGTTACCTCCCCCCAGTCATAGCTCCCTATTTATTTCCATTGTAGCTCTTAGCACAGTCCAAA
Organism: Balaenoptera acutorostrata; assembly: GCF_949987535.1. Lineage (NCBI taxonomy): Eukaryota > Metazoa > Chordata > Mammalia > Artiodactyla > Balaenopteridae > Balaenoptera > Balaenoptera acutorostrata. The sequence continues at coordinate 148,205,904 of NC_080067.1, read as the reverse complement.
GTTATCTTTTTTTACTTGTTTCCCTGTTCATCGTCTGATTTACCCCGATGGAAAGTGGGGTCCCTGTCTGTTCTGTGCGACCCTGTATTTCACGTGTGTCTAATTGTGCCTTGCACGTAATAGGGGCTCAGTAAAGAAGTTGAATTCATAATAGTAATACTTAATGTGTGCGTCCAGTGAATGACCAAAGTTTTTTTTTTTTCGGAAGCTCAGTCAGGATGGATTTGGAGGGCATGACGGGAAGGATGAATACCACTTGGAAATCTTATTAGTCAGGGTCCTTTAATGACAAGAGCAGAAACTGCCAGGCCAGCTTGAATAGAAAAAGAAACTTAAAGGTAGAGAGAGGGCTGCTCTTGACATTGAAGGGAAGACAGAGAATTGGGCCGGGAAGGACAGAAACCAAGGTAACTGCAGGAGCCTGTGTGGCGGGCGCTGCCGGCTGCACCCTGAGGCCAGGGCTGAGATGAACCAGCTCCGCCAGTCGCTGCCTTTGTTGCTCTCAGCCCGTATTCCAAAGGAGAAAGTTCCTAACGGGCTGGGCATGGTTGTGCACCCGGTCCTGAGCGAGGGGGGCGCAGCGCCTCAGACTCCTCGGGACCGGGTGCTTCGGCGGGAGCGGCACGACAGGAGGCAGCTCTGTGAACCGGGGTGCGCTCTGCTGGGTGGGGCGGCGCGCGCACCCTAGACCAGACCAGCCCTCCTCGGGGGACACTAAGCCTGTGGCGAGATGGGGTCCCAGGGGTGACATCGCTGCCCTTGAAGGGTCAGATCAGCGAGGCTGGCTTTGAACTCCCAGGCGCTTTCGAGGACGTCTGCACATCTGCATTGTCTCCAAGTGAGCCATGATGAGATGTAAACTCAGAGCCGCCTGCCTGCCACCATCTCATAGTAAAATCAAACGGAGAGAGTCAGGCTAGACCCAGAGGTGAGGGTCTGGGGGTGAGCGGGGTGTGTGTTTATATTCCGAAGCCAAACGTAGATGCTTTGTTTTTCTAACTAAGTGTTTGCTTTGTGTTCTATGCATTCCTTCTTTCTCCCAGTGTCATGGTTAGGGCTATATAAGCAATCTCCAGCATTCCAAAGGATTGTGTGCCCAGAGTTCAGTTTCACATTAATGTTTTGTATTAAAGAGAGATTCTCCTATAGAACTGGTGGTAAGGGTTTTGTGGGCTGGTCTTAGAGCAAGTTTGATTTACAATGTACCTTAGCTCTGATACCAGCCTGAGTGTTCGTCTCCAAAACTCGAAAGCTGGTGTGAGGTTATTTTGGTCCCTTCTCATCTCCCCTTCTGCGCCCATTGTTCCCCTCCTGGTGTCCTTTTATCCGAGTGTCTAGTTCTGCTTTGCTTCTGTTTATATCCCCGGAATGTTCTATGGTCCAGAATTGCCTACCTTTCCTCCATCTCCTTAAAAATCTCAACTTCCTACAGTTGGTATAAAGAGGGAATTATTTGCGTTGAATTACGTTATATTAAGATATGAATTCCCTGCCCCTCTTAGGACTCGGCACCTGAGGACTTTGAGGTGGTGGTATGAAATAGTTTTCTGGAATCCGGTTGTGAAGTGCTCCGTAGCCATTCTAGGGAATTGGAACTTCATTCAAGCCAGGGGCTTCTGGAGATTTTAAGCTCTGGCACTATTAGATACATGTTTCTGGAAAGTATCTACAGTAGAATGGTGAAGAGTGGAACCTGTAGTATTGATATCATTATAATTGTCCGGTAAGCAATGAGTCGCCCATCTTCCCTCAGGTCCCCACTGTTCACTCATCGACCCTCCCACCCCTCGGCCAAATTAACTGCTTCCTGTAAACAGAATTCGCAGCACTTTTTGTATGCTTCGTTATATTTAGTCTTACATGTCTGTCCTACCATGGAAACGTTCAGGAAAGGAAGAAGAGGAAGAAGGAAAGTGCCTGCGCGCAGACGGGAAACACTACATGTACCAGGAGCTTGCACACATACGGCGTCTTTTGTTCTTCGTAAGAATCCTGTGTGGTGGGCAGTGTTAGCCCCATTGAACAGGTTGAGGAAACGTGTACTCAGGTTGAGTGATCTTTACAAGGTTACATACCTAAATAGGTGGCAAAGCCAGGATTTGAGACAAGTAGACTAATTTGAAAGTCTTTCCCGTGGAGCTATAGTGACGGCCATGAATTGTGAACTGTAAAGATTCTCTCATTTTGAAATATCAGGAAACAACATGAAATAGAAACAATTTAGGCAGAGTTTGGGAAGATATTTGTGTGCAGGGATCCAAGTGGTAAGCAAGCCCGCCCCGCTTCAGGAGCTGGTTTTCCTGGGGGATTTCCTCCCAGCTTTTTCTGTGGCAAAGGGGCCTTTTCTTCCATGTTTCACCCACTTTTCTTGTAAGAGCACCAAGGTCTCCACTGTGACTGAAGTGGTGGCGGGAGCTCGGGCGCTGGAGGCTCATGGAGATGAGCGGTGGGCAGGAGGGGCCGGGGATGCAGCGGCAGCGCGCGTGTCCACGTCAGAGCCTGCAGACCCGGCATGCGCTGTCCTCTGTGAGTCAGAGGTCCTGAGCGTCCACGAGAGATTGGAGTTTGATGACCCAGCAGATTGATGGAGGAGAAGGTACCTCCAGCACCAAAGCTGGCCTCACCTGAGGCTGAAGAGCAGAAAAGCAGGCGGCCTTGAGCGTTCAGTCTGCACATCCACCAGCTACAAAGGGTTTTCTGGATTATCTCGTGACACGCAGCAGTCGTGATTCTCACCCCCGTTTTTGCCTGCGTTCTTAGTGTAGCATTTTATATTTTTAATGAAGTTGTGAAGCTCAATAAATATACCTACTGTGTCATTAAAACACAAAAGTCCAAAATGTTAATTGTTTGCAGCTAGACCAGGAAAGGGGCCATTGTTAAGCTTTGATGATTGAATTAAAAGGTAAAAGCAAGGGCTTTTTACACCTAGAGCCCTTGTCCTGGGCTCCTGAAGAGGATGGGAGAGGTCACCGTCCTCCGATGACCCTTGGGGGGCCTTAATTTTGCTCCCAGGGCCTCATGCCTCCACCCCCTCCCCCGCCTCATCACCCGCCCTCCCCTCCATGTGTCTTTTGCTCCAGCCAGGCACTTGGTCTTGGCCCTATGTACTGGACACACTGCTCCTGTCCTTGAAATGTCCTTCACGCTTCCTTCCTGACTCCCATATTTTCTGACTCCTGCCTGTTCAGGAAACTTTTGTAGAATCCCTTCCCTGACCTTCCGCTCACCTGGATCCAGTGCCATCACCTGTACTCCATCTGTACCTCTGCACCCTGCCTCCTGGTGCTCAGCACACCGGAGTGTGTGGTGGATTGACTTGTCCTGTTCCCACGCAAGACTAAGAGCCGTAGGCAGGACCATGCTTGTCAGACTGCCACCCTCCCTGTCTGGCCAGTTCTAGCACATACTAGACCGGTGCCCGACCATGAGAAGTGTGTAACGTGATGACCAAGAATCCAGGCTCTGGGGCCCGACTCCCAGCCCCACTGTTAACTGACTGGGTGACCTTAGCCACACTACCTGACCTCTCGATGCCTCGGTTTCCTAATTTGTAAAACAGGGATGATGGCAGTGCCTAGCTCAGATGTTTATGTGGGAATTAAAAGAGGAAACTAGAAGTTGGTATGGTGTGCAGGTGAAGAGCATGGCCTCCAGAGCCAAGTCACCTGGTGTGAATTCTGCTCTGCTCCTTATTATCTGTGCAAACTTGAGCCTCAGGCACATAGCCTTAACCCTGTGTGCCTCAGCTTTCTCAACTGTAAAATGGGGATAATGATGGTACTACCTCCTAGGGTTGGTGTAAATATTGAGTTAAAGCCTGAAAACTGTTCACAGTGCCACGTGGCAGAGTAAGCGCTCAGATGTTAGCTGCTGTTCGTGCCCGATCAGTGTCTAGGGAATGGTATGGAAAAATCAATACCTGGAGCTGTTCTGCACTGGTTATCAGGAATTTGGACATGCTTAGCCACTTTTCAAGCAGGCGCTCTCGTTGATGACTATAAATTAAGGCTAGAGTCAAATGAATCGTTTTAAATTCCAAATACTTTTCAGGGACAGTGGCTGTTCCTCTTACAACTCAACTCTGTGACTTATTTTTCCCTGATTTCCTGTTTCGTTCAAAAAGTATGGAAGCCTGTGGTTTAGGGATTAGAAGCAGTTACTTAGAACAAAAATAGAGGTCACGATAATTTGAAGGAAGAAAAAGAAGGAAACTTTTCCGAACAATGAAATGTGAGAAAATGCGGGTTTTTTGGCCTGTAGAAATAGGGAGCAGATGGTATGTGCATTAGCGTTGCTTCACGTCCAGGGATGTAGAAAATCTCACTTGGTTTAGTCCTCACGCAGTCCCTTGGTTTCTTAGTTGGGGTTCCCCCAAAAGCAGACCCTGAGACAAGGATTCAAGTGTAGATGTTTATTTGGGAAGTGATCCCAGGAAGCACAAGAAAGGTTGCAGGGGAAGTGAAGCAGGAAAGGATGCCCATGAAGGGTACATTAATGACCAGGTCGCTGCTCACATTTAGAATATCTAAACTGAATTCCTGAAAAAATTCTGAACCAATTTTTCAAGCTTCATCTCAAGTAAGGACATCCTTCCAGTTCTGGCAGAAACCTTGGAGACACCCTTAACACCTCACCTTCTTACCCTCTGCAGTCCGTCCATCAGAAACCCTAATGACTGTCTTTACCTCCACTGCTGCCCCGCTGCCCCGGGCACTGTCCTGTCTCGCCTGCATCAGTGCGGTGGGCTCCTAGCTGACTTCCCAGCTTACACCCTCTCCCATGGTCCATTCTTTGCAACATAGCCAGAGGAATCTTTCTGAAACAAAATTCAGGTTGTCGTCATTCTTCTTCTCAGAATCTTCCAACAGCTGCCCTGGTAAAAAGTGCAGTCCTTCCAGCGGTCCCCCCAGCCCTGCACAGTGTCTCCTCAGGCTCCTTCAGTGTCATCATCCACGGCTGCTTCAGCTCTGCTCCAGCCCTGCTGTTACCTCGTCTCTTCCCTGTGCCTATATGCTTGCTCTTCCCTCAGTGATCCTCATGGCTCATCCTTGCGTCCTTCAGGCCTTCTGAAATGTCACTTTGTTGAGTGAGTGAATAGGGGAATGATGTGAAGTTCTGGTAAAATTTGTAGTGTGTTATAGGTGCTGAACAAATGGTAGCGATTATGGTTTTCTTTTCTGATTCTCACAGTAACATTATTATCCCTACTTTATGGTGGGGAAAACTGAGGCTCAGAGAGGTTGATTAGGTTAGAGCACTGACCTTCAAACTGTCTTAACTCTGACCCACAGGTAATCTAGAGAAGATTTAAAGTATATGGGAGGATGTGCATAGGTTATAGGCAGATACTATACCATTTTATACAAGGGACTTGAGCATCTGTGGATTTTGGTATCCGCAGGGGTCCTGGAACCAATCCCCTGCAGATACTGAGGGACCACTGTACATCTCACCCCAGTGCCAGCTTACATGTGTGGAAATGTATGCATATAACTTGTGAAAGTTTCACAAGATCGTAGTCAGCCTTACTACATTTGAGACATTCGGACTTTTCTACTCTGCCCTAGTCATTTTTTTCAGTTGTTCACTTCAGACCACTAAATTGATTTTAAGAAACCCTTTTGAAAAGTACTCGTCCAAGCTTTTGATTCTGCATCTGCTGCTTTTCCCTGTGGCAACATCTGAACTAGCTGTCTCAAAAATTAATTGCACTAAAAATAGTGTTCAGAACACGGCTGAGTTATGAGTGTGGCATTATAAGCTTATTTTTTTCTCTGCTGGCCTCTGTAAATGATGACAGGGGTTTCTTTGCACATAAATAGATGTGTGATTACAAAGACAGTATAGTAGGATTAAGGGAGAAATTTAAATGGCTAGTCAAAAAAAAGGAAGGGAAAATCCCCTTCTCAAGCACTCACCATCGAGGTGAAATGATGCCAGGCAAGAATGAACCGCAGCTCGGTGCAAGCTGACCAAGGCAGTTGTCTGTGGACGGGCTCCAGGCGTCGTCTCTGGAAGCAAAGTCACGTCTCCAGGTCAGTCAAGTGGAGTCAGTACCTCAACAGGAGCCAGATCAGTGGTGAAGAAGACCGGGGATCACGCTTGGTCACTCCAGGTGGTGGCCTGGGAAACTCTTCCCTGCAGATTCTCCTGAAGAGCGCAGAGGCTGGTTGACCAGCAAAGCCTGGTCCTTTGAAGCCCGAGGAGAACTTGCAAACGTGCGGGTACCGTGTTTGGTGTAGCTCTAGCTCACCCTCTAGGGAATGATAAAACTGTCCAAATAGTCTTAGTTACTCTGAATCCATTTTATATTAAAAAATAAATGTCATAACTATTTTAAAGAACAAGATGGCATTATAAAACCAACCCAGAAAGACGAGACATTACCGTAGCAGCAGCCTGAGGGAAGTGTCAGATTTGGAGAGTCAGGCATCCTCTCTGTGTGAAATGGCTTCATCTTCGTCAGAGGGTTAATCTGCACCCTTTTATGCTGAATTAAATATCTATTAACCCTGCAGTTTCTGAAAATTAATTGCACATTTGTCAAGTCCTTACTAGGTATGACATACAGGCTCATGTAATTTTCGCAGCAGCCCTAAAGGAGGGCACAGTTGTTACCCATCTCACGTGAGGGACCTGCTAATCTGAGATGCTAGGGGACCACAAGGGAGGATCTCAACCCCAGCCTCTCGGCAGACACCCACCCCCGCCACCAGCCCCGCAGTAGGCCTTTAGATCTCACCTTTAGATTTGAAGAGAGTTTCAGTGAAATCTCAAGTCAAACCCCTTAGTTTAGGATTAGTATAATTAAGTTTAGATCCAGGCTAAAGCTTCTACTGTGCTATTTTTGAAAGTGTAATTTGGTAAGAAAATAGTATTCGGATTGCAAGGTGTTTAGCATAAGAAAGAAAACAAACTTTTTTATTCTTTAGTATTTCTAACCTTTGCTAAACACTTTGATGCAATAGTAATTAGCAAATGATTTTCCTCTTTCCAAATTCTCACCTATTTTTGAGACCTCTACTTTACAGCCTATTGTTAATTCACATTGTGTTTAATCATATCCAGTAATAAAACTGCTTTCCTTTCAGAATTACGGACTCTGTGGGGTTCGGTACTTCATACTTACTCTTTGAGCCAATAAGGAATAGAATTAAGCCTCAAACGGATATGGGCCCTAAATATGGATAATAAACCTTGTTTTCAAATATTGCTCCTCTACGTACCTGCCAAGTTGTAGCTGCCTTTTTGCTGGTACGGAAATGCCTGTTACAGACCTTAGTTCTTAAAATTCTTCAGTTTTAATGATTGATGACCTACTTAAGCCATGAGACTTGTTTCTGTATATTCTCCTCGTTATTTAAGTAAGATTGTTCATCCAGAAACCTCTTGTTGGGCCACAGTCCGCTAAGCATTGGCACCTGTGAGAAGACAGCTGACGTTCCGGGCCCTTGAGGAGCCCTCATCTGGGGGAGCTTCTCACCGCCCTGTTCACGGTGATCGCACATTTGTCTTGCAGGTAAGCCCGAGCATGGAGGGGCTGCTGCATTACATCAACCCAGCGCACGCCATCTCTCTCCTGAGCGCCCTCAACGAGGAGCGCCTCAAAGGGCAGCTGTGCGACGTGCTCCTGATCGTGGGGGACCAGAAGTTCCGCGCGCATAAGAATGTCCTGGCTGCCAGCAGTGAGTACTTCCAGAGCTTATTCACAAATCAGGAGAACGAGTCACAGACTGTGTTCCAGCTGGACTTTTGTGAGCCAGATGCTTTCGACAATGTGCTGAACTACATCTATTCTTCGTCTTTATTTGTGGAGAAAGGCAGCCTTGCTGCTGTGCAGGAACTAGGCTACAGCCTGGGCATCTCCTTTCTGACCAACATCGCTTCTAAGACGCCCCAGGCCCCCTTTCCAACGTGTCCCAACAGAAAGAAGCCCTTCGCAGAAGATGATGAGAACAGTTCTCAAAAGAGAAGCGTCATCGTTTGTCAAAGTAGAAACGAAGCCCCGGGGAAAACCGTGAGTCAGAATCCAGCCGACCCGAGCCACCCTCCCCGGCCCTCGCCCGGCATCGCGGTCCAGGCCAACGCCAGTAAGGCCCCCGGCCCCAAGCCCACGGAGCCAGCGCACCACGTGGCGGCAGCCGAGAAGAGTCGGCCGAAAGATGGCCCCGCGGGCCTCGCCGGGCCGTCGGAGGAGCCGAGCCGAGGCGGCCTGGCCAAGCGGGCTGCGGCGCCGCCTTCGAAGCCCGCGCAGGACCGGGCGGCCGCGGACGAGAGGCCGGGCGCCAGCGCTGCGCTCCCCAGAGGCGTGGCCGTGGAGCTGGCGCTGCGGAGCCCGCGGCCGCCCGTGCTGGCTCTGCGCGGCGCCCCGGAGACGCCCTTCCTGCTGAAGGAGGCGGGCCGCGGCGGCGGGCCGGGCGAGGACCGGAACCTGCTCTACTACTCCAGGCTGGGGCTGGTGATCCCGGCGGCAGGGCCGGCGCCCGGGGCCCAGGCCGTGGACAGGAGCGGCCCGCTCGTCAAGAGCCTCCTCCGCCGCTCGCTGTCCATGGACAGCCAGGTGCCCGTCTTCGCGCCCGCCGCCGACCTGCAGCCCCCGCAGGGCTCCTGCTCGGCCTCGGCCGACGCGGCGGGCAGCGCGCTCGGCGCCTTCTCCCGGGGGCCGTCCTCCAGGGACGCGAGCGAGGCGGCGGCCCCCGACGCCCGGGCCCCGGCCCCGCAGCCGCACCGCCTCCGGTCCTTCAGCGCCTCTCAGCCGGCCGAGCGGCCGGGGGCGGCCCCCGGGCCCGAGGTGCGGGTCAAGGCCGAGCCGCGCAGCCCCCCAGAGCCCGGCGACATCATCCGCGTCACCGTGGGGGATGCCGCGGCCGCCACAAGGGACCTGGTCCCGCAGGCGGACGACGACCGGCAAGACGCGAGCCGACTCCCGGCCAAGAGGCGGTTCCAGGCGGACAGGAGGCTGCCGGCCAAGCAGCCGAAGGCCGAGGGCCGGGGCTCGCCGGGCGCGGGAGACCCTGGCGAGGAGTGCTCGGGCCCGCCTCTCCTCGAGGCCGACTTCCCGGGTTCTGGCTTGAGCAAGGACGAATTCGCTGAGTTGGAGGGAGCGAGACCAAACAAAAAATTTAAGTGCAAACACTGCCTTAAGATCTTTAGATCCACGGCCGGCCTTCACCGGCACGTGAACATGTACCACAACCCCGAGAAGCCCTACGCCTGCGACATCTGTCACAAGCGCTTTCACACCAACTTCAAAGTGTGGACGCACTGCCAGACGCAGCACGGCATCGTGAAGAACCCGTCGCCGGCCGCCAGCTCGCACGCCGTTCTGGACGAGAAGTTCCAGAGAAAGCTGATCGACATCGTGAGGGAGCGGGAGATTAAGAAGGCCCTGATCCTGAAGCTGCGGCGCGGCCGGCCCGGCTTCCAGGGCCCCGGCGGCTCCCCCGCGCAAGCCATCAAGAGGAGCCTGAGGTCCCGGGCCAAAGGCGCGTACGTGTGCACGGCCTGCGGGAAGGCCTACCGCTTCCTCTCCCAGCTCAAGCAGCACGTGAAGATGCACCCGGGAGAGAAGGCCCTCGGGGCCGGCAGGGCCGCCAGGCCCAGGGAGCGCGCGGCGCCCGGGGGCCCGGCGGGCGGCGGCTCGGAGCTCTACCTGTGCCGCCTCTGTAACGCCAAGCTCTCTTCTCTCCTAGAGCAGGGGAGCCATGAGCGCCTGTGCCGCACGGCCACCGTGTGCCCCTACTGCAGCCTCAGGTTCTTCTCGCCCGAGCTCAAGCGCGAGCACGAGGGCAAGTGCGAGTACCGCAAGCTGACCTGCCTGGAGTGCATGCGCACCTTCAAGTCGGCCTTCAGCATCTGGCGGCACCAGGTGGAGGTGCACAACCAGAACAGCATGGCCCCGGCCGCGGGCGCCTCCCCGCCCCGGCCCGACCTCAACGGCGAGGCCAGCGGCCCGGCCCGGCCGCAGGCCCTGCCCGAAGCCGGCCGGGCCGACCCCGCCGCGGCCGCCGCCGCCACCACTGCCGCCGAAGACGACCCCGCGGGCGGCCACGGCCCCGAGCCCGTGAACTTCGACCCGGAAGACTCGCCCTGCCTCCCCGAAGACCTCAGCCTCTCCAGGCCGCTGAAGGTCCAGGTCAAAGAGGAGCCGGCGGAGGGGCCCGAGGAGGAGGCGCCCGAGCCCGGCGCCGCCCCCAAGGACCTGTGGCCGTGCGAGAAGTGCGGCAAGACCTTCCCGGCGCCCAAGCAGCTGGAGCGGCATCAGGAGCTGCTGTGCTCCGTGAAGCCCTTCATCTGCCACGTGTGCAACAAGGCTTTCCGCACCAACTTCCGGCTCTGGAGTCACTTCCAGTCCCACATGGCTCAGGCCGCCGAGGACCCGGCGCACCGGGAGCCCGAGGTGGGCCCGGGCCCCACCGGCTCCCCGTCGCCGCCCCCTCTGCCCCCGCCGCTGCCCAAGATCCAGCCCCTGGAGCCCGACAGCCCCACGGGCTTGCCCGAGAACCCGGCTCCCAGCGCCGACAAGCTCTTCGCGGCCCGGGAGTCAGACACGCTGTTCTACCACGCGCCACCCCTCTCCGCGATCACGTTTAAAAGACAGTTTATGTGCAAGCTCTGCCATAGGACATTCAAGACGGCGTTCAGTCTCTGGAGCCACGAGCAGACCCACAGCTAAAAGGCCGCCCGCCTCACTCCTGGGAGACCGGAGCCCCTCGCCAGACTTCAGCCTGTGTCCTGAACTGTGTCATAAGGAACAAAGTGTCTTTCCGAAAGGAGTAATAAAGGTTGCAAACTGTCATGCTTGAATATGAGTTTGAGGTAAACTGATGTTCATCAGCAGTGTCCTTACTCAACCTAGAAAAACTCCAAAAAACCTTGTGCTCCTGGACCTTACAGTCACAGGATGACTTGACTTCATTACTGTTGAAATTTGTTCTTGGTCGTTTGCATGGTTCCTCATTCCATGGTATCAGTATAATCTTTTACTTGAGGTGGTTTGGGTTTTTTTGTTTTTACTGATTTGCAATTAGTGAAACACTGTTCAAGTATTTCTTCCTTTGATTCTCTTAAGACGCCTAAGTTCTGGTTAAATCTCAGCCGTGTTTATAAGTCGAAAATGTATCGGAACGAAGTGGAGTAGTTTGCAGTATTAAGATCTTAGAATACTTAAGCAATAAAAAATGATAAACCTCAACTTTAATAAGTTATCCTGACACTTGATAAAAATAAATATTTGGTATTTTGTGGTCATTGAGAACTCTTTTTTGTATGAAAATTGTGACAAATATAAATCAGCAATAGTAATACTTAGATTTTTATAAAATAACAAAAACTTGTTCTTGGGTCATTTCATATAATTAGTGATGGAAGACTTGGGAAATGAAAACATTAAGATTTCTGGAAGCCCTCCACGTCGGTTTCCAAAGCTTCGGTAGTGGCGGGCATGGTAACCAAAAGTGCTCTGTCACGGCTCGGAATTCAGACCAGCATCGAGGGGCTGTGCGTATTTGCTTTCCTCTGGTTTGTGCTGTCACAGATTGAAGCTCTCAGTGTACTGGGACAGAAAACAAAGGTAGCATATGGCACAAAATTTGAATTTAACAACATTAGGATAACAGGTAAGGTCAGGACATATATTTACATAGATCCCAAGCCCCCGGAGTGAGTACAGCTGCTCTAAATCCCAAATTACCGTTTACTTTCCGAGACTTGAAGCAGAGGGAGAAACCACACTGCAGTCTCCACATGCTTTTCAAGAACAATATATACAATAATCGATTTTCCTGCCTCTTTGTCTTGTGATTTCTGTTAGAATTTTTTGGAGTTTATGGTGGTAAAGTGTCCACAGTGAAACCATTCTGCTTTCTGCTTTAAGTCATTGCTTAATATTCCATAAATATGTATTAAAGTACTATCAAGGGTCCAAAATTAGTGTTTGCTACTTATTTTGGCCCATAGGGCTTGGGCTTCTTTTTCTTTTTTTTAAATTTTGTGTAAATTGTAATTCAAAGCCTTTCGGTAGGTGTAATCCAAAGTTCAGTGGGGTGTTTCAAAAGGAAAAGAAGTTTATTTCATTGACGGGGTGGGGAAGTGAGATATATAAAAGCAGAAATATTGTTGAAACCCCTAAATTCTTTCAAGGTAATGATGGATTAAGCCTCCAAGTTTATTTTTTTGCAAGCTATTCTTTCAAATAAGAAAGTCAACTACTGTGACTGAGAAGTAATCTGCTGAGTGCTTAAATTGGTGCTCTAGCAGAAGTCTACTCATCAGTCTCATAACCCGCATTCCATACCAATGGTAGGAAGGGGATTCTTACTTTTTTATTGAAACACAAGCATTTTTATAAAATTCTAACTGACTTTGTACATTGTAGAAATTACATATGAAATTTTGCCTTTTATTCTTTAATTTGGAAACTATCAAAAGTCCCCGAATATGGTTACTTCCTATTTTTGTTCTTAAATTTGATGGAGAAAGTAAAATAAAATCAAGTTGCAGTTATTGATTATTGCCATCTTTATGTTTTCTTGAAGAAATCTATGCATTTTAAAGACAAAACGAAAGCATGTGATTTTATGTGATGGATTACTGTTCTTTGAACTCACTGCCTGTATAATGTGGTATTTCTTACTCTGATCGTCCTGGTAGCTATCACTTCAAAAAAAGCCAGTTTCCTTCAGAGTAATCGTTACTTACGGCTGTGGAAGGATGGGTTAGTAATTCCATGATACATGGGATCTTGGCATTGTAAATTCAGGATCCCAGGACTTGAACCTTTATGCTACATTTTTGAAGATTTTTTAATAACGTTAATTAATAAAAAATATTTTTGATCTAAATATAGGCTCTGCATATCTGTTAGATTTTTAAAATTGCCAGTGTTTGGTCTTGTTCACATTTTTGTCTAGGCAAGGAACATAAGATTTCAAAGAAAATTTTGAACCAAAAACATTTGTAATGCAGTTCTGGTTTTTCTATTACTTTTTATACTGTACCTTAAAAGCATCAGGCTGAAAGAGTTTATTTTGGTGGTCAAAAAATAGGCTTCCACTCATTTAACTATTTTAAATGTTAAGATGTAAAATAATGAAAGACACATAAATTGCTTTATTCAGTAAAGTTCTGTTTAAGAATGTTTATCTCAGCCAGTAGGCAAATACTTGGTATAAGACAAGTTGGCCTTTTCTTGCTGAAACACGTTAGCTAGTAAAGATATTCTTGAAAATGTTTTTTTTCTGATTGTAATTAATTTTTGAAAATGTAGAAAGCTCATTATTCCTTGTAACTATTCAGGATGCCTGCTTTTTTATGCAATTGTGGAAAGAATGTCAGATGTTTTAATATATTCTTTGTTAATCTGAAAACTTGTTATTGAATCGTTTTCTTCGTTTTGGGGGAGGGAGGAACACCACAGAAAGTGTGTTTTTATCCAAGTAAGCAATGGAGGTAACAAATCGTGTGCATTTTTTACAGTAAAAATATCTAAAGAGTAATAGAATATTCACCTTTAAAACTAGTTGTGGTTAGTATGCATTTATAATTTTGTCAAAATATACAGCTAACAGTTCGACAGTGACGTTGTCTGCATTTGTAGGGAGATGGATGTGGTGTCCGGTTTTCTGTTTGGGAACAGATCCTCATGGCCTTCTCTTTCAAAATATGCCCCAGCACTTAATCGGTGATAGTCTGATCCACACACAGCACCCATTGGTGCTAAGAGTAGAAACTGAGACAAGAATAAAATGTGCCCTTTGGTGGAGAAAAGAGGTGTAATCAGGCCAGCCGGACAGTCGGATGAGGGAGGGACAGGAATGGACTGATCCAAGTTGGCCTTTGTTCCCTCAAACTGTGGGTGTGGGTGTGTGTGTGTGTATGTATGTGTGTGTGGATGTGTGTGTGTACAGCCAAAATCTGGAACTTTAGGAAGTAAAGTTATTTTCATTTTCTTACTGCAAAAATAATGTCATTCATAACAGGTTTCTTTATAAATTGCACTAATTAATATTGGAATGTTACGAGTCAGTTTATCAATTTCTGATGTGTCTGATGTTTTTTGCAATAATTGTGAAAAGCATTATTGATTTAAATAATGCTAGCACATATTCTTTAATAAGTTCTTTAACACTGGCTTTTTTTTTTTAAGTTTTACAAATAGGTTTTTCTCTTGTGGCTTTAGCACTTTAAGTAATTTGACGTTTGCATAGTTTTTGGGGTGCCCGCTCAGTGCTTCCTGGTGTGTGCGCTAGGGCGCCCCGTTGCCACGTGACTGGGGGGAAAACTCACTGTCCGTGTTTAGATTCTGGAAGAGAAAAAATGAGTCAATGTCAGGTTTTTTAAAAATTCCATTTAGAGACAGTCGTTTGGGAACCAAAGTATTTTACTGTAAATCTTTAAAACAATTGAATTCAGTGCTCTTTAGTCATTTATTAGTGCTGTCCAGATTTTCCACAAAGTTATACTTGGTCAATACTAATTCTCAAAAGGTGAGCATTTCTTATTGACATTAATCAAGGCAGTTTCAAAATTTTCATTGAATGAATGCTTATTGCTAAAAGAAAAACAGATGTGGCTTTATAACTATGTGTATTTTGTTGTCATACGCCTCAGCAGAGAAATCATTGTTCAATTTTATTTAGGAATAAGCTTTTTTGGACTGAAAACTCATAGTAAAATAGGACTTCTACCTAATGTTAAGCCATTGCTTATTTGTATCCAATTATCTGTTTACTTTGCTTAAATCTTGACTAAGGTTGATTGGAGTCAATAAATTTGTACTGTATTTTGTTTTGAATCATGGTCTCATTGGGATGTTTTGGACTTTTATGATATAATTAATAGAGTTTAAATTTGTGAAAATTTAATTTATGAGATAAAGCCCTCCTCTTTGGGTAGTATGAAGAGCCACTTGAGTCGTGAGAGAGATTTAATTCCCCTACCGCTCCAGGTGGCTTGTAGAATGAAATTTGCACTGAAGCTTAAGTTACTTGGGCACCACAAATACATGATAATTAAAACCCCATGGGGACTTCCCTGGTGGTCCAGTGGTTAAGACTCCGCACTTCCCCTGCAGGGGGCGTGGCATGGGTTCGATCCCTGCTGGGGAAACTAAGATCCCACATGCCACGTGGCGAGGCCAAAAAAAAAAAAAACCATAAGCGGCAATCTTTATCCACCTTTTCTTTTTTTTTTTTTTTTTTTTTACTGTTCAGATGAGTAGTTTTTAAGCTGATTGTGGGGTAAATGCATGAAAGGAACGTGTTAAGCACCCTGCGTTGACATTTCAGCATAGCAATCGATAAACTAGTTTTGTTTCATATTTTAAGGGTTTCCACGCAGCAGTATCTTTTATCATTCTAATCTAGCTCTTCCAAAACACCAAGACGTGTTCACTCCTTTGCTGTTAGCTTTCCCTGTAAGTGAAGAGCTGGGGTGACCAATGCCGAGTCCGTCCATCTGGGCTTGCCCTCGCCTCTTCCCGTTGTTTTGTTTTCCCCGCCTGCTATCCCAAACTAGCCTCTCCTGGGAGCCTCTGGTTAAAAGTTTCTTGAACACACTGCACCAGGAATAAGTGGTTTAATCTTTATTTTAATCTGCTTTAGCCCTGCTATTCAATTTGCCACCAAATTTTGTTTTGTTTAAAAAACTTAGGTTTGCCTTTTGTTCTTAGTAATCATGGCTTTTTGAGGTTGGGATTGTGGCACTCCTGTTGCATCCTCGGTCTTAGACACACACCCAAGACGGCAAACGCTTGTGGTGACAAAACCATGTCTCCAACATGGAATACTTCCCTAGCCAGAGGCCAGATCTTGGCTCTGTGAACCGTGGAAGTTGAGTGGCAGGTATTCCTCCTACACAGCATTTGTCTGGGGAAAATGTTCCCCGTGTTGTCACAGAAGCACTTTAAAAATAAAGCCTGGTGTAGCCCTGCTGTAGCGTGAACTTGGCTATCGTGATCGGCCATCAGCCCCTACCCTCTGCAGCAGGGTCCCTGGGTCCGTTTGTTGACCTCACAGTAGTGCAAACCTGCTTTTCAGCCAGCTGAATGTCTTAGATCACACTTACTGTGGTTGGCATCATTTCTTCCAGAAAATACTTCCTTCCCCTATCCACCCACTCCTCACTCCAGCCCAAAGTAGTCGTCCTCCTAAGTGTTCCCGTAAGACCCTGACACGGTCCTGCCATTCCCCTTGCCACCTCCGTCTAACCATGTATGGTTTATGCCACGAGGCTGGGAGGGGCCCGAGGGCAGGGGCTGTTATTATCCATCCTCATCTCCAGGGCCAGGCAAGGGAAGGGGTCTATTAAGTATTTGATAAATAAATGCAGCAAAAAAATCTTGTCTGAGATGAAAGACAACCAGACTGATGATTTTCAGCTAATATTAGAAGGAGACTTCCTGAATACCTCTGCATATATTCCCCACAATATTTTGATTCAGCTACTCAATAAGAGACCCAGAGGGTATTTTAATTTTTACATGGTTCTCAGTAAGCCCAAGGAGGAATGGAAATGTTCCATTAGCAGGTCTTAGGTTGACGAGCCCCTTGAACTGTGTAGACGCATTGCCCTTGTGCTGCTCTCGCAGTTCTGGGTGTGTGGCCCAGCACTGCTAAAGTGCCCGTTCGGTCACGCCAGTGTGGCCAGTTGCCTGGTAAGTTCATCAGTAAACCTAGGAGTAGCAGTAGCTAATCGACAGCTCTTCCTAGTATTGTGGGAATAACTGATGCTGGTACTCACTGCATGTGAAGCACGGCGCACGTGTGTCTGAGAGTCTGTAAAATAGCAACAGGCTCGTTTTCCTCCCATATTATTTTTGACTTTCCCTTCCTGCCCCCTGCTCCCCTGCCCCCTTCTCAGATAGTCCAGTACTCTCTGGTCTCCCTCACTCTGGAATATTCCTCAGTCTGTCTTTGACTTTTATGGCCTTGATCATTCTGAAGATTGTGGACCAGTCATCCTGTAGATTCCCTCAACTGGAGTTTGTCTGGTGTTTTCTCATGATGAGACCATGTCATGCATTTTTGTACCGGAATGTCACAGAGGCCGTGTTCTTTCCATCTCAGCCTATGGGTGGCATGCGACGCCTGTTTGTCCTGTTGCTGGTGGTATTAATTTTAATCGTTCGACTGAGATCTTTTCTACCAGGTTTCTTCATTATGTTTTTCCCCTTTGTTGTTAATATTTTGCAGGGAGACGTTCTGAGACTATGTAAAATCCTATTATTCATCTCAGTTTTACCCACTAACTTTAGCATCTGTTGATGTTTCTGTGTCTTGCCTGAATTATTTTTATAATTGTTTCCAAAGGGAGATTTTCTCAAACCTTCATTCTTTCTTCATTTATCTGTGGGCTTTCTTTTTTTTTTTTTTTAATTTTTATTTATTTATTTTATTTTATTTTTGGCTGTGTTGTGTCTTCGTTTCTGTGCGAGGGCTTTCTCTAGTTGTGGCGAGCGGGGGCTACTCTTCATCGCAGTGCGCGGGCCTCTCACTGTCGCGGCCTCTCTTGTTGCGGAGCACAGGCTCCAGATGCGCAGGCTCAGCAGTTGTGGCTCACGGGCCTAGTTGCTCCGCGGCATGTGGGATCTTCCCAGACCAGGGTTCGAACCCGCGTCCCCTGCATTGGCAGGCAGATTCTCAACCACTGCGCCACCAGGGAAGCCCTATCTGTGGGCTTTCTACTGCAAGAAATTAATTTGTTCATTTACTTGTGTATGTGTTGTGGATTCATGGATTCCTGTTCTATTCAATGGGTTATAATCAGTTGCCACCATTTTTTTTTTTCATTTTCATGCTCAGGTTATCCTAGATTTAGCCAGTGGGAGCGTTACACTGGCTTCTCTGACCTTTGGCATGTCCCCTTCATTCCTTGAGTATCTTCTCACTTCCTGACACATCAAGATGTTCCAGACCCATCTCATCCCTTCTCTGCCGGAGCCTGGAGAGTCTGATTCCTTTTAGTGGAGAATGGTGTTTGAAGACCAGGGTCTGGGCGTTGAGCCTGCTGATTCTAACTAACGTGTGGGTGCTCCCAGGCGCTTCTGTGGACAGAGGCTTAAAGGGGGAAACACACACGCATCTGAATTTATCTGTGAATCCTGTAGACCTACTGACATATTCAGAAATCTATGAGTTCACATCCATAGCTTCGATTCCAATCCAATACCACACGATGTGCTCTTTGGCTGCCTCTCTCCAGGTTTGTATCTCTCCTCTGTGACGGTGAGAAACTCAGCTCCCATTACCTCAGTTTCCCTGCCATGTAGCCGATCTCCAGCCCACCTCGGGCCTGCTTTCCACCCTCAGGCTGACTGCCGTCCACGTGGGGATCTACCTTATGGCTTTTAACAAAGGAGAGAAGGATGGAAGGAAGGAAGGACGGAAGGAAAGGAGGAAGGAGGGAAGGAAAGGAGGAAGGAAGGAAGGAAGGAAGGGAGGAAGAAAGGAAGGGAGGGAGAGAGGGAGGAAGGGAGGAAGGAAGGAAGGAGGGAAGAAAGGAAACAAGGAAGGAAGGAAGGAGGGAGGGAGGGAGGACTATAATTGTTTCTTTTTCCTTTCAGTTCTATCAGTTTTTATGTCATGTATTTTAACACTATGACATTAGGTGCATAAGTGTACAGGGTTGATTAATTGACCCCTTTAACATTTTTAAAATGACCTTCTTTATCTACTGTGAAACCTACTTCATTTGTATTAATATAACTACTCCAGCTTTCTTTTGACTAATTTTAACATGGTATTTTTTTTTCTGTCCTTCTACTTGTAACCTATTTGTGTCATTATATTTAAAGTATATTTCCTATAGGCATGTATTTGGGTACTGATTTTTTAAATCCAATCTGACATCCTCTGTCTTTTAATCAGGGTATTTAGATCATTTACATTTAAGGTGATTATTGTTATGGTTGCATTTAAATCTACCATCTTATTATTCATTTTCTAATTATTTCACCTATTCTGTGTTCCCTGTTTTCTTTTTTTGGATTAACTGAGTTTTTATGATTTCATTAATGTTTTTTAATTACCTTACCTTATGGGTGATACAAGAATTGACAGTATATGCTTCGCAGCCTTTGTGCTTGGTTATCATACATTTCATGGCTGTGTATGTCATTAGCCCCACAATACATTGTCATTATTTTGCTTTAAATAGTCAATTAAATTTTTAAAGGAATTTAATTAATGAGAAACAAAGTCTTTATATTTGCCCATATAAGTTTCCATTCCTTGAGCCCTTCATTTCACCTGCAGATCCAAGTTTCCATATGATATCATTGTCCTTCTGCCTGAAGGACATTAACATTAATATTTCTTGTAGAAAAGGTCTACTGGTGCTAAGTTATTTCAGCTTGTGTATGTCTAGAAAAATCTTTATTTTGCCAATTTTGTTTATTTTTTATTGAAATATATTTGATTTACAATATTCTGTTACTTTCAGATGTACAGCAAAGTGATTCTGTTATACATATATATGTATATATTCTTTTTTAAAATTCTTTTCCATTATAGGTTTTCTTTTGCTAGTTTTGAAAGATCGTTTTGCTGGGTATAGAATTCTAGAATAGATAGGGTTTTTTTTCCCAGTACTTTAAAGATATTGCTTCACTATTTCTACCTTGAATTATTTCCAATGAGAAATCTGCTCTCCTTATCTTTGTTCCCATATACATAATATACCAATTTTGCTTTTAAGTTTTTCTCTTTGTTATCAAATGTTATTTTTTTTTTGTGAGAAGAGTGGCATTGTTTTACATTAAGTTCTTTTACATAAATTTACATCACATTTCTTTTTTATTCAAACAGAAAGTCACAAAAATTATAATCATCCTCATCAGTTCACTCAGTCCCATTTAATTAATTTTTTTTCATCTTGATCTTTTGTTAGCAATTTTATGAATTCATCAGTTTTCCATTAGAGTTCTCGAAAGGCTTATTCATTCAGTTCAGCAGTATAGTCAATTACCAGAAACCTGTACTTGTCAGAGTCTTTTCCATGAATTCCTTGAAGATGAAACCCTTTTATAGGAACATTTTTGCAAAAGCATCAGAGTACATCCAGAACTGTCTGTAAATGACAAAAGACATAAAAATGACCACGGTTAAAGATTTGATGAAAGTTCATAATAATGCAATTGACAAGGAAATTTAGTTATTTCTGAGATATACATTTTAAAGTAATAACTAGAATTATGACTTATAACTTTATACCAGAACATATAAGGTTTTTAGGAATTTCATGTAATGTCTGAAATATTTATATTAACATATTTCCATACAAATAACCCAAAGAAAGTTTAGTATTAGTTTTTCGTGTTTTTTTCTAATTTTTGAATTTTATTTTATTTATTTTTTTATACAGCAGGTTCTTATTAGTCATCAACTTTATGTATAAAACACATCATCATACACATCAGTGTATACATGTCTATCCCAATTGCCCAATTCAGCACACCACCATCCCCACCCCCCTGCGGCTTTCCCCCCTTGGTGTCCATACATTTGTTCTCTACATCTGTGTCTCAACTTCTGCCCTGCAAACCGGTTCATCTGTACCATTTTTCTAGGTTCCACATACATGCGTTAATATACGATATTTGTTTTTCTCTTTCTGACTTACTTCACTCTGTATGACAGTCTCTAGATCCATCCACGTCTCAACAAATGACTCAATTTCGTTCCTTTTCATGGCTGAGTAATATTCCATTGTATATATGTACCACATCTTCTTTATCCATTCATCTGTTGATGGACATTTAGGTTGCTTCCATGACCTGGCTATTGTAAATAGTGCTGCAATGAACACTGGGGTGCATGTGTCTTTTTGAATTATGGTTTTCTCTGGGTATATGCCCAGTAGTGGAATTGCTGGATCATACGGTAATTCTATTTTTAGTTTTTTAAGGAACCTCCATACTGTTCTCCATAGTGACTGTATCAATTTACATTCCCACTAACAGTACAAGAGGGTTCCCTTTTCTCCACACCCTCTCCAGCATTTGTTGTTTGTAGATTTTCTGATGATGCCCATTCTAACTGGTGTGAGTGATTCCTCATTGTAGTTTTGATTTGCGTTTCTCTAATAATTAGTGATGTTGAGCAGCTTTTCAAGTGCTTCTTGGCCATCTGTATGTCTTCTTTAGAGAAATGTCTATTTAAGTCTTCTGCCCATTTTTGGATTGGGTTGTTTGTTTCTTTAATATTGAGATGCATGAGCTGTTTATATATTTTGGAGATTAATCCTTTGTCCGTTGATTCGTTTGCAAATATTTTCTCCCATTCTGAGGGTTGTCTTTTCGTCTTGTTTATGGTTTCCTTTGCTGTGCAAAAGCTTTGAAATTTCATTAGGTCCCGTTTGTTTATTTTTGTTTTTATTTCCATTACTCTAGGAGGTGGATCAAAAAAGATCTATCTGTGATTTATGTCAAAGAGCGTTCTTCCTATGTTTTCCTCTAAGAGTTTTATAGTGTCCAGTCTTACATTTAGGTCTCGAATCCCTTTTGAGTTTATTTTTGTGTATGGTGTTAGGGAGTGTTCTAATTTCATTCTTTTACATATAGCTGTCCAGTTTTCCCAGCACCACTTATTGAAGAGACTGTCTTTTCTCCATTGTATATCCTTGCCTCCTTTGTCATAAATTAGTTGACCATTGGTGTGTGGGTTTACCTCTGAGCTTTCTATCTTGTTCCATTGATCTATGTTTCTATTTTTGTGCCAGTACCATATTGTCTTGATTACTGTAGCTTTGTAGTATAGTCTGAAGTCAGGGAGTCTGATTCCTCCAGCCCTGTTTTTTTCCCTCAAGACTGCTTTGGCTATTCGGGGTCTTTTGTGTCTCCATACAAATTTTAAGATTTTTTGTTCTAGTTCCGTAAAAAATGCCATTGGTAATTTGATAAGGATTGCGTTGAATCTGTAGATTGCTTTGGGTAGTATAGTCATTTTCACAATATTGATTCTTCCAATCCAAGAACATGGTATATCTCTCCATCTGTTGGTATCATCTTTAATTTCTTTCATCAGTGTCTTATAGTTGTCTGCATACAGGTCTTTTGTCTCCCTAGGTAGGTTTATTCCTAGGTATTTTATTCTTTTTGTTGCAGTGGTAAATGGGAGTGTCTCCTTAATTTCTCTTTCAGATTTTTCATCATTAGTGTATAGGAATGCAAGAGATTCCTGTGCATTAATTTTGTATCCTGCTACTTTACCAGATTCATTGATTAGCTCTAGTAGTTTTCTGGTAGCATCTTTAGGATTCTCTATGTATAGTATCATGTCATCTGCAAACAGTGGCAGTTTTACTTCTTCTTTTCCAATTTGTATTCCTTTTATTTCTTTTTCTTCTCTGATTGCCGTGGTTAGGACTTCCAAAACTATGTTGAAAAATAGTGGTGAGATGGACATCCTTGTCTTGTTCCTGATCTTAGAGGAAATGCTTTCAGTTTTTCACCTTTGAGAATGATGTTTGCTGTGGGTTTGTCGTATATGGCCTTTATTATGTTGAGGTAGGTTCCCCCTATGCCCACTTTCTGGAGAGTTTTTATCATAAATTGGTGTTGAATTTTGTCAAAAGCTTTTTCCGCATCTATTGAGATGATCATATTGTTTTTATTCTTCAATTTGTTAATGTGGTGTATCACATTGATTGATTTGTGTATATTGAAGAATCCTTGCATCCCTGGGATAAATCCCACTTGATCATGGTGTATGAGCCTTTTATTGTGTTGTTGGATTCTGTTTGCTAGTATTTTGTTGAGGATTTTTGCATCTATATTCATCAGTGCTATTGGTCTGTAATTTTATTTTTTTGTAGTATCTTTGTCTGGTTTTGGTATCAGGGTGATGGTGGCCTCATAGAATGAGTTTGGGAGTGTTCCTTCCTCTGCAGTTTTTTGGAAGAGTTTGAGAAGGATAGGTGTTAGCTCTTCTCTAAATGTTTGATAGAATTCACCTGTGAAGCCACCTGGTCCTAGACTTTTGTTTGTTGGAAGATTTTTAATGACAGTTTCAATTTCATTACTTGTGATTGGTCTGTGCATATATTCTATTTCTTCCTGGTTCAGTCTTGGAAGGTTATACCTTTCTAAGAATTTGTCCATTTCTTCCAGGTTGTCCATTTTGTTGGCAAAGAGTTGCTTGTAGTAGTCTCTTAGGATGCTTTGTATTTCTGCAGTGTCTGTTGTAACTCCTCCTTTTTCATTTTTAATTTTATTGATTTGAGTCCTCTCCCTCTTTTTCTTGATGAGTCTGGCTAATGGCTTATCAATTTTGTTTATCTTCTCAAAGAACCAGCTTTTAGTTTTATCGATCTTTGCTATTGTTTTCTTTGTTTCTATTTCATTTATTTCTGCTCTGATGTTTATGATTGCTTTCCTTCTGCTAACTTTGGATTTTGTTTGTTCTTCTTTCTCTAGTTCCTTTAGGTGTAAGGTTAGATTGTTTATTTGAGATTTTTCTTGTTTCTTGAGGTAGGCTTGTATAGCTGTAAACTTCCCTGTTAGAACTGCTTTTGCTGCATCCCATAGGTTTTGGATCGTCGTGTTTTCATTGTCATTTGTCTCTAGGTATTTTTTGATTTCCTCTTTGATTTCTTCAGTGAACTCTTGGTTATTTAGTAATGTACTGTTTAGCCACCATGTGTTTGTGTTTTTTACGTTTTTTTCCCCTGTAATTCATTTCTAATCTCATAGCGTTGTGGTCAGAAAAGATGCTTGATATGATTTCAATTTTCTTAAATTTACTGAGGCTTGATTTGTGACCAAAGATGTGATCTATCCTGGAGAATATTCCGTGCACACTTGAGAAGAAAGTGTAATCTGCTGTTTTTGGATGGAATGTCCTATAAATATCAATTAAATCTATCTGTTCTAGTGTGTCATTTAAAGCTTCTGTTTCCTTATTTATTTCCATTTTGGATGATCTGTCCATTGGTGTCAGTGAGGTGTTAAAGTCCCCCACTATTATTGTGGTACTGTCAATTTCCTCTTTTATAGCTGTTAGCAGTTGCCTTTTGTATTGAGGTGCTCCTATGTTGGGCGCATATATATTTATAATTGTTATATCTTCTTCTTGGATTCATCCCTTGATCATTATGTAGTGTCCTTCCTTGTCTCTTGTAATATTCTTTATTTTAAAGTCTATTTTATCTGATATGAGTATTGCTACTCCAGCTTTCTTTTGATTTCCATTTGCATGGAATATCTTTTTCCATCCCCTCACTTTCAGTCTGTATGTGTCCCTAGGTCTGAAGTGGGTCTCTTGTAGACAGCATATGTATGGGTCTTGTTTTTGTATCCATTCAGCAAGCCTGTGTCTTTTGGTTGGAGCATTTAATCCATTCACTTTTAAGGTAATTATCGATATGTATGTTCCTATTACCATTTTCTGAATTGTTTTCGGTTTGTTTTTGTAGGTCCTTTTCTTCTCTTGTGTTTCCCACTTAAAGAAGTTCCTTTAGCATTTGTTGTAGAGCTGGTCTGATGGTGCTGAATTCTCTTAGCTTTTGCTTGTCTGTAAAGCTTTTGATTTCTCCATCGAATCTGAATGAGATCCTTGCTGGGTAGAGTAATCTTGGTTGTAGGTTCTTCCCTTTCATCACTTTAAGTATATCATGCCACTCCCTTCTGGCTTGTAGAGTTTCTGCTGAGAAATTAGCTGTTAACCTTATGGGAGTTCCCGTGTATATTATTTTTTGTTTTTCCCTTGCTGCTTTCAATAATTTTCTTTGTCTTTAATTTTTGCCAATTTGATTACTATGTGTCTCGGCATGTTTCTCCTTGGGTTTATCCAGTATGGGACTCACTGTGCTTCCTGGACTTGGGTGGTTATTTCCTTTCCCATGTTAGGGAAGTTTTTGACAATAATCTCTTCAAATATTTTCTCTGGTCCTTTCTCTCTCTCTTCTCCTTCTGGGACCCCTATAATGCGAATGTTGTTGCATTTAATGTTATCCCAGAGGTCTCTTAGGCTGTCTTCATTTCTTTTTATTCTTTTTTCTTTATTCTGTTCCACAGCAGTGAATTCCACCATTCTGTCTTCCAGGTCACTTATCCATCCTTCTGCCTCAGTTATTCTGCTATTGATTCCTTCTAGTGTAGTTTTCATTTCAGTTATTATATTGTTCAACTCTGTTTGTTTGTTCTTTAATTCTTCTAGGTCTTTGTTAAACATTTCTTGCATCTTCTCGATCTTTGCCTCCATTCTTTTTCCAAGGTCCTGGATCATCTTCACTATCATTATTCTGAATTCTTTTTCTGGAAGGTTGCCTATCTTCACTTCATTTAGGTGTTTTTCTGGGGTTTTATCTTGTTCCTTCATCTGGTACAAAGCCCTCTGCCTTTTCATCTTGTCTATCTTTCCGTGAATGTGGTTTTTGTTCCACAGGCTGCAGGATTGTAGTTCTTCTTGCTTCTGCTATCTGCCCTCTAGTGGATGAAGCTATCTAAGAAGCTTGTGTAAGTTTCCTGATGGGAGGGACTGGTGGTGGGTAGAGCTGACTGTTGCTCTGGTGGGCAGAGATCAGTAAAACTTTAATCCACTTGACTGTTGATGGGTGGGACTGGGTTCCCTCCCCGTTGGTTGTTTGTCCCAAGGCAACCCAACACTGGAGCCTACCTGGGCTCTTTGGTGAGGCTAATGACAGACTCTGGGAGGGCTCATGCCAAGGAGTACTTCCCAGAACTTCTGCTGCCAGTGTCCTTGTCCCCACGGTGAGCCACAGCCACCCCCTGCCTCTGCAGGAGACCCTCCAACACTAGCAGGTAGGTCTGGTTCAATCTCCCCTGGGGTCACTGCTCCTTCCCCTGGGTCCCGATGCACACACTACTTTGTGTGTGCCCTCCAAGAGTGGAGTCTCTGTTTCCCCCAGTCCTGTCAAAGTCTTGCAATCAAATCCCACTGGGCTTCAAAGTCTGATTCTCTAGGAATTCCTCCTCCCGTTGCCAGACCCCCAGGTTGGGAAGCCTGACGTGGGGCTCGGAACTTTCACTCCAGTGGGTGGACTTCTGTGGGATAAGTGTTCTCCAGTCTGTGAGTCACCCACCCAGCAGTTATGGGATTTGTTTTTACTGTGATTGCGCCCCTCCTACCGTCTCATCGTGGCTTCTCCTTTGTCTTTGGATGTGGGGTATCTTTTTTGGTGAGTTCCAGTGTCTTCCTGTTGATGATTGTCCAGCAGCTAGTTGTGATTCTGGTGTTCTCGCAAGAGGGAGTGAGAGCACGTCCTTCTACTCCGCCATCTTGGTTCCTCTTCTCATTGTTACCAATTTTATGCAATCTGATTATGACACACCATGGTGTACTTTTATCATGTGTGTGTGTGTGTGTGTGTGTGTGT
Organism: Balaenoptera acutorostrata; assembly: GCF_949987535.1. Classification (NCBI taxonomy): domain Eukaryota; kingdom Metazoa; phylum Chordata; class Mammalia; order Artiodactyla; family Balaenopteridae; genus Balaenoptera; species Balaenoptera acutorostrata. The sequence continues at coordinate 148,179,567 of NC_080067.1, read as the reverse complement.
GTGTGTGTGTTTATGCCCATGCACACTTGGGCTCGTTTAATTTCTTAGGTGTTTGAGTTTATAGTTCTTATCAGATTTGGACATTTTTCAGCCATTATTTCTTTAAATATTTTTTCCCTTCCTGCCCTCTCTCCTCTCTCCTTCCACAACTCCAATTACACATTTATTAGACCACTTGAAATTGTTCCAGAGTTCACTGTTGCTTTATTAAAATTTTCCCTTTTGTTCTTTCTGTTTCATTTTGGATGGTTTCTATTGCTGTGCTTCTAGTTTACTAATCTTTTTTTTCTGCAATGTCTAATCTGCCATTAACCATCTGGTGTAGTTTTCATCTCTAGAAATTTGATTTGGATCTTACATTTATCTTGTATGTCTCTACTTAACATTTTCAATCTTTCCTCCAGCTTCTTGAACATATGGAATACAGTTATAACAACTTTTTAATGTCCTTGTATACTAATTCTATCATCTGTTCCATTTCTGGGTTGGTTTCAATTTACTTCTTTTTCTTCTCATTCTGGGTAACAGTTTTCTGCCTCTTGGCATATCTGGTAATTTTTTTGGATGGAAGACATTGTGAATTTTACCTTGTTGGGTGCTGGGTATTTTTGTATTTCTATAAATATTCTAGAACTTTGTTTGGGGGACATAATTAGCTTAGTTGGAAACAGCTCTATCCATTTAGGTTTTGTTTTTAAACCGTGTTAAGTGGGATCCAAGTGGCATTTAATCTAGGGCTAATTTTGCTCCACTGCTGAGGCAAATACACCCCTTCTGCCCAATGTCCCATGAATTATTTAATGCAGCATGAGTTCTGGGATTGTCCCCTCTAATATGTTCGGGTGGCTCTTTTCTGGCGTCAGAAGTTTCCTCACGTGTGTTGATCAGTACACGCTGAAGAGTCAAGCAGCCGCTCTGGGCAGGCTTCTCCTCTCTAGTCGTCTCCCCTTGAACCCCAGCCACTATGTCTTCCCTGGACTCGTGGCCCCAGCTCCTCAGTCAGAGATGCTGCTTTACCTCATTTCTTTCTCATCCCTCAGTGGTCACTGTTCTTCGTTGCCTAATGATCAATGTTTGGAAAAGCATTCTTTCATATGTTTTGTCTGGAATTCAGTTGTTTCAAGCAGGACAGTAAATGCAGTCCTGTTACTCCATCTTGGTCAGAAGGGGAACTGAGACTAGTTATTTTATTATTAATAGCTTAGCTAACATGTCCTAAAGTGTCTAGCACTGTGTGTCTGAAAAATTCTTCCAAATTCCAAGCAGCTCATAAATGAAATTTTCTCCAACTTGACCAAAAAATCACATATACATCTCACTAAATCCAAACTAAACTTGTCCCCTCCTCAGCTTACCTTTAAGTCAGGTCTCAAAAAGCCTATGTTCACCTCAACACCAACCATCGCAAAAGAAATGTTGGCAGAGGGGATGTCAGGATGGAAACAGACAGACCTCTCTCTTGTGATCAGTATGTTCCTGGTCGCACTTTTATACAATTTGCCATAGTAGGATAATTTACGAGGTGGCCTGCACAAGTGAGGGGCCCTGGAGCCTAGCTTCATTAGCCACACAGTAAATCTGCCTGTTTTATTCATTTATAGTGAAAAACCTAGGTCACAACCCGTTATGTGAATTTCCTAATCTGGTAATGGGTCACAACCCACCGTTAGACGCTTTGTCCTGCCCAGGTCATCGGATAACTGGGTGGCAAGGTGTCCTCTATAGGAGGAGGCCAGGGGGCCTGGGACTTGCTGGCTGAGGGAAGAGCTGTCCCTTTTAATCCTCAGTGTTTTTGGTGGCAGAGATGATAAGTAGTTAAAATGGCAGGCACACCAGACCTATTCTTCTCCCTCATGTGATAAACACATCAGAATGACACCTTAATTTGTTCCCCTCGAAACAGAAATTTGGTGTGTAAGGAAGCAGAGATTTGGTTCTAATGGTCTCAAGTGATGAAAAGTAGGTGTTCACAGGCATTCAAGTTGGGTCTCCAAGTTCAGTTCAAAGAGCTTATCAAGAAACCACTTCTGGGACCTCCCTGGCGGTCCAGTGGTTAAAACACACACTTCCACTGCAGGGGGCGCAGGTTTGATCCCTGGTCAGGGAATGGAGAACTAAGATCCCACATGCCACGTGGCGCGCCCACCCCCCCCTCAAAAAAAGAACCTGTTTCTGTTCACAAAATCAAAGACCAAAGATGGATTACTGAATAGTTTGTAACATTTGATGTTATTTTTGTCTGTTTTTTTGTAATGTAAAAGAACTTAAAGTACAAAATAGCCTTGAATAGCCCTCTCATTTAAAATAAAATCATTTTCATCAAGTGCTGTTGGGTCTCTAAGAAGAGTTGAGCTCTGTTTCTAGCCACCTACTCACCCATAGAATGTTAGAAACATCCAGGGAACTTTTTCTGATTTGTTGCACTGAATAGTTGGAAATGGCTGTAGCCAACCACTAAGGAAAGGTTTACCAATTCAGGAGCTGAAGCTCTTTCCCTGCAAACTTACTTTGATTGGTCCAAAGAGTTACAGTTGAAAGAGTTACCAGAGCTCTGGAACAGTCTTAAAATATATATAACTTGGAAATTTTTTTTTGAAATAACCATATTTCCAGTGTCAATACTAGGAATATAGTATGTTCCCAATAAGTGATTTTCTTAATACATTGAAGACAGGGCCACATTATAACTTTTGTTGAGCCTAGACACTTCGGGAGAACCTTTCTTCCGTAGAAACATATAGATTAAAAATTATATTTCATATTTAAAATATAATATCTTTTTCATTAAAAAAGAAAAATATTACCCAGGCTGAAGTGAGTTAAAACATTTTCTTCAGTGCTAAAACCTCATTTTTTTTTCCTTCTGATTTTCAAAGAAATTAAAATATTTTTGTGGTCCCCATAAAAACACTTTTGTGGTTCCCTAAAAGTACCATGGACCCTAAACCCTGTGCCTAGTGGATAAATCGACCCTGATTACAGGAAGAGCAAGGCCAGCAACCATGCAAGCTGCCAAGAGAGCCAGATTCCCCAGATAGAGAGACGGAACTTGGGCTTCCAAACTTTCTGTTGGAGAAGTTATTACTCAGTGGATGATCACCTCCCAACTTTATGTTTATTTTTTAGCCTGATACCTGAGATCAGGAATTCTTATTGGGTTTTTAAAAAATTCTTTTAAAAAATAATTATGAAACACTTTTATTTCTGATGCATGATGAATTAGATGCTCTGAGATTTCCTGCATGGAAGCACTTGGATTCTTGATAGGACACACTTTCTGATGAATTACCAGACCCATAAGAAATAGGGGGATTTTCCAAGCCCCCTTGCCAGCTCACCCCCAAGAAGCAAAACAGCTCGTGAGCTGGAGAGAGTTGGCTTGCCTGAGGGTGGGCGCCCCTGGCATCACTCTCGGGGATGCTGAGCCTTGGGCAGTGACAAGGTGGGGGAGCTGGGACTGTGGGGCGGGGCAGCCGGGCTGTGCAGGAAAGTGTGACCGCAGCCAGCCTGCCCTCCTTAGGAAGTGTGCAAGGGCCAGAGCGGCTCACTGTGCCTCAGCTGTTTGTACAAACAATACGGTTTATGCTGAACACCTGCTGTCCTTTGTAGAGTCTGGAATTTTGTAGAGTCTGGTATGCCGGACAGAAGGTGCCACATGACCAGCTCCCAGTAGAACAACTGGCACCAAGACACTAATGAGCATCCCTGGTAGGTGTGAGGTGTGATGTGCTGTCACGCTCAGGGCTGAAGGAACATGGCTCCACCAGGAAGCTTGCTCCTGCTTCCTCTGGGTCTCACCTCATGCACATTTCCCCTCTGCTGCATTTGCTTTGTATCCTTTCACTGCAGTATATCATGTCCATGGGTCCTGTGAGTCCTAGCAAACCACCCAACCTGGGCATGGTCTTGGGGCCCGCAATATGCAGTTTCAAGTCCATGTCACCCAAGGCTCACAATTGAATCAGACAATAGTCCCCTCTGTTTGAAAGCACCCCAAATATAGGTGCTCATGATTCCAGCAGATCAAGCCAAGAACTCACAGTGAACACGTGAGGAGGCAGGCCCCCTGGGTGAGATTTGGCAGTGACAACCAGCAGCAGAATTAGACCACCGGAAACTGCAGGTGTTACACTGTCATAGGGCAGGTACACAATAGATATTTATGAAACATTTTAAAATAATAAAGTGAAATAATAAAGATGACAAATAACTGGACAGTTTAGGGACTGATCAGGTATATTTGAGAAAGAAACAAATGGAACGTCTAGAGAAAAAATAATCATTTGAAATTTAAAAAAAAAACCTCAATGAATGGTGCTGTGGACTGAGTATTTGTGTCCCCCATGCCTTACGTAAGAATATGTAATGGTGTTTGGAGGTGGCGCCCCTAGAAGGTGACTAGGTCACGGGGGTGGAGCCCTCATGAATGGGATTAGTGCCCTTATAAAAGAGGCCCCAGAGAACTCTCTCAGCCCTTCTGCCAGGTGAGGACGAAGTGAGAAGATGCCATCTGTGGACCAGGAAAAAAGAGCCCTCACCGGGCACTGAATCTGCTGGTGCCTTGATCTTGGACTTCCAGCCTAAATAAACTTCTGTTGTTTATAAGCCACCCAGTCTGTGGTTTTCTGTTATAGCAGATCAAATGGACTAAGACAACTGGGTCAAAGAACAGATTTCATATGGCCAAAGAGAATTAATGAACTAGCAGATACATCAGAAGAAAATTACACAGAACCTACAGAATGGCCATCATCAAAATGTCTACAAATTATAAGTGCTGGAGAGAGTGTGGAGAAAAGGAAACCCTCCTACACTGTTGGTGGGAATGTAAATTGGTGCAGCCACTTTGGAAAACAGTATGGAAGTTCCTTAAAAACCTAAAAATAGAATTACCACATGACCCAGGAATCCCACTCCTGGGCACATATCCAGAAAAAACGAAAACTCTAATTCAAAAAGATACATACACCCCAGTGTTCAGAGCAGCACTATTTACAATAGCCAAGACATGGAAGCAACCTAAATGTCCGTCGACAGAGGAAAGAAGATGTCATATATGTATATGTGTATATATATATTGGAATATTACTCACCCATAAAAAAGAATGAAATAATGCCATTTGCAGCAACATGGATGGACCTAGAGATTATCATACTAAGTGAAGTAAGTCAGACAGACAAAGACAAATATCATATGATATCACTTATGTGTGGAATCTAAAATATGACACAAATGAACTTATCTACAAAACAGAAATAGACTCACAGACATAGAGAACAAAATTATGGTTACCAAAGGGGAAAGGGGTGGGGGGATAAATTAGGAGTTTGGGATTAACAGATACACACTACTATATATTTATAAAATAGATAACCAACAAGGACCTACTCTGTAGCACAGAGAACTATATTTGATATCTTATAATAACCTAAAATGGAAATAATCTGAAAAAGAATATATATATGTATGTATATATATGTGTGTATTTGTTTGTATAACTGAATCACTTTGCTCTACACCTGAAAAGTTGTAAACCAACTATACTTCAATTAAAAAAAAAAAGAACTAACAAAAGTTACACAGAATCAGCACAAAGAGACAAGAAGTTTGAAAATATGGAGGAAAACTTCAAAGTTATAGAGGAATTCCACTCTGGTCAAGATGGAATAATAGGGACTGGATTTGCCTCCCCACCTAAAACAACTAAAACACTGGATAAAATATAACTACAGCCCTCAAGGCATCAGATCCCCAGCAACAGACAACTCTTAAATATTTTAATGGTACTAAAACATTAAATGTTTAATGCTATCTAACATTAATATTTTATAATAATGATATTTAATGTTAATGAGAGCATTGCCATGCATAGTAATTTCTCTTGATCAAGTGACAATTTTAGATAATTTTTATATCATTAAAGTATTTGATGTTTAATGTTATTTAATACATAAAATAATATTTAATATTAATTTTAAATTATTTTTGATCATCACTTGGTTTAGATAGATTGTCAGACATAGCATTTACTGAATTAAAAATGAGATAAGCAAAGAAGTAGATTTTGAAAATACTATTGATGAGGTTTTTTTCCATTAAAACCAGGAAAGGAAATGTATAAATTCTGTTTATGGTGTTAGTAAAATACTTAAATGTCATGCGTTTCAGTATACGTACTTTCCATTCTTCAATATTTTTCAATTATCTTAATATTCTGGAAAAAACCCAAGCCATTAAAAAAAGTAAGACCTTTGATTTGCATTTCTCTAATGATTAGTGATGTTGAGCATCCTTTCATGTGTTTGTTAGCAATCTGTATATCTTCTTTGGAGAAATGTCTATATAGGTCTTCTGCCCATTTTTGGATTGGGTTGTCTGTTTTTTTGATATTGAGCTGCATGAGCTGCTTATAAATTTTGGAGATTAATCCTCTGTCAGTTGCTTCGTTTGCAAATATTTTCTCCCATTCTGAGGGTTGTCTTTTCGTCTTGTTTATGGTTTCCTTTGCTGCGCAAAAGCTTTTGTTTCATTAGGTCCCATTTGTTTATTTTTGTTTTTATTTCCATTTCTCTAGGAAGTGGGTCAAACGGATCTTGCTGAAAATCTACAAACAGTAAATGCTGGAGAGGGTGTGGAGAAAAGGGAACCCTCTTGCACTGTTGGTGGGAATGTAAATTGATACAGCCACTATGGAGAACAGTATGGAGGTCCTTAAAAAACTAAAAATAGAACTACCATATGACCCAGAAATCCCACTACTGGGCATATACCCTGAGAAAACCATAATTCAAAAAGACACATGCACCCCAGTGTTCATTGCAGCTCTATTTACAATAGCCAGGTCATGGAAGCGACCTAAGTGTCCATCGACAGATGAATGGATAAAGAAGATGTGGCACATTTATACAATGGAATATTACTCAGCCATAAAAAGAAACGAAACTGAGTTATCTGTAGTGAGGTGGATGAACCTAGAGTCTGTCATACAGAGTGAAGTAAGTCAGAAAGAGAAAGACAAATACCATATGCTAACACATATTATGGAATCAAAAAAAAAAATGGTTCTGAAGAACCTAGGGTCAGGACAGGAATAAAGACACAGAAGTAGAGAATGCACTTGAGAACACAGGGAGGGGGAAGGGTAAGCTAGGACAAAGTGAGAGAGTGGCATGGACATATATACACTACCAAACGTAAAATAGATAGCTAGTGGGAAGCAGCTGCATAGCACAGGGAGATCAGCTCGGTGCTTTGTGACCACCTAGAGGGGTGGGATAGGGAGGGTGGGAGGGAGACGCAAGAGGGAGGAGATATGGGGATATATGTATATATATAGCTGATTCACTTTGTTATACAGCAGAACTAACACACCATTGTAAAGCAATTATACTCCAATAAAGATGTTAAAAAAAAAAAAAAGTAAGACCATGTATGGTGCACATTTTTTTCTTTTGCTTGTGGTCCAGTATGGCTCAGGTCAGCAATGGCCTTTGTTTAAAATGTCGATAGTCTGTTCATCATGGACTTTTTGCATTAATTTTGATTTTTTTCTAAATATTGTATTAAAACTGTGTTTATACTTGATTACTGAGTGTTTGGCATCCTCTTAAATTTTGCACCCAGACAAGTGCCTTCCTCACCTTACACTCGCCCTGGCGCTGGGACCCAACCTCCATCCTGAACCATCCACCTGCCAGGAGCAGGGAGAGTGGGCAGAGATGGCCCTGCAGGCTTTTTCCCCGGCCGGACGCTTGAAACCTTTTGGTTGAGGGTACAAGCTCACATCGTTTTTCGTCAGAGCTCTTGACTTAAAGAAAATGAGGTTGGACTTGAAATTTTATCACAGCTCCTGCTGTCCTGGAGGAACACAGAGGCTTCCGGAAATGGCCATTTGTTATCCTTGGGCAGCTGGATGTAAGACTAGACGAAAGGGCTGCTGCCAGCGCCTCTCAGTGGGCTCTGAAGGTGGAGCGGGTGGGAATGGGGTGGGGACGGCGTGCCAGGAGGGGACGAAGCATCGTGCAGGCCGGTGGCTCTGACCTAGCTCTACGTTAAAATCAGCGCGGGAACTGTTAAGAAACAGGTGCACGCTCACATTAGTCCAAACGGGAAGCGACCCGTCGTCCCCCAAGGGTAGCCTGATGTGTCCCTACGATGGACTTGTACACTGCGGTGTGGAAGGGGCAGCTCAGCCCCACTGTGTGGAAGGGGAAGCACCGCAGCTTCTAGAAGAACCAAAGCCGCGACCCTGGACTGTCAGCCGTCATCACCGGGTCATCTCTGCAGGAGGCGATGGGGCGTGACTGAGAGGGCGTCCATCGCTGGGCCCCAGGTGCTGGTCCTGTTTAGATTCCTGATCTGGGTTACGTGGGGGCCGCCCACTGGTGACAGCTCGCGGAGCTGAACCCAAGATGCGTACACCTTTTCAGGTATATTATACTGCAGCAAAAGTTCACAACGTAACTATAAAGTACACAAGGCTGGGCCCACCGCAGGCCGATCAGAGTTTTGGGGGCGAGCCCCAGGTCTGAGGCAGCTGTGCCAGATCTCCGGGCGCCCCGATAGGTTCTGACGTGGGAAACGAGCGCAGTGCCTCTCAGACGTCAGTGTGGATCAACTCGCCTGGCATCTCGTTAACTGCGGCCCCTGTCTCCCAGGCCCAGGCGGGCCCAGGACTCTGCATTCCTGATGGCGTTAGAACAAGCCCAGTGGCACCGATGCTGCTGACACAGCACCACCTGGGGGCAGCCAGGCAGCGACCGTTCACTGTCCGTGCCCGGGGCGCCTGGCGACCTGCATTTTAAACAAGCACGTGGTTCTGAGGCAGGTTTGAAAGACACCGATCAGGTTCCCAACTGCTTCATCAGGTGGTGAGAATTTCCTTAGAATTCACTGTTTTTCTTCAGATGAGAAAGTTGGCTAAAGGGATTTTAGAAGCTACTTTAAAAAATGATTTTAGGGGCTTCCCTGGTGGCGCAGTGGTTGAGAATCTGCCTGCTAATGCAGGGGACACGGGTTCGGGCCCTGGTCTGGGAAGATCCCACATGCCGCGGAGCAGCTGGGCCCGTGAGCCACGACTACTGAGCCTGCGCGTCTGGAGCCTGTGCTCTGCAACAAGAGAGGCCGCGATAGTGAGAGGCCCGCGCACCGCGATGATGAGTGACTCCCGCTTGCCACAACTAGAGAAAGCCCCTCGCACAGAAAAGAAGACCCAACACAGCCATAAATAAATATAAAAATAAATAAATAAATAAAAAGATTAAAAAAAAAAAAAACCCTTTGCCTCCTTTAAAAAAAAAAAAAAAGATTTTTAAAAGGAGGAGAAACCAGCCAAGGTCAGGAGGCACATTCCAAGCTGGGAGGCGGCTTGGGGTGGGCTGTGGGCACTGCGCAGGTGGGGAAGGAAACCAGGGACCCCAGGGACAGCCCTTCATCTCAAGGGAGGGTCCACAGAGCTCCCACGATGGTGGCGCCCTGGCCGGCCAGCTAGAAGCAGCGCTGGGCCCTCCTGGGCGTCCCTGAGCGAGGCTGGCAGCCTGGGAGAGCGCCCGCCCCTCCGCTCTAGGGGCCGCGTTCTATTCTGATTTGCTTCTCATCCCTCGTCTTCGACAGCGGTCCCCAAACTAAACACATTCAGCCGGACTGGGTTGCAGCCGGAGAAGGAGACTATTCGGGTCAGGTCCTCAGGCCCAGGTGGGTCAACACAAAGATGCCGCCGAGCTGGCAGATGTGACAAGAGGATCCCTGTCCTTGGAGCTGGGCGAGCAGAGCCAGGTGTGTAGGGGGAGATCTCCCAACCCCAGGCCTCCTTCCTGTGAGCCCCGGCCTCCTGCGGCCCTTGGGCCCGCTGCCCCGGCAAGAAGAGGCCAGCTGCCCGCAGGAAGCAGGTCTGTCCCAGCCCTGCCTGTGCTCGGGCGCCTGGACCTACCTGATCTGGGGGCTCGGCTAAGAGACCCGGGCCAAGCGGTCCACTTGGCTCACCGGCACTAACGATGCCAGTCTGCCCCCTTGTTTACTGGTTACTTCACTCCCAGCTTATGCAGAACCGCGGTGAGGAAGAGGGGTGCTAATGTAGGGAGGGGGCCCCACTCAGAGATTCTAATATAAGGTGCAATGAAAGGGGAAGCGGAAACGTCCTGAGTGTTCGCAAGGTGCCTCCCAGAAAGTTCAATCTGGCAGTGCTGGCGTTGACCCCTGACAGCACGTCAGACGGATCGTTAAGCAGATGGTTTGCGAGGATTTAGAAACCAGCAGAGACTCAAAGCCGGCCGGGTCACCACCATCCACTCCCAGTGCATGTCTCTGGTTTCCAAGTTCTAGACCCATCACTACAGACACCTAAGATGTAGCATCGCCACATAGAGCCCACCATCCACCTCCCTTTCCCCTCCAACGTGCTCTCAGCCCTGCGGCTCGATGACGGTTCTCCCCCCAAGCCGTGGAGGAGGCCCGGCGGTCGCCTCGTCCCTGCCTCCGCCTCCCCCTCCCCAGATTCCTCACCAAGTGCCCCTGATCCCTCGCCCACCTCCTCATCCCTGCCCGCAGAGCCCCGCAGGACGCAGTGCCCACCCGGCCAAGAGCATCCGCTTCAAAGTGTCCTGGGACGGGACTTCTCACGTTTTAATGTGCATTGAAATTCTCCGGGCTCTTCTTAAAGTGCAGGCTTGGCTTCCACAGGGCCTGAGAGTCTGCATTTCCTACAGGCTCCGAGGCGATGCTGCAGCAGCTGGTCCCAGGCCGCACTCTGCCTAGCAAGGTTCTGGGTGACATACTGTACAAACTCTTCCTTGCTCAGCCCTTGGCCAGTTCCCCATCCCTTTAGGGCTAAGAGCTGACTCTCAGCAGGGCCACTTCTGGCCAGGCCCTGCCTGCATCTACAGACTCCTCTCCATCGGGTCCCATCAAACATGTTAAACATCAGCTGCAGGAGCCAGAAGCCCAGGGCCTGCTCTCACTTCCTGGCCTTTGAACTCCCTGCTGTGCCTGCCCCTCTCTGTGCCCGGCCTTCCCGCCCCACTTCCTCTTCAGGCTTGTTGACTTCTGCTGACACTCAAGACCCTGTTCAGACTTTCCCGGACGCAGAGCCACCCCTAACAGTAGGGCTCTCCTTCCTCTGTGGCCCCCACGCACACTGTTCGGTAACTAAGGGTTCGGGGGTAACTTTGTCCATCCCTCTGGACCGGGAGCCCTTGTGCAGCTTCGTCAGGTCTCCCCAAGGGACAAGAGCCTGCCCCCTGGTGTTTCACTTTTGGAAGCTATTCTAGGGAACAGGTGGAGGCTGGGAGGAAGGGCCCCCCGCCCCAGAAGGTACGGTATCAAGCTAGTTACGCTGTAGGCCCAGGTGCCCCTCCTGCTGGGACGCCTCTGAAGACAGGCAGACGGGGCCTCTGAGAAGGAAGACATGAAAAGGGGAGTGCTTGCCCTGCATCTCCTGTCACCACTGGTCAGGGCTGGCCCGGAGCATATTGATGTTCTGTCATTTCAAGATTTACGTGTGTTCCACCGGGAACAGTGGGCACCGGGCAGGGCTGAGGCGAGAGGGAGGAGGGTGGGAGGGTGGCGCCCAAAGCACCTGACACTGGGCGGGATTGCAGCTCGCCTCGGGTGTAGCTCAGAGCGGGGACCACCGCACCAGGCTCGGGGCCAGCTGCTGGATGCTGGATGGATTGGAGGGATGATGGATGGACAGATGGATGAGAACAAATAGCTTCGTTTTCTTTGTGGATCCAGTATCAGGTTGACAACCAGGAACTAATCAAGGCCTCTCCTGAGGGGCTTGCAGGGAGGATGGAGAAGTGGATCCGAGTGTACAGCCCACACCCACCGCCATTCGGAGAGCCAGCCTCAAGACAGAGGCCGAGCACCAGGCCATTCTTGGCGGATTCTCCATCTTTCTCAGGCCTCAGCCAGTGCTGACCCCCATTTCTCTGTCCAAAGACTTTCAAGTCAGACTGACGTTGATCAAATTTGCAGATAAAATAAAAGCTGGAAGAATATCAAATAGATCATGGGCAAGGCCAAAATGAAAAAGAAAAAAAAAAAAAAACAACTTCGTAGGAGCAGGAAAAAACAAGGACTCTGCAGAATCACTTCATGCACTGGAAGAGAGTTAGAGTTGGTTAACCGAGATCCTAGAATCCATTTGACCCCAGTAGGCGCTAGGGCGTCAGAAACACCTTCAAAAGTGTGTGAGAAACAACATTTTGGCAGTGCGAGGTTTGGAGCGGGCAGGTCTGGAGGTCAGTTTGAACAGAACAAGAAGATAATAAGAACGCGGAGGGTCTGCTGGTGCTCAGATGCTGATGTAAAAATAGGAGAGCAGGGGCTTCCCTGGTGGCGCAGTGGTTGAGAATCTGCCTGCCAATGCAGGGGACACGGGTTCGAGCCCTGGTCTGGGAAGATCCCACATGCCGCGGAGCAACTAGGCCCGTGCGCCACAACTACTGAGTCTGCGTGTCTGGAGCCTGTGCTCCGCAACAAGAGAGGCTGCGATAGTGAGAGGTACGCGCACCGCGATGAAGAGTGGCCCCCGCTCTCTGCAACTGGAGAAAGCCCTCGCACAGAAACGAAGATCCAACACAGCCATAAAAATTAAAAAAATTTAAAAAATTAAAAATAAGAGAGCAAACACTGACTTTTTAAACTGGAAATATGAATATGTGAAATGAAAAACAAATTATAATTAATAGCTGCTTCCACGCATGTTTATTTTGGAGATCATCATCACAGCATCTTCCTCTAACCCCCGCCAGCATCCACGCTCCTCCTTCCTCTCCTGGGACAAGAGAACACCGAGCCCCCGTGTGACCCCTGGAAAAGCTGGAAGGGTCCCCGGCACTGCCTGTGTCAGCAAACCCCCGCTCCTACCAGAATTTTGTTTTCCATAATAATCCCAATGCGTTGGTTTAGAGGTTTGCTTCCCTTTCTGCACCTTGTAGTGTAGTTCGCTGCTTATAAGGGACTTTAGCAAAGTAAACTGAACGTAAACCAGAACAACGAAAAACCTGAGACCTGATCCGGAACGCATGGGGTTCAAGTCCGTGAAAAGCGGCCGTGGTTGAATTTCCCTCTGAGCCAGGAGGCAGCTGGGGGGCCGCAAGCGGCTTCCTATACAGTCATGTCTCATGTTCAACTGGGGGACGACCCCGGGCTGGTGGTAAAAGAGGAATTTATTACTTAACTGAAGGGTCCTTGGTGAACTAACCGAGTCTGCTGTGTTTTTAAAAGTCCAGAAATGTTCTTCAAACAAATCGTCTTTAGATTAGACCCTATTAAAAGCTGAAGGTCCATTATTAATGTTAACTCAGGGAGATTCTTCTCATGGGGGGCTGAAGCGAGGTACTTTTTTTCTCACAATTTAACTTAAAACAAGACGGAGCTTCAGAATCCCAGAGGAAAGGCTAATCAAGGTATAGGTGAACACCTGATTCTCTGTGAGTCGTCTTTCCGATCCTGGATGTCGAGGTGGCCCCAGCGCCTGTGGGTCTCCCTGCATCCCTGGTGACTTTCATGGACCAGGGCCTGATGGACCAAGTTCTGTGTGACACTTGCTACCAATATTTTGCTGTGACAGTTCAAGGTCCTGACTTGTGTCCTCACACAGACAAAAGCCCATCTGTCCTCAAAAAGGGGGCCCGCAGGGGCGCTCTCAAGTGCATCTCTAATCTGGTCCACAGTTATTTACAGCAAGTCCCCTACATACAAACCTTCAAGTTGCGAACTTTCAAAGATGTGAACATGCGTTCGCATGTCCAATCACCTAAGTTAGTTCACGTGTCCAGCGTACATTGTCACACGCGTGCATCCTCCAGTGGCTGTGCTTTTGTGTACTTTACTGTACAGGACTGTTGCTGCGCAACACGAGGAGCTTACTAACGAAGACCTGATGGAATTGGAGGCCCAGAGAAAGGACGAAGAGAGGCAAGAGGAAGAAGAAGTAACTGAAGAACCGAAGAGATTCACGACGCAGGAAATGGCAAGGGGGTTTTCTTTATTTGAGGAGGCACTGTTAGTTTTGAGGCACAGGACCCAAACATATAACAGTACACGAAGGTTGCAGCAGCCGTTCAGAATGCAATCCAGTGCCACCGTGTCATCTATGACGAGAAAAAAAGAGCTACTACCCAGACATCGCTGGATCGCTTTTTCAAGAAGGTAGATAGAATTGAATCCAGCAAGGAACCAGAACCTGTGCCGTCAACGTCAGGCGTGAGTGAAATTGCAGCTTGCCCTCCGTCTCCTATTGCTGACGATCCTTCAGCTCTACCATCTCCCACCTCCTCTCCCTCCTCCAGTCAGTAACTCTTCCTGCCTGTTCACTCGATGCCAGCCCCTGGATGCCAGCTGGTGTACTGGACTACTGTACTTTTCAAGGTACTGTACTGTAAGATTATAAATGTTTTCTTTATTTTTTGTGTTTGTTTTTACATATTATATGTGTGAAAAGTATCATAAACCTGTTACAGTACAGTGCTATGTAGCCGATTGTGTTAGTTGGGTACCTAGGCTAACTTCGTTGGACTTACGAACAAATTGGTCTTACGAACGCACTCTTGGAACTGAACTCGTTCGTATGTTGGGGACTTACTCTACAGGCCTGTAATGGGGGCCCAGGCTCCCGTGATGGGTGATTGACAGCTCAGACACAGACGCTGCTTGGTGTGGCTCTCCCGCCACAGGAAAGACACCCGCACAAATTACAAGCGCGGAAAGGATTTCAAAGGGCAGGTGACCGTGGAGTGAGTCCGACCAAAGGGCCAAAGGATCTCCCCAGGGGACCCAGCTAGCCGGCGTGCCAGAAGAAGGCCTCTTGAGGGACCGAATGAGAAACCATGATGTTGCCGGGAGAAGAGGGTGGGAAGGAACATCTCAGGCCCGAGGATTCCACTCCTGCGCGCAGAGCAGGAAGAGAAAGCGGGAGCGGGGCGCGGAGAGCAAGGCGGGCTGGTGGCGGCACAACCCGGAGGAAAGGGCCTGCTTTTCCAAAACGAACATACGAACTCTCACTTGCAAGGAGGAGCCGTGTTCCCAGGGTTCGTGGGTGAGCCGTGGGCCATGAGGGGAAGGCCGTGTGAGACGAGGGACCAGGTCTCCAGGCCTCCACAAAGGCACCTGTTGACTCCCCGTGCACCTGACATCCGTGAGTGCCTAGAAGCTGAGGCGCCCAGCGGTGGCCCCGGGAGAAAGCCAGCAAGCCGCCCAGCCCCACCCTGTTTGTCTCGCGGCTTCACCTGTGGTGCCCACCCAGCTCTCTCCCCTCGTACCCAGCACGAAATAGAGCATAGCTTTTCTCTCCTTAAAATAAGAACACTCTCCCTTCCCCGAGGCTGCTAACAGACTGTGCAGCCTTAGTTTCTGAGGGTCTCTACCACCCGGGCCAGCGCAGCTGCCTTTGCGAGGCCCTGAGCCCCGTGCAGCCCAGGGAGGACAGGGAGCTGGGGCTGCTGCCGGCCCACACGGACATGCTGTGTGTGTTAGAAAAAGATGCCCCTTCCTCCAGGCAGGACGCACGGCTGCCCCAGGCGCCTCTCCACCCGGTGTCCTTGTGCAGTGAGCAGCCTGAGCAACCGAACAGGAAGTCAGGGGTAGTCATAGGAATCCACTAAGGGGTCTCAGCCTCCAAGGCTGCTGCCGGGGCCTCCTCTGTGCAGTGCAAAAAGGCACCAAGGGGGTGTCCAGTGGAGCGGACCTTGTGGCCCCTGGGGTACTCAGAACCCCCGGGAGTGAGAAAGAGGGCAGTTCCTGCTGAGTGTGTGTGAGTCTGCGACAAACAAATATCCAGACACAGCAGAGAAGCCAGAGGCTGGCTCCTTCACTTAAAGTTTCCAGGCTTTATGGATGTAAAATAAATGTAGCATGGAGATCTTTGGTTTTTAAATCTGTTTATTGTCCATCCTACATCAAGATGAATAACCTCAAACTTCCCCTGATGAGGAGCTAGGATAACGGCACGACCCTCGATTTTGACCCCAAAATCACACTTATTTTAAGCAGAAGCTTTTCGAATCAGGGAAAGCGTTCAAACATCCCAACTCAGGACTTGGGGCTGTAAACAGCTCACTAAGGCTGCCTTGCATTTGAGTCCCTGTTCAGGAAGCCCCAAGAACGCTCGTAAGGAGAGGACATGGCCACGGAGTCACCTGTAGTGACCGGAAGTAACAAGTGACAACACTCGGCCTGTCATTCACCATCCACCTCTGGGGAGCAAATCCTGGGTGCCTGTGGGCCCTGGTGTGTGTTCAGACTCTGGGATCTTGGCCTTGGTTCTGTTTGAACGTTCCGGCACTTGCTCTTCACCTGAGGCCCTGCGGGAGACAGAGGGCTCTGCTCCACCCACCCCTGCGGTGCCCTGCGCCCAGCGCGCCCTCCCCGAAGGAGACACAGGCGACGTCCCTGTCCTGCACCAACAGGGTGACTTTATATTCTGGGCCAACGACCCAAATTTCCCTTGAAAGCTTGCTTGTTGATTTTTATCGCTTGCATTCATTCATTCATTCATTCATTTGTAAATGAAAACTATTGCCTGCCATATCAGTAAATAAAGATGTTGCAGCCATCAAGCCATCACATTACAGCCGCCCAGATGGGGAGCCCTGAGGGAACTCAGAATGGAAACAGGATGCCCGCCATCAAGTCATCAGCCACTGCAGCCACCAACCCCGTCCCCGGATGGTCCACCCTGAGGAAACTCAGGATGAGAAAGCACAGGATGCTGGCCCCAGGTAGCTGAGGTGCATATCAAAGGAATGATTTCAGTGAGCCCATACTCTTGCATCTTCCCATACATAGAAAAGCACTAAATTTCTTAACTTGAGGTGTCTGGTTTTCTTTAATTAACAGTAAACTTTTGATGGTCCAACTACCTGGTCTTTGCTGAAAAAACTCCTCTATATCCTGGCTCCACCCTGACCTCTTCAGAGCGGTCCCTCAGAGCCATTTGAGATGCCATGTCCCGGGCTTAAGTCCTCAGTTTTCCCCACAGAATAAAACCTAACTCTCAACTTGTAGGTCATGCATTTTTTTCAGTCGACACATTCAATCATACAACAAACATCCACTGAGCCTGCACCCTCTGACCTGTGTCCTATTCCGTGCTGGGGTACGACACTGTAGAGGACAGGAATTCTGTGTCCTTCCTGCGGGAAGGAGACACAGAAAATGAGATGCCCGCTTTTGCACATCACAAGAGAGGTGCTGAGAGGGCTGGACGGAGCCAACAGCGAGGCTCTGGGAGCTCGGCTGCTGCTAGCACTGTGTTTTCACATGCGTGTGTTAGCTTGTCCAGTCCTCTTGGAGAGAAGAATAATAACCCCTTTGTACAGATGAGGAAACTGAGGCACGGAGAGATGAAATTCCTTGCCTAAAATCACAGGGGTCCAAATTTGAACCCAGTTGGTCTGACCTGGAGCTTGAGGTCTTAACCCCCATGTGACAGTTCCTGTTACGGGGCGACTTTGACCTGATCCTGGAAGAAGGAGAGATGGTTGCAGGCGGAGAGGGGATGGAGGGAGCTGCAGGCAGAGAATGGCCTGGGTTATGCAAACCATCGGACGGGTCTAGGGTCTGTGGGGCCCTCGCAGGAGGCTGGACATGGCTGGGGAGGGCCCAGACTGATCATGAGAAAGGGACAATTTGGCATCGCTTCCAGGCTGAGGGGAAGCAGCTCTACCTGCCCGTTGGCATCACAGAAAGACAACCCTGGCCACAGTGGGAAGGACCAAGCCCAAGAACGGGGACAGAGCCTCTGGTCCCCGAAAGCAGACCCAGCCCAGCCCTGGAGAACTTGGCTGGAGCAGGACCTGTGCACACCTGGGTTCAGGTACAGACGGCAGCCCTAAATCCAACTTAACTCTGGGGCTCGAGCTACAAACCTCTAATCCAAATCAAGAGATGTTTCCAGAATACCTGCAGATTCTTGCAGAGAGAATTCAGAGGACTCTGGTCTCAGTCCTAAAAGAACTCGAAGTCTAGCGGGGCCACACGTGCACACACTTGCACGCGCACACACACACACACACACACACACAGATACATCTGTGAAGATCCCCATGACAGTCCAGCACAGTAGAGGAGGTGTGACAGCGGAGGGCATGCAGGCTCGGGTCCCAGGCAGGACACAGCACATGGGAGAGACGCCGTGCGGGGAGTGCAGGCCGAGGGCTGTAACCTAGAGGAGGACCGGTCGGGGGAATGGGCAGTGGAGGGGGACTGAGCATGTGCCTGGAGGGAACGGGGTGCCCTCAGTGCCAGGAAGTAATCCTGGGGACACTGGGCAGCCATGGACAACACCTGACTCTCTCACCTGCGCCCAGCACTGTACAGGAGCTCTACACCTGCTGGGGTCTCCAGGCCCCCCAGCGGCCCGGTGAGCTAGGCATCCACGTGTCCGCTTTGCGAGGGGAGGTGAGCTCGAGGAAGGTCAGGAAACGTGTCAAGGTCACCCAGCCTGGAAGGTGCATGCGGTGGGGGGCGGGTAGCCACAGCAGGTGGTCAGAAGGTAGGGGCAGGGTGGCATGGAGGAGAAAGCGACACAGCTGTGGGAGGACCGGCTGGAGAGCCCTGTAGACAGGTTCCAGGAGGAGGGAAGCAAGAAGCTGCATTTAGATGGAAAAGGATGGGACTTTGATTCTGATCCATCGGATGGGATGGGATCAGGGTTGGAGAAACGAGTCTGGTAAAGATGATTCTGGCGTGTTTGTGAGAGAAAATGATGCCACTGGGGCACAAATAGAGAAGTCGGAGGGCGGGAAGATTTCCGTTGTTGCATAATAAACATTTTAAATTGTGTTTGTATGTTGCCTCTCCAACAAAGCAAGTGCTCAGTAAGCATGAGTTGCCTGAATGAATGAGCGACTCTTCCCTTTGCGTTTTCTTCGATCGTGTTTAACAGAGAACCATCACTGACCATGGGTAGGTTACTATGTTCTCCTTTTAATTCATTCACTATGATTTTTCTTTAATAAAGGTAAAATTCCCATAACATGAAAGTCACCATTTTACAGTGAACAATTTGGTGGCGTTTAGCACCTTCACAATGTTATGCAACCATCACCCTAATTTCAGGACGTCTTGATCATTCCAAAAGGAAACCCATAACCATCAGGAGTCAGTCTCCATTCCTCCCCACTCCCAGCCCCTGGCATCCACTGAAATCTGTTTTCTGTATCTATGCATTTGCCTGTTCTGGACATTTCATATAAAGGCAATCACACTCTATGTGGCCTTTCGTGTCTGGCTTCCTTCACTTAGCATCACGAGTTAAGGTTCATCCATGTGGTAGCGTGTGTCACTACTTCATTCCTTTTCGTGGCTGAATGCTATTCCATGGTATGGGTAGACCCCTTTGTTGAATGCCCATCGACAGATGAATGGGTAAAGAAGATGTGGCACATATATATATATATATATATATATATATATATATGTAAAATGGAATATTAGCGCTAAAAAAGAATGAAATAATGCCATTTGCAGCAACATGGATGGACCTAGAGATGATCATACTAAGCGAAATAAGTCAGAGAAAGACAAATATCATATATCACTTATATGTGGAATCTAAAAAAAAGATACAAATGAACTCATCTGCGAAACAGAAATAGACTCACAGACATAGAAAACAAACGTATGGTTACCAAAGGGGAAAGGGGGGAGGGATACATTAGGAGTTTGGGATTAACAGATACACACTACAGTACTGTATATAAAATAGATAAACAACAAGGATCTACTGTATAGCACAGGGAACTATATTCAATATCTTGTAATAATCTGTAATGAAAAAGAATCCAAAAAAGAATATATATATATATATACATATATATAACTGAATCACTTGCTGTACACCTGAAACACTGTAAATCAACAATACTTCAATAAAAAAGAAATATTAAAAAAACAGTATATGTATGAATAATCAGGAATTGCAGTGCTGCAAACACCCTCAAGGCAGGATTATTGTGTGTTTGAACAAACAGAAAGGGTGGGGCTGAAGCGGGGCTGTTTCTCCTGCTGGGACCCATCAGCTGCCTTCTTCCTGTCACCTGGGGAAGAACCTGAAGGGTAAGGACTCAGCTGCTTCCCTCCCTAGAGTTCCTGCTTCATCCTTGTGACCCCGCCCCCCGCCCCCCCCCCCCCCACCGCCTTGACTCAAGGAGAGTCAGGCCAATTGGAGTGGACGTTGAGGGAAGCTGGAATCGCAGAGTTGCCTCCCTCCCCACCCCAGGTCTGCTGGCTCCCCGGTCCCTGGGCTCAGAGGGGCCCCCGGAGAGGGAGCTGGCAGAGCTTCTGGAAGGTGACTCTGCAGGAAATGATGCAACAAGAGATGCGTGTGATGATCACACCTGTGATGCGTGTTCACAGGTACAGTCACACCTCCCACCCCGAGTGGCAAGGGAAGATGACGACTCCATCAGAATCGGTGAAAAATGAGACATTGCAGTAAATCCGTGTGAAGAATCGCTCTTTAATTGCACAGGGACGGCCCACAGGTATAGCAAGAAGGACCACACAGAGAACACCTGGATTCCAGGTCTAGCTTTGCTCAAGCCAAGCGGTCCTTGCTGAGTTACGTGTTATAGGAATCATCGCAGAGAGCTAGGCAAACAGAAGGCATTTGTGTTTTCCTCTTTTAATCACTAGATCAATTGTTTCCAGACTCCAGTGTTTTCCGGACCAGCAAAATTTTTCACTTTGTCTTATTGGACTGCTCGATGAGCCGCTGGAATAGATAATAATCATTTGTAATTAGAACATCAATTCTTTGTAGGTAAGTAGGTGTCTTTGGGTTGTTTTAAAAGCCCTCGAATAGTAGTTTCCTTTAACTCCCAAAGAGACTAAATATTCCTCCTGTTATCTTCTTATCTCTATCCTTGTGCCAGTAAGGCTTTTTCAAAAAAATACATAGCACAAAGGAAAATTTGGGGCCAGAATGAAGGCAAAATATTAATTATACAGCACGTGCCCTGATGGGGGATGGGAGAAGCTTTCCGAGGTCTCACATGGGCTGGCTGAGCCATGGCCCTCCCTCCAGCTTGCTGGGCTTGAGAGCAGCCATGAGAGCGCCCTTGCACGGCTGCACCATCCCATACATCAAGTCCGCGTTTTTCTGAAGTCAGCGCCAGGAATGCCAGCTCCTTCTGAGAAGGAAGGAGCAGCGCCCCTCGGTGCCCAGGAGCCAGTACCCAGCAAGAAGACCCCACGGCGGCCACCCCCAGTTGGAACCTCAGATGCAGCTACAGCAAAGTCCCAACGAGGCAGGGGGAGGGGGCGATGTCTGTCTTCAGTGACTTCATCTCTCTCTTCCTTGGCGCCCCCTCCCGCCAGGCCGCCCCTCCCCCCACCCCCCATGAACTTGACCGCTATATTGCAGACACATCTGACTCTCCGACAGCGTGACTTCAGACATCAGTGGACAGGTGCAGGGCAGCATTCTTTCGAGTCGTGGAAAACATACCCTGTAGGTGGCTGCCTCCTCAGAAGGACTTTGTCAGTGTATAAAAACATACGAGGTCAAATATTTTCATTCATAATGTAGGTCCTCGCCTTGGGTGCAAGCAAACTCGCCACATCCCCTTGCTCTTGGGCAGTCACACAGGAGGTTTAAGTGAGCCACCTGGCTGCGATGGAGCTGCCATCTGGATCACATTCCTCCATCCACCCAGTGTGGACAGAGAGTCACAGGGACTGCGTCATCAGGGTGGCCCAGGGCAGGCTCTAGGCTGCCAGGCCCTGCCTCTGCCCCACAGGCCGCCCCCCCATGAATCACCAATGACTCAGGCGCCTCAGTGGCCATCACCGGGGGGAATGAGGGCATCCTGTTGACTGCTCACTCTCCAGGTGAGAGGTGGACGGCCTGGAAGGCCCTGCAGGGCTGGGGGCAGGGGGGTCGGGTCCTCCTTGGTGGGCACCGCAGGACGGCTGGCTGACTTCCCTGCCATCTTCCCCAGAAAGGGCTTGGGACACAGCAGAAGTGCCACGCAAGGCCCTCTGGTATGAATGACCCCTGAATGAACTTCCTTCCCCTCTGGGTTTGAAAGAATCCGTGTCTCCTGGACTTCAGAACACAAAAGGCAATTCATCTTCCTTAGACAGATCTTTGCCCGAGCACATGAGAAATGGGATGCCTTCATTTCCAGCTTTTAACATGTTTCTGTTTTTAGCAGAATTTGTTTGCTTTATAATCGTTGATGGAAAGAACACGGGCTTTGGGGTCGACACCACCTGGGGGCCACCTCTGGCGCTGCCATTTTCTCGCTGTGTGGCCTTGAGCAAGTGACTCAGCCTCTCTGAACTCGGCTTCCTCACCTTTAACACGGGATGATGCCATCCTTCACGTTGCCATGAAAATTAAGTGAGGCCCTCAAGTGGAGCGGCTCCTCAGTGTGCCGGCTCTGAGTGCCTGCAGCCGCCCAGCCACACCAGGTGCCTGTATGGGGACCCACCCCCAGGTGCAGTTATGACCTCGCGGAGGGGGCATGCAGGACAGACCATATCTCCATCTCACGCAGCCGGGGCGACTTCCGTGCGGTCTGATCTTCAGACTCAGAAACTTTCTCACAGCCCTCCTGATGCTGTGATTTGGGGTTGACAGTTATGCAGAGGTGCTTCCTTTCTCCCAGGGAAGGCATCACAAAACCATGAAAATTACCAGCAGGAGGATCCAAGGCCTCTAATGCCTGGAGCAGTCTCCCTGCATTCCCCCCACCCCTGCCCCGTCCTACCCCCCTCCCCCACCTTGACCCCCAGGCACAACAGGAAATGGCCCCCAGCCCCTGAGCCTCCGACTGTGGAAATGACTAAGTCCTGCCAATGCAGCCTAGGAGATTGGGTCAAATGTCCCCACGGACCCTACTGCTGAGGGCGTGGGCGCAGAGCCAAATCTTAAAAGCGTTTTGCTAAGAAGGAATTCTCGGAATGTCTTCCATCAAGCGCTGCCAGAGGAAGCTGCACGTTTGTCTTCCCAGGTTTCCCATCACAGCCCCGCTGGGGCCCAGGCTCCAGTCCATCAGTCCATTGGGGCAGTGCGAGCACAAGTCGATAGTTCAAGCAATCCTCCTCCTCACCATCATGCAAATGGCTGCAGCGTGAGGGAGAAGCATCCCCACCAAGTCAGAGACAACTAGATCTGCCCTTTTCCTCTTCTAGAAATGTAAGATTGGAACTGGAAACTCAATGACATTTTTGGTAAGTATTTAAGTATCTATTCCAATTTTTTGTTAAGTATTTTTAAGAGCCCATAAGAATATCTGGTTCAATGATAATGGATATCTTCTAGTATTAATAAGTATAACTTTGTAGTTATGAAACATATATGACCCTAGACATATTTATTAATTTAAAAAAATGTAACATCATCATAGAACCTCCTGGGCTTGGTAGAGGGAAACGTTAAAATACTTCCACAGAATATTACTCAGCCATAAAAAGAAATGAAATTGAGTTATTTGTAGTGAGGTGGATGGACCTAGAGACTGTCATACAGAGTGAAGTAAGTCAGAAAGAGAAAAACAAATATTGTATATTAAATGCCTATATGTGGAATCTAGAAAAATGGTACAGATGAACCTGTTTGCCAAGCAGAAATAGAGACACAGATGTAGAGAACACACGTATGGACACCAAGGGGGAATGGGGTGGTGGGAGGAATTGGGAGACGGGGATTGATGCTATGTATAAAATAGATAACTAATGAGAACCTACTGCATAGCACAGGGAACTCTACTCAGTGCTCTGCGGTGACCTACATGGGAAGGAAATCCAAAAAAGAGGGGATATATGTGTACGTATAGCTGACTCACTTTGCTGTACAGCAGAAACTAACACAACATTGTAAAGCAACTGTACTCCAATAAAAAAAAATAATAATAATAATAAAGAAGAAGGTTAAAAAAAAAATACTTCCACGGAAGACGCAGAGATGAACCACCAAAGGGAACAAGGAGCCTTTACTCCTGCTTCCTGTGTGCAGGCTCACAACCAGTTACTGTAGAACAGTCCGAAGAGGAATTTGGAAACATAGTTTCTGCTGTCGCCTCATGCAGTAATGGGACCGCCCTGGTCCCAGGTTCAGAGTCACGCCTTCCAGAGAATTCCAGGCAGGTGGCTGCCTCTGGGGGATCCAGTAGGTTGATGTGAAGATGGTTTCCCTTGGGCCACAGTATGAGTGACTGGCTTGGGAACAACGGCCAGCACCCGTGGGCCCCGCCCCTGAACCCAGACCCCTAGACCCCAGCCCCACCTGCTCACAGAAGCTCAGTGCGAGCGCTTGGAGGATTCAGAGCATGGTAGTTTCCTGTGAGGAGTGGTTAAAAGCAGCAAACCGCTGGTGTAGAGTGTGATGGACCCCGATCCATTGGAAGGTCTGGTGGGTGACGAGTGTCCTTCCTGGGCAAAGTTGCAGTCTGGCTCCTTGGGTTGAAGGGACACGGGGTGGAGGAGAGGGCAACATACTAGGAGCAGGGACTGTCACCATGGGTGACAGTGGTGAAATGCCACTCTTCCTGGCGACTGAGCTGTCCAGTATCCACTCCAGGCAGTGGATGAATGGGGTCGGGCACCGGAGCAGAAATAAAGGGAGTTTGTTCTTTTCCGTAGGTTTACAAGGTGTTTTAGTTCCTTCCTATTGCATGTTTTGGCCAACTGCATTTTCCTGTAAGCCCATGATGCTCCTCATTTCCCCTCACTTTGCTTCTACACGGAAGTAGTTCAATATTTATATGTTTACCTTCCCTTTGAAAAAACTTACAACAGTGTGACAAATTCTAAACCGGGGGTGGTTGTTAGTTTACAGTGTGTGACAAAGCCCCTAAATGTGCCAGTGGGGTGAGCGTGCCTCGGAGACACTGCCGCAGAGGAATGAGACTGGTTCCACCAGTCACATGGGATGGGGACGGCTGTCTCCTACCTGCCACACAGCCAGTGCACATGCGCACACCTGTACTCACCGTCGAACAGGGAGACGAGGAGCCCTGGGTATCCAGTTATCCAGGTTATTCTGGCAACTGGGCCAGCATGACTTGGATTATTCAACTGCATAGATCTGGCTACAGGTCAGAAAATAATAAGATGTTTCTTCCAAATAAGAAGAGATTTCTGAGAAAAGGAGAGCAACTCCTCCCAATCCTTTACAGCCTGGGGGCTGAAGGGCGACTTAGAGTTTAAAGGATCGATAACTCCCAGGAAGTTGATAGGATCATTCTATTTCCACTTTCTAATATGGACCTGCCTAGTAAGGGCTGGTTCTCCCCGGCCCCAGCTCACCTGGGCAGCCTGATGAATTCCCCTCCCTGCCGGCTTCTGGTCCAGTTCCCTACTGGGGTTGTCAGTCCTCCTACCTCCCAATTCCTTCCTCCTTCTCAAAGAAAATCGGGCCCTCGGGCGTACACTCCTTCACCCTCCCACTGCTGAAGACTCACCCACCCTATAAACAACAAGGTCCTGCTGTAGAGCACTGGGAACTATATTCAATCTCCTGGGATAAACAGTAATGGGAAAGAATATGAAAAAGGATGTATATTTGTATAACAGAATCACCCTGTTGTACAGCAGAAATTAACACAACATTGTAAATCAACTATGCTTCAATAAAATAAATTTTAAAAAAAACAAACAAACCCTCACCCACCTTCATCTCCTGGCTTCCAGTCTCTAAGCCAGAAATACCCTCTCCTGTGAGGGCCCACACTCTAGGACTTAGGGTACTGAGCTACATGCAGGCCTCAGGGACTTTGCACACACACACTTCTTCAAACGCCACGGCATCCAACCTCCCCCTTTCCAGCCTGGCACCTCACCCTCCTCTTTAATACTTGGTAACTAGGGCAGATTCGTCACAGCATCTGTGGTTCTCTTTGTTCTACTGCTCTCAGGGTTTTCGCAAAATAGGTGTCAATAAATGCCATCAGCCTCTGAACCAGATCCAGATCCTAACCTCCATCGGCCAAACTAGTCTGTCTTCTTAGCAATCTCCCCTCTGAGCCAGGTTGGAAGGCTTCTCTTTACCCAGTGCCGCGGCAGGGAGGGGCTGGGGAGGAACCAGTGAGGAGCTTCTGCTGCAGTGTCCGGGCCAGAAGCGTCGGGGCCAGAATCCTCACCGATGTTACCAACCAGACAGGCAGACCCTGGCTAGGTAAGAGAAGGCTAAGTGCTCAGGTCTAACCAACCCAGTTCAAGGTCAAATCCCCTTCATACCGCTGCAGAACTACAAGCAAATCACTATTTTATGATTCAGGCTCTGCATTAGGCCTTGGAGAATCTCAGGCTAGTGTTTTGAGGCATTGCCTAATGATGGGGGCTGACTGCAAGGTGACGGGCACAGGGAACGCGCCACACACATGCGCGCACACAAACTTCTTAATGGGCATTTTCCTGAGACCCTCCCAGGAGTGATCATGGCAGCTCTTAAAGCGAGGTTCCAGACTTTAGGGTGCGAGTGGTGGATTTCTAGGGACTTTCCAAGTATGTTAAAACCAGACAACTGTCTTTTGCTGGTGGGCAGATGGCGATCCTAGAAATCACCCTTTCACACGCACAGGCGCGCGCACACACATGCACACACACGCGTGCACACACGCGCACACACGCTCACGGAAGCCCCGCCAGCCCGCCCCACTGTAGCCCTGGGGTTGGGCTGACTAATTGGAAAGTCCCGCGCTTTCGCGTCTCCACGCCGGAGACAGGTCCGCGCAGGAGGATGCAGCGCCGGGCGCACACGCGTCCCCCGCGCCGCCACGGTCCGGGCGAAGGCGCCGGAGCGGGCGGGCGGCGCGCGCACAAGGCCGGCCGGGGCCGAGGCCGCAGCGGGGGCGGGGCCGGCAGGGGAGCTGGGCGCCGGGCCTTTCAAGGGGCGGGCGGGGCGGGCCGCGGGGAGCGGGGAGCGGCGGGGACGACCCGGGCGCAGGGGAGGCCCAGGCCCCGCCCCGGCCCCGCCCCGCAGGCCGCGCCCCCTCCCCCGCCCCGCGGCCCCGCCCCTTCTCCGGCCGCCGCTGGGCCGCGGGCGGGACGCCTGGGGCGGCGCGCTGGAGGAAACGCGCCCGCCACAGCCCCGGGAACTACCAGACGCCGGAGTCGGGAACGCGGGACACCGCGTCCCCATTTGCCAGGGGTGCGGGGTTAGAGGCGCAGTCCCGGGCCGTGGCCGTCGTGAGCCGGCCGGGCTTCTCCTCCCGCTCACCCCGCCCGCCGGCCTCTCGGCGCCCGGGGCCCGCGCCGCCAGCCGCCCGGATCCGCCCGCCGCGCCCCCTCCCCGCCCCCCGCGAGCCCCGGCCGGCCGCGAGCTGATGTCGTGAGCTCGCCGCCCGCGGGCTGTGCGCCCGGCCAGGGGCTGCCTGGGAAGTTGGGGCGAGGCGCGCCGGGTATGCGCCATCACCATGTCCCGCCTGGACTCGTGGCTCGGTGAGGTCCAGTGGCTGGGCTTGGTGGCGCTCTTCGTCGTGGCCTTGGGCACTGTGGGCCTGTACCTGGCGCAGTGGGCGCTGGCCAGGGCGCGACCCCGCTCCCCGAGGCGGGCGGCGGAGCCCGGCGAGGGCCAGCGCCCCGAGTCGGATGCGCTGCTCGCCTGGATCCTGGCGCTGAGCAGCTGGAGGAACCAGTGGCAGGCCGCCTGGGTGACCGCCCTGAACGAGGAGGCCAAACGGAAAGCGGTGAGTTTCCGTGAGGGCCGGTCGTGCTGCGGGGTCGGGCGCGGTGATCTCGGGGTGCGGGTTCAGAGCAGAGCTCTTCTTCCCTGGAGCCTCGCCACAGCCCTCGACTGATTCAAGGGGCAGAGCATCCTTGAAAGTTAGGAGAAAGACCCCTGAAGACTGGAGGACCCTTGATGGGGAATCAAGGCAAAATGGTTAGATTTTATTAACCAGACATGAGGTGTGCCAGGCCCTAGGCTCCACTGGAGGGACAGACTGGCTGCTGGAGAGACTTTTCGGGGTGCCCCTTCCCCTTCAGGCTCTTCCTGGCATCCCTTGCCCTTCCTGGCATCCCATGTGGATCCCCGTATGCAGTTGGACACTGAACTGCTTTTGCACCTGAATAACTGCGAACCAAATATGCTTCCACGTACAGAGCTGAATTTCGCCCAGCATGTTATTTCCAAAAGGTTTGCATTCCTTGGCATTTAAAATTAGTGACCGTTGAGGGCTAGCCACTCGCCAGACATGTATTGGGGGCTTCAGGTACCTCTGTCATCTCTGAATCCTCACAACTCCTGCGACAAAGACGTTGTCAAAATTTTACAGGTGGGGAAACTGAGGCCTGGAAAGGTTAAGTAATCCGCCCAAGGTCACACAGCCTGTGGGTGGCAGAGCTGGGGTTTGAACCCACCTATCTCCTGCCTCACAGCTCAGGGGCTTATGACTGAACCCGGCTGCCTCTTGCTCCTGTGGTTATGTTCATTGTCTGGTTGATGGCTGGGTGACTTATTTTTGCTTCTAAGACATCTTGGTTTAATGACAAGCTCCTGGCGTCTGCTATTTCTAGGTGTTCCATAGGAGGAATGGGGGCCTGGGGGGTTTGGGGTACCTGCCAGTCTTCGCCTGTCCTGATGGCTCCCAGGTGTACCACATTCCTCCACCTGCTTGGGAACTCAGTGGAGAAGCCTGTGGCGCTGTGCTTTGGAAATAGTGAATGCTGTGTGTCTGGACCATCAACCTTCAAAATATTCCACGGTGGGCCCTCTGTCTGGTCTTTGAGCATGGCCTTGACTTACTCACATAGCCACAGATTTAAAAAACAAAATAGCTTTGAGTGTGAATGAGCATAAATCCAACAAAAGACCGTGTTCTGAACCCTGGGGGGGAGAAAAAAAATAACCGTAACTTTTGGATGAAAAAAGCCGTCAAGGTCATTTGACTGCCGTCTGCCTCGGTGCCTGGAGTCTGTGCCCCGGCCGCCAGAACTGGGCAGCTCTTCAGGGGAACCCCCCCACCTCTTGTGGGAGCCCCTGAAGCCATGTGACCTCACCTATGTGAGCAAACACAGATTTGTTTCCCCACGAAGCTGCTGTCATTGACCCCTGGTTGACCTGGCGTCCTGGGCCTGGGTTCCAGGGCTGAGTACACTGCAGGCTGGAGTTGTGAGCGGGTGAAAGTCTTGTCCCAGCTGGATGAGACAGGGGGCATGACGTGGGCCACTGATTCTGCTTCTCAGCCTTTCGTGAGCTGTAACATGCGTGTTGGTGTTGGGTGCATTATCTGTAGGGTCCTGGTCACTCCCCTGGGACTCCTGAGAGGGTCCGGCAGAGGCACGAGCCTCCCTCCTGTAAGGCTGGGACAGTCCTGCTTAAACCATTCTGCCGTGTTCCCTGACATTTCCTGATTGGCTTAGAAACTATGATTGCCTTCGATAGAATGCTTCCAGATTACCCTCGTGCCTGGAGCACTGAGAGAGAAAGGAGAATACCCCTGCTCTGGAATTTGTCTGCAGCCGGTCGGGTAAGGCTGAGAACTGAAGAAAATACCTGAAGGTTTCGGAGGCAAACCTTTCTCCCTACTCACTTGGATCTGTGTGTGGGAGGAGAGAGGGCCCTTGGCTCAGGGGGCGGGGAGAGAGATTTGGCTCCTTTGCACCTTCCGTTCTCTGCTATTCGCCATGCACTGCAGAGTCTTAGACACCAGTTTTTCCAGAACTCCTGCCCGGAAGGGGCAATAATGTACTGGGTTTAAGCTCAAGGCAGCCCTGAGTCTTCTCTGACAGTAGATTGGGTCTAACTGTGGTGTCAGGTGTGTGTGTGTGTGTGTGTGTGTGTGTGTGTGTGTGTGTGTTATGGGGGGAGGTCTGACAGTAGATTGGGTCTGACTGTGGTGTCAGGTGTGTGTGCGTGTGTGTTATGGGGGGAAGGAATTGGTGGTGTCACTTTGCTCTCCCTGGTGCCTGGAAATGTTGCTTGATTTGAATTCAGATGGAACGTTCTGCAGGCTGATAGGATCTGGGGAACTCCTGCCCTGGCCTTGGCATGCCTCTCCCCTGTCCTGGGCCATCCCGACTGCGACACTCATGACAGCGTGGGTGAGCAGGCCCTGGTGTTTCGTTAGCGGCTGTCCTGACCTGGCAGTCAGCCCTGCGGAGTCTCCCTCTGCCCTCCCTCCAACACGATTTCCACTAATCCCCGATTAGGGTTGACACTCCAAGCCCGCACTCAGCCCAGCGAGCCACAGCTTAGCGTCCCCCTTCTGCCCCCACCCTGTCCTGTTATCTGTCTGCCCTGGCCCGGGAGGGGACCACTTCTCGGCCTATCGCTGGGGGATTGGCAGTAACTCAGGCATCTCCAGCATCTTCCGTGCAAGGTGGGATTCTCTCCTGAATGGAGCGACTCCTCCCATTCTGTTTTACCCCAGCTTGTATTTTAGGACTGCAGGGAACCCTAAACCCTTCTCGCAGCACCTCTTCCTTCTCCAAAAGGGGAGATTGAGGCCCATGGGCTAGAGAGACTTGCCAGGGTTGACCTAGACCCTGGGCTGGGGGTTCTTCATGGGCCATCCACATCTGTAGTCACGGTCCCCTGTGGACAGCAAACTTGACTTTGAGACCCAAATGTTTCCTTTAGTTGAGGTCCAGCAAGAAAGGATAAAAGGGTGCGATTGTTTAATGCATCATCCCTAACAAAGGGGCTCCTATCTCCTAGGAGCTGAGGGTGGGTCAGTAGCTTGTGGAGTCTCCTTTGGCCCCGGATGACCAGTGACTGTGGCACTGCAGGTTCCCTGTGTCAGAGGGCCCCTGGGATTGCAACCCTCACTCTGAATAATAATTAGGATGGTGAACTGGAGAGACAGGTGAGGAAACCGTGGCTGCTCTGCCAGCTGGTCGGGCTGATGCCAGGTGTTTGGGGAACACTGGCGAATCGCCTAGAGAGCTTTGGAAAAATACACATGCCTGCTCCCTCCCCCGCTTCAGACTTAGGAAGTTGTTGGGGGCGCAGGGAGCTTACTGTATTTTTCACAAGTTCCCCAAGCTAGCTCCTCGCTAGTGAGAAGCTGCTGGATACACACAGTGTCCGTAAGCCAGCCACCAGCCAGTCAGTCAGGTCCCCCTCACCCAACAACGTCTGTCCACTCTGGCATTGCAAACACCTAATTCCAGCTGATCTGATGGCAGTTCGCTCCCAGAGAACAGAAAGATCCCAGAACTGGCTCAGTCACCAGACTGGGAACTAATGCTGTATTATTTAAAGGCAACAGCTGAGGTTTTCCCTTTGGTTCCCCTGCATTTACATGAACACTTACAAAGTGGTTTGGGGTGGCAGTCACCCCAGCAGTGGTCCACACCTTCGACACCCACCTGCTGCCTCCAGGGTTGCCGTTTCCACAGCAGGTCACCAGCTATGGCAGCCAGTGTGCCCGTGGTCCCGTGCCCCCTACCGGTGGGCTGGACAGCGCCTTCCTCCCAGGGCTGATGCTGTTGGGACCACATGCGGAGAGCAGCAATCCGAGAGTGAGGGCCACGTTCTGGACTTGTCCAGAAATGGGCCACTCAGGCAGGCCCGGGCCCCGGGTGGGGAGGGTTAACAGAGCTGTTTGTCTCTTTAGTCTTTTGCCCCAGGATTTTTTTCGGAGGAATGTTCTAAATGCAAATGACCGAGACTGTAGGACAATTTGTGGTCTTTGCGGGGGGGGGGGAAGATGTCCTGTGAACTTAGAACATGTTATTAATAGCTCTGACTTGTATAGGAGCTGTGGCAATTTGAAAAGTAAACAAAGTGACAACACTTGGGAGTGTCCTTATTCTATAATGAGCTTCCTTCGAGCGCTCCTCACAAAAATTCAAGCTCCTTGACCACCCATGGTGGCCACAGTGTAAGTCAGCTGGTAAGAATGGGAAGGCACTCTCTACCTGACCCCCAAACCGGTCTCCTTTCCATTGCTCAAACATTCAGCGTTCTTTCCCTGCGTGGGATCTTCCCGCTAAGGCATTTCTTGCGTCTCTAACATTATTTAACCTTTCTGCTTATTTAACTCCTGTCAGTATTTCAGGTCTCAGCACAGGGGTCCCTGACCTTCTCATTTTTTGGAGGATGCTGCCCCACCCTCACCCCAGCAGGACCCTGTGGTCACTGGTGCCCTCATCAGCCCCCGGGATTGTGAGGGAGGCCAGAGCCCTGTCCGTCCAGGCACAGCGCACCCGGTGCCCAGCGCACGGCTGGCTTGGGCCAGGTGGCGATTGGAGCATGAATAACAGGCCCTGTTAGAAACTTGTCGCTGGAGGGGGAAAAACGGTGGAGATGCGCATCACCCCGTCTGGACACAGGCCTCCCCTGCTTGGGAGCTGGCCAAGCCTGGGCCAAACAAGCTGTTTAATGTGCTTTGTTTTTCACTTCTAAAGAATCAACATTAAAGGAGGCTCACTGATGACTTTGCAAACTGTCAATAGAAACAAGGAATAGATGCCAGTTCAGGTTGTTCTTTGCATTCACCCATTCTCTCAGCAAGACGGGAATTCAGGGGAAGGAAGAGTGGGTGTAGTGTTAGTGTCAACTAAAATGCAGCCAAAGCTAACATCCACTCCTGTCAGCCCCTCCTGGATTGCTGAGGAGGGAAGGGACCTCTTGAGCCACTCGGAAGAGCTGTGTGACCACTGCTTAGGCTGGAAGGCAGCTCTGGGGCTGTGTGACCTTGGGCAAGCCCTGACCTCTCTGTGCTTCATCTGTGGAAGAGGATAAGTTTGGGTTCAGTCTGGAAAACAGCATCCACTCTGGATGCGATGAGATCTGTGCAAGGCCTTTAGTCAGTAGAGTCAATAAAGATGGGCTGCTTTCTTGTAACATCTTCCTTAAAAAAAAAAAAACTTTAAATTTTTTACTGCTTTTAGATTTAGAGAGAAGTTTCAAAAATAATTCCGTTTCCATACTTTCCTCAGCCAGCCTTACATAACCACAGCACAAGAGCAGAACCAAGAAATTAACATTGGTACAATGTTACTATAATGTAGTATAATGATACTAACATTGTAAAAATATGAGCAATTAACATTGGTATAATGTTACTATATTTCATAGTACAATGATATTATCATTGTAACCTATAAGAAATTAATATTGGCACAATGTTACTATATTTTATAATAAAATGATATTAACATTGTAACAGTACAAGGAATTAACAAAAGTTTTTAATGAAACTGAAGACCCTACTTTTTTTTCCTTTTTAACATCTTTGTTGGAATATAATTGCTTTACAATGTTGTGTTAGTTTCTGCTGTATAACAAAGTGAATCAGCTATATATATACATACATTCCTATATCTCCTATCTCTTGCGTCTCCCTCCCACCCTCTCTATCCCACCCCTCTAAGTGGTCACAAAGCACCGAGCTGATCTCCCTGTGCGATGCAGCTGCTTCCCAATTGCTATGTATTTTACATTTAGTAGTGTATATATGTCAATGCTACTCTCTCATTCGTCCCAGCTTACCCTTCCCCCTCCCTGTGTCCTCAAGTCCATTCTCTACGTCTGTGTCTTTATTCCTGTCCTGCCCCTAGGTTCATCAGAACCTTTTTTTTTTTTTAAGATTCCATATATATGTGTTAGCATATGGTATTTGTTTTTCTCTTTCTGACTTACTTCACTCTGTATGACAGACTCTAGGTCCATCCACCTCACTACAAATATCTCAATTTCGTTTCTTTTTATGGCTGAGTAATATTCCATTGTATATATGTGCTACATCTTCTTTCTCCATTCATCTGTCGATGGACACTTAGGTTACTTCCATGTCTTGGCTATCGTAATAGTGCTGCAGTGAACATTGTGGTACATGACTCTTTGGTTTTCTCAGAGTGTATGCCCAGTAGTGGGATTGCTGGGTCATATGGTAGTTCTGTTTTTAGTTTTTTAAGGAACCTCCATACTGTTCTCCATAGTGGCTGTATCAATTTACATTCCCACCAACAGTGCAAGAGAGTTCCCTTTTCTCTACACCCTCTCCAGCATTTATTGTTTGTAGATTTTTTGATGATGGCCATTCTGAATGTTGTGAGGTGATACCTCACTGTAGTTTTGATTTGCATTTCTCTAATGACTAGTGATGTTTCATGTGTTTGCTGGCAATCTGTATATCTTCTTTGGAGAAATGTCTATTTAGGTCTTCTGCCCATTTTTGGATTGGGTTGTTTGTTTTCTTGATACTGAGCTGCATGAGCTGCTTGTAAACTTTAGAGATTAATCCTTTGTCAGTTGTTTCGTTTGCAAATATTTTCTCCCATTCTGAGGGTTGTCTTTTCATCTTGTTTATGGTTTCCTTTGCTGTTCAAAAGCTTTTAAGTTTCATTAGGTCCCATTTGTTTATTTTTGTTTTTATTTCCATTACTCTAGGAGGTGGATCAAAAAAGATCTTGCTGTGATTTATGTCAAAGAGTGTTCTTCCTATGTTTTCCTCTAAGAGTTGTGTAGTGTCTGGCCTTACATTTAGGTCTTTAGTCCATTTTGAGTTTATTTTTTTTTATTTTTTTATTTTTTTAAATTTTATTTATTTATTTATTTATGGCTGTGTTGGGTCTTTGTTTCTGTGCTAGGGCCTTCTCCAGTTGTGGCAAGTGGGGGCCACTCTTCATCACAGTGCATGGGCCTCTCACTATCGCAGCCTCTCTTGCCGTGGAGCACAGGCTCCAGACGCACAGGCTCAGTAATTGTGGCTCACGGGCCCAGCTGCTCCACGGCATGTGGGATCCTCCCGGACCAGGGCTCGAACCCGCGTCCCCTGCATTGGCAGGTGGACTCCCAACCACTGCGCCACCAGGGAAGCCCCTGAGTTTATTTTTGTGTATGGTGTTAGGGAGTGTTCTAATTTCATTCTTTTACATGTAGCTGTCCAGTTTTCCCAGCACCACTTATTGATGAGGCTGTCTTTTCTCCATTGTATATTCTTGCCTCCTTTATCAAAAATAAGGTGACCGTATGTGCGTGGGTTTATCTCTGGGCTTTCTATCCTGTTCCATTGATCTATATTTCTGTTTTTGTGCTAGTACCATACTGTCTTGATTACTGTAGCTTTGTAGTATAGTCTGAAGTCAGGGAGCCTGATTCCTCCAGCTGTGTTTTTCTTTCTCAAGATTGCTTTGGCTATTCGGGGTCTTTTGTGTTTCCATACAAATTGTGAAATTTTTTGTTCTAGTTCTGTGAAAAATGCCACTGGTAGTTTGATAGGGATTGCATTGATACTACCCAGAGATTGCTTTGGGTAGTATAGTCATTTTCACAATGTTGATTATTCCAATCCAAGAACATGGTATATCTCTCCATCTGTTTTTATCAGTTTTAATTTCTTTCATCAGTGTCTTATAGTTTTCTGCATACAGATCTTTTGTCTCCTTAGGTAGGTTTATTCCTAGGTATTTTATTCTTTTTCTTGCAATGGTAAATGGGAGTGTTTCCTTAATTTCTCTTTCATATTTTTCATCATTAGCGTATAGGAATGCAAGAGATTTCTGTGTATTAATTTTGTATCCTGCTACTTTACCAAATTCATTGATTAGCACTAGTAGTTTTCTGGTAGCATCTTTAGGATTCTCTGTGTATAGTATCATGTCATCTGCAAACAGTGACAGCTTTACTTCTTCTTTTCCGATTTGGATTCCTTTTATTTCTCTTTCTTCTCTGATTGCTGTGGCTAAAACTTCCAAAACTGTGTTGAATAATAGTAGTGAGAGTGGGCATCCTTGTCTTGTTCCTGATTTTAGAGGAAATGGTTTCTGTTTTTTACCATTGAGAATGATGTTGGCTGTGGGTTTGTCATATATGGCTTTTATTATGTTGAGGTAAGTTCCCTCTATGCCTACTTTCTGGAGAGTTTTTATCATAAATGGGTGTTGAATTTGGTTGAAAGCTTTTTCTGCATCTATTGAGATGATCATATGGTTTTTATCCTTCAATTTGTTAATATGGTTTATCACATTGATTGACTTGTGTATATTGAAGATTCCTTGCATTCCTGGGATAAACCCCACTTGATCATGGTGTATGATCCTTTTAATGTGCTGTTGGATTCTGTTTGCTAGTATTTTGTTGAGGATTTTTGCATCTATGTTCATCAGTGATATTGGCCTGTAGTTTTCTTTCTTTGTGACATGTATGTCTGGTTTTGTATCACGGTGATGGTGGCCTCATAGAATGAGTTTGGGAGTGTTCCTCCCTCTGCAATATTTTGGAAGAGTTTGAGAAGGATAGGTGTTAGCTCTTCTCTAAATGTTTGATAGAATTCACTTGTGAAGCCATCTGGTCCTGGGCTTTTGTTTGTTGGAAGATATTTAATCACAGTCTCAATTTCAGTGCTTGTGATTGGTCTGTTTATATTTTCTATTTCTTCCTGGTTCAGTCTTGGAAGACTGCTTTTCTAAGAATTTGTCCATTTCTTCCAGGCTGTCCATTTTATTGGCATATAGTTGCTTGTAGTAATCCCTCATGATCCTTTGTATTTCTGCAGTGTCAGTTGTTGCTTCTCCTTTTTCATTTCTAATTCTGTTGATTTGAGTCTTCTCCCTTTTTTTCTTGATGAGTCTGGCTAATGGCTTATCAATTTTGTTTATCTTCTCAAAGAACCAGCTTTCAGTTTTATTGATCTTTGCTATTGTTTCCTTCATTTCTTTTTCATTTATTTCTGATCTGATCTTTATGATTTCTTTCCTTCTGCTAACTTTGGGGTTTTTTTGTTCTTCTTTCTCTAATTGCTTTAGGTGTAAGGTTAGGTTGTTTATTTGAGATGTTTCTTGCTTCTTGAGGTAGGATTTTATTGCTATAAACTTCCCTCTTAGAACTGCTTTTGCTGCATCCCATAGGTTTTGGGTCGTTGTGTTTTCATTGTCATTTGTTTCTAGGTATTTTTTGATTTCCTCTTTGATTTCTTCAGGGATCTCTTGGTTATTTAGTAGCGTATTGTTTATCCTCCATGTGTTTGTATTTTTTACACTTTTTTTCCTGTAATTGATATCTAGTCTCATAGCATTGTGGTCAGAAAAGATACTTGATATTATTTCAATTTTCTTAAATTTACCAAGGCTTGATTTGTGACCCAAGATATGATCTATCCTGGAGAATGTTCCATGAGCACTTGAGAAGAAAATGTATTCTGTTGTTTTTTGGATGGAATGTCCTATAAATATCAATTAAGTCCATCTTGTTTTTATGTATCATTTAAAACTTGTGTTTCCTTATTTATTTTCATTTTCGATGATCTGTCCATTGGTGAAAGTGGGGTGCTAAAGTCCCTTACTATGTTTGTGTTACTGTCAATTTCCCCTTTTATGGCTGTTAGCAGTTGCCTTATATATTGAGGTGCTCCTATGTTGGGTGCATAAATATTTACAATTGTTATATCTTCTTCTTGGATTGATCCCTTGATCATTATGTAGTGTCCTTCTTTGTCTCTTGTAATATTCTTTATTTCAAAGTCTATTTTATCTGATATGAGTATTGCTACTCCAGCTTTCTTTTGATTTCCATTTGCATGGAATATCTTTTTCCATCCCCTCACTTTCAGTCTGTATGTGTCCCTAGGTCTGAAGAGGGTCTCTTGTAGACAGCATATATCCGGGTCTTGTTTTTGTATCCATTCAGCCAGTCTGTGTCTTTTGGTTAGAGCATTTAATCCATTTACATTTAAGGTAGTTATCGATGTGTATGTTCCTATTACCATTTTCTTAATTGTTTTGGGTTTGTTATTGTAGATCTTTTCCTTCTCCTGTGTTTCCTGCCTAGAGAACTTCCTTTAGCATTTGTTGTAAAGCTGGTTTGGTGGTGCTGAATTCTCTTAACTTTTGCTTGTCTGTAAAGATTTTAATTTCCCTGTCGAATCTGAAAGAGATTCTTGCTGGGTAGAGAAATCTTCATTGTAGATTCTTCCCTTTCATCACTTTAAATATGTCCTGCCACTCCCTTCTGGCTTGCAGAGTTTCTGCTGAAAGATCAGCTGTTAACCTTATGGGGATTCCCTTGTATGTTATTTGTTACTTTTCCCCTGCTGCTTTTAATATTTTTTCTTTGTATTTAATTTTTGATAGTTTCATTAGCATGTGTCTTGGCGTGTTTCTCCTTGGATTTATCCTGTATGGGACTCCCTGCGCTTCCTGGACTGGATTGACTATTTCCTTTCCCATGTTATGGAAGTGTTCAACTATAATCTCTTCAAATATTTTCTCAGACACTTTCTTTTTCTCTCCTTCTTCTGGGACACCTATAATTCAAATGTTGGTGTGATTAATATTGTCCCAGAGGTCTCTGAGACTGTCCTCAATTCTTTTCATTCTTTTTTCTTTATTCTGCTCTGGGGTAGTTATTTCCACTATTTTATCTTCCAGGTCACTTATCCATTCTTCTGCATCAGTTGTTCTGCTATTGATTCCTTCCAGAGAATTTTTAATTTCATTTATTGTGCTGTTCATCATTGTTTGTTTGCTCTTTAGTTCTTCGAGGTCCTTTTTAAACGTTTCTTGTATTTTCTCCAATCTGTTTCCAAGATTTTGGATTATCTTTACTGTCATTACTCTGAATTATTTTTCAGGTAGACTGCCATATCCTCTTCATTTGTTTGGTCTTGTGGAGTTTTACCTTGCTACTTCATCTGCTGTGTATTTCTCTGTCTTCTTATTTTGCTTAATTTACTGTGTTTGGGGCCTCCTTTTCACAGGCTGCAGGTTTGTAGTTCCCGTTGTTTATTGGTGGGTAAGGTTGGTTCAGTGGCTTGTGTAGGCTTCCTGGTGGAGGGGACTGGTGCCTGTGTTCTGGTGGATGAGGCTGGATCTTGTCTTTCTGGTGGGCAGGGCTGCGGCCGGTGGTGTGTTTTGGGGTGTCTGTGAGCTTAGTATGATATTAGGCAGCCTCTCTGCTATTGGGTGGTGTTGTGTTCCTGTCTTGCTAGTTATTTGCCATGGGGCGTCCAGCACTGGAGCTTGCTGGTCATTGGGTGGAGCTGTGTCTTAGTGTTGAGATGGGGATCTCTGGGAGAGCTCTCGCCAATTGATATTACATGGGGCCGGGAGGTCTCTGGTGTTCGAATGTCCTGAACTCGGCTCTCCCACCTCAGAGTCTCAGGCCTGACACCAGACCGGAACACCAGACCCTCTCAGCCACACGGCTCAGAAGAAAAGGGAGAAAAAAAGAAAGAAAAATAATAATAAAATAAAATAAAATAATTAAAATGAAAAAATTATTAAAATAAAAAAATTAAAAAGTAATTTAAAAAAAGAAGACAGCAACAAAACCAATAAACAAATCTGCCAATGATAACAAGAGCTAAAAACTATAGTAAGATAAACATAAAAATCAGAAACCAGTCAGTCGCAGACAGCAAACCCCAAGTCTACCGTTGCTCAAAAAGTCCACTGCCTCAATTTTGGGTTGATTCGTTGTCTATTCAGGTATTCCACAGATGCAGGGTACCTCGAGTCTCTTGTGGGGATTTAATCCGCTGCTCCTGAGGCTGCACAGAGAAATTTCCCTTCTGTTCTTTGTTTGCACAGCTCCTGGGGTTCAGTTTTGGATTTGGCTCCACCTCTACATGTAGGTTGCCCTCAGGCATCTGTTCCCGCCCAGACAGGACAGGGTTAAAGCAGTGGCTGATTAGGGGACTCTGGCTCACTCAGGCCGGGGGGGGGGGGGGGGGGGGGGGGGAGGGAGGGGTACGGTAGTTATAATTGGAATGCGGGGCAAGCCTGCAACAGCAGAGGCTGTGGTGACTTTGCAGCAGCCTGAATTTCACCGGCTTTCCACCAGTATTCTTTTATTGTTCCAGGGTCCCGTTCAGGTCCTCCATGGCTTGAGTTGTTGCTTTGCATTTGTCTCCTGCAGCCTGTAACAGGTTCCCAGTCTTCCCTTGTTTCTTTGTGACCTTGAGAACGCTGAGGAGTATTGATTGTTATTTTGCCAAATATCCCTCAATTTGGTGTTTTCACACAATTGGACTGCAGTTACACGAACCGCAGAAGTGGTGCACCCCTTTCAGTGTACTGCATCACGGGGTGCCTGATGTCGGTGTGGCTTACTGCTGGGGAGAAGCAGTGGCCTTCATTCCTTGGTTACGGTGATTTCCGCTGGTTTCTCTTCTTACATCTTATGTCTCCTCGTATCCTTTCCCCCTATAGTTACCACATAACTTCGGGAGATACTTTGAGATTGTACAAATCCTGTCACCCCTCATACTTTCACTCACTGATTTTTGCCATCCATCTGTGTATCTAGTCTGCAGCCATTGACTTCTGTGGAGTTTGCCTAATGATTATTTTCTGTTTCCCTCTCTCCTTCTACGTTTATTCATTGGAATTCTACTGCAAGAAAGAGCTGCCACTTCTCCATCTATATATTTAATTGAT
The DNA here is from genome assembly GCF_949987535.1 of Balaenoptera acutorostrata. NCBI lineage: Eukaryota > Metazoa > Chordata > Mammalia > Artiodactyla > Balaenopteridae > Balaenoptera > Balaenoptera acutorostrata. The sequence goes on along the minus strand of NC_080067.1, from coordinate 148,139,285 downwards.
TATTTACATCAGTATGGACTCATGGGTATTTATTTTATTCCATGGGTTATAATTCAGTACCATCACTATTTATTTTGTTGCTTAAACTGTTCTTGTTTTGGCCATTAGAAGCTCTTTTGTGTTCTTCCATCGAGATATATATATATATATATATACACACACACACACACACACACACACACACACACACACACATAGTTTTTTTCTTTTCTTAGCATTTCCTTGCTTGATGGTTCCACAAGATGTTTGCTCTAAGCTCGTCTTCTGTTTTCCTCTTCTCTGGCCCTGGATTCAGCCACTTTTCTAAGCAGCTCTGATTCCTTTTCCTGGAGAAGTGTTTAGAAAACAAGATCTGGGCATCAGGTGTGCTCATTACTGCTGGGGTCTCATTGCTTCTAGACCCTCTTAGTGGACAGACCTAGGAAATGTATATGTGGACGCTAACACATTCATGTGCACACATCTCTCTGTCTGCATCTTCAAAACCACAACTATCCCTATATCCTGGATTCCAGGTCAACGGCACAGAGTTCATTTTCATCTTCCCCTTTCCTTATCTCTAACTTCTTCCTCCAAGAGTGAGGTATCTGGGACTTACTCTTTGTAACATATTTATTTGGTCAATTCTAGTTTACACATAACTTACTTTCTGAATTGCTGGCCTGCATCCCCATGAGAAACACATTTACTGACTAGATTCTAGCATTCATGTGCAGCCAGGATACTGTTTTCTTCGGTTTCTCAGGTTAGATCTGTTTCCCTCCCCTTCGCGTGGTTGTGTTCTTTACTTGTAGTGGAGTGAGGTTTGCATTCTATCTGGGTTTCCTCCCGTATCCAGATTTTTCAAAAATCCATCTTTCGCCGGTGATTTGGGGTGCGACCTTTGTCACATACCGTTTCCACATGTGTCGGGGTCTATTGCGGACGTCCTGTTCCAGCGCTACTAGTCGTCTGTGTGTTCACACTTTGAATTGCAGAGGTTCTAGAGTGCGTCTTGATGTCTAGGAGAGCTAGTCTCTTGTTTTTCTTTCTCAGTGTTTTCCTGGCAATTCCTGCCTGTTGCTTTTCCTGTGGACGTAAAATCTTGCTCTGGTCTGAGTGGAGTTGAGTCCGGAACGGGGCTGCCTGCCCACGGACAGGGTGCAGAGATGTGGGAGTTTGTGGCCATGCTGCATGCACGCCGGGCTTCCTGAAACTCAAGGATCAAGCAGAAAGGGAAGGCGAACCTCTGGGTCCTTATTTTAACTTCATAATGTATTTCCTTTGCGAGACCGCCCCTTGACATTAACTTCCCTAGCAAAATATTTCCAGGGTTTTCGTCCAGAAGCTGTCATACGTAAGAGGGCATAGATGGCACCTCCTGACGGGCAGGGGCAGGAGGTGGCATCGGGGCTGCTTAAGGCAACGTGGCGTCTTCAGGCTGCCGCAGTCCCGGCAGCTGTAACGACTCCCGCGGGGGCTCGGCTCCCTGCCCGGCGCTAGGCTCTGTGCTGGGTGCTGTTCTTCCTGCCACGCAGCTTGGCACACAGCGTGCTGTCATCCCCAAGCCCCTGGTCGGCAGGTCATCCAAGCTCTAGCCGTGGAGAATGTCAGCAGAGCAGCCCCCAAAGCATGACTTCATCACGCTTGAGAAGTAGATTTAATTCTTCCCTGTTGATTCTTAGGGGGTGAGATCAATATTGCTAAGACAGGGTGAGGTTAGAAGCATGTCAATGACAATGTTCTGTGCCTTGTAGGTTTACTCTGGATCACTGGGAATTCTTAAGAAACAGCCCTGTGATGACTTCATTCTTGTTCCTCTGCACTGCACTTTCCAGGAGAGCTTTCGTGCCTTTTTGTACCATTTTAATTCCCTACCCTTGATCTGGCCTTGTAGTTGGAACCAGCACATCGCAGCTGAGAGTCTCGGAAATAGATGAGATACGGAGGGAAGTTGTGGGTCTGAATCTCTTTTTTAACCAGTCAATCGGAGCTCACTTGACGATGATGTACTTTCTGGAGCATGTCCGGAAAAGAGTTTAAGAAGAGTTTCGTTCCGGGGTCGTATTGTAGGCATAAGTGTTCAGCTTCTCAAGAGAACTTATTTTTAAAAGGCCAAGACTTGGTTGGCAATCCAAGCCTGATTTGTTCTTTTATAAGACATCAATCTTGTTGCCTTGTGGTCATATTCATTACCTGCACGTCTTGCACTTGGAGATTTTAATGGCAAGAACCAAAATGGACATAGGGTGACAAGCCACGGAGGACTTTTCTGGAAGCTTATGGGGATGCACAGAGCCGAGGACGGGGTTGAACCAGGAGACCCTGGAGGGCAGGAGCCTGGCAGCCCTGGAGGAACCCGATCCTTGGGCATGGCCCCGGCCCAAGGTCATTTCCAGCCAAGGAATCCCAAATTCCAGGGAGAAGCATCCACAGCTTCCCAGTGCCCCCGCCCGGGTTCCCACTCACGCGCCGTTTGGGCAGTGGGAGAGGAGAAGGGGGCCACCCTGAGTAGAGTGCCAGCACCCACGTGGAGCAGGGCGAGGTGATTCTCTGAAACCGGAGAGCGTGCTTTCCCGGAAGAAGGGCAGCACAGCCCTTGAACCTGCTGTGCTTGGCCAGGCGCTGGGCTTGATCTCCAGACCCACCGTCCACCCCAGGAGCCTGGGCTTCTCCCCTTACACTGTAAACACGAGCTCTCAGAATATCCTTTGCCGACTTTATTGCGACATCTTTGGTTTTGTCCCTGCGTTCCTTACTGATATTTGCCCGTTGCTGCTATTTAGAGGCATGGATTGAACCGAAAGAAGTCAGACCACATTTTCTGAGGTCTGCCGAGCTTTGCGGCAAGTACGTCACTGCCTTTAGAAAGTAGCCACCCCGCCTGGCACTGCACCCGTCTCCTCACCGTGCTTTTCCGTTCCAGGGCCCGCCACTCCTCTGCTTCCAGGAGGACCCGCTGCAGCAGCCCCTGGATCTGGCCATGGGACAAGTGTCCAGCGTGGCCCAGTCAGCCCAGGAGAAGGTGAGCCGGGCGCCGTCACCTGCCTTGGGCCTTTCCTCACCGCAGAAGCGAATTTAAAGCGGGGTTGGATAACTGAGTCACGTTGCTGTGCAGCAGAGATTGACACAGCATTGTAGATCAGCTAGACTTCAGCTTAAAAAAGAAAAAAAGCTGGGATGGGGGAATTTATTCTGTCTTGGAATTATTGAAAATGCCAGACACCTTACATCAAAAAAATAAATAAAATCTGATCCATCACCTTGATGACTAGATAAATAAGACATGGCATATCCACACGATGGAGTATTATTTGGCCTCCTAAAGGAATGCAGTTCTGACACGTGCTCCCATGTGGATGAGCCTCGAAGACACTCCACTAAGTGAGAGAAGCCAGACATGAAAAGACACATAAGGTTCCATTTATATGAAATATTCAGAATAGATAAATCAGTAGAGGCAGAAAGTAGATGAGTGGTGTCCAGGGGCTGGGGCCGGGTAATGCTTGAGGGGACGTGAACAGGGACTGACTGCTTCGGTGAACAGGACAGGGTTTCAGGGGGTGATGAAAATGTTCTAGACTGGTGATGTTTGTACAACGCTGTGAAATATATTTAAAAACCATTTAATTGTATAGTTTAAATGGGTGAATTATATCTAAATTTATACATATAGTTATATAAATAATATGTGAATAATTTCTGTAACACGATATATAGATTTGAGTCATTTAGATATCACGTAGAGTTTATTTTATAGTTCCTAACAGCTCACATGCTGAAGTTACTTATTAGACTGCTCGAATACCATAAATAATTGTAAGTTCTTTTTTTTTTTTTTTTTTTAACAAAAAGCGTCTGTAGAAGTGCTGAGAAACTCTTAGGTACAAGGCTTACCCTTGTATCTCTCTATATTTTATTATCAAATTAAATGCATATCATTTAGCAGACAGCAAGGAGGGGACACCTGGGTGGCCCCCGGGCCCAGGAGGAGCTCACATCCAGCCCCCTGGAACCCCACCTCTTGTGTATCTCCTCCCTGGCTCAGCTAGAGCATTGTTTGTGCATTTCAGACGTTTATTGTTCTGTGTGCACAGTTTCACAAGAAGCTTTCTCCTTATGGAACATGACAGCTTGGAGGTTCATCCAGGTTGATTTGTGTCTCTCTAGTTCATTAGCTGGAACTACAGTTCAGGATTCTGGGTGGACCAGGGCTGCTTTTTCCACTTTCCACTGATGGATAATTAGGTAGTTTTCTCTTTTTCTCAAGTACAGCAAGCAGAGCTGCCATGGACTGTCTCCTGAGTCCTCAGGCATAAGAACGGGAGTATCTCCAGGGCAGGCATGGCATTCCTAGCTTGTAGGTACGCACGCTTCAGCTCCACCACGGATTCCAGAATTGGTCGCCCGGGAGCTGGCCCAGCTTCCTCTGCCCGGGCAGCGCAGGGAAGCTCTCTTTCCCCACCCTTGGCCGATACGGGGGTCACAGAGCTCCATAACCCCTGCAACAAGCATGGAGAAGTCTCTGGAAGATATTGGGAGGAAACTGGTGGCCACAAGGCAGGATGCTGACAGCGGCACAGCCCATAAGAGCTGGAAGGGGCCTTGCGAGCAGATGCTCCAGTGCCTAAGTTTCAAAGGCTGGGGGACTGAGGGACAGATTGCTGCTGGCCTCACCTACCCAAGGTCCCTGCTTGGCAAGTGCCCCTGTGCAGTGAGTGCCCTATTATTACAAATAGACCCCAGGTCCCTTTGTGGTGGACAGTTTCTGTTTGCTGATTTCTGACACTGTCAGCGTTAAGAGAGGGACAGATCTCAGGGGCTGGCCTGGAGGTGCCGGGAGGGAGCAGAGATTGGAAATGGCAATAGACCATTTTTAAAGGTCTTGATATATATTGCCAGAAAAGCATCCTTTGGAAAGTGGACAGTTAAACTGTGTTTGTTTTAATACCATTACAGTAATTGTGCATACCCCTCAAAAAGTTAAAAACAATATATAGAGTGCATAAGCTTTTTTTTTAAGTCTGCCCTCTTCCTCTCTGCTCTCAGCCTTCCTTCCTCTGCTCCCCCCGGATAGGACCATGGACGGCTGTCCACACTATCTTCTAGGAAGCTTTTTACCCAGTAAACTACTGGGAAAGTGCACACGATCTCGTATTCTTTTACAAGTTTCTTCGTAGTTCTTGACTCGTGTGTTTTCTTGACCAGGGACTGATTTTGCGGAAGACAACTTTTCCACGGATGTGGGGTGGGAAGCAGTGGAGGGGAGATGGTTCAGGCAGTAATGTGAGCGCTGGGGGGCGGCAGATGAAGCTTCGCTCACCTGCCTGCCGCTCACCTCCTGCTGTGGGTTCCTGTTAGGCCACAGACTGGCCCCGGGGTTGGGGACCCCTGCGTTAAACGAAGGACAGGCGTTGTCCCAGGAGCTCGTGCTCTAGGGCTGCCTGTCGGGCAGGACGCTGATGACGGTGTCTTCCTCCTTTTAGGATCTAAACACCCCCCATGGGTTCCAAACTTAGGTTGAATCCTGTGCCAGCAACGTCATGTGTTCTCTCTGCTCTGTGTAATTCTTGAGAAGGGAAGAACCGTAGCAGAGCCTGAGGACTCAGAAGGTGTCCAAGGAATGCAGATGGGAGATTCAATGACATCCCCCTCCCCTTTCCACACTCCCTCCAGAGTGTCAGGGTCTGTGTTTCTCATCCCTCTAACTCAGTCCTGACAGGGGGCGTGTGGATGACATTTGAGGTAACGAAAGGGATGACTCTGGGGTCTGGTGTCTAGTCACGTCTTCAATCAAGTAGATGAGAATGGGGTTCTGGTCTCCCTTCGTGAGCATCTTCCCAGCTTGTGTTTGGTCTTGAGTCTCCCAGCACGACCCTCGCAGAAAAGAACCGGGTCTCCCCTGCCTACCAGTTGCCATGTGCTCGGACTTTCTCCTGCAGCCCCCGAAGACCCCCATGTGGCAGAGCAACTACCTTTGCAAGTACCTGGCTCATCAGCAAGCTCCCCGCTCCCGTGCTGCACAGAGAGTGGGGTCTTGCATAGCTTAGAGCATCTGAGTCACCTTGCAGGACCCGTGGTAGATGCACACTCCACACCCGGCAGCCGTGGCTGAATTGGGGGCTTCTGAGCAGTTTACTCATGACTCTTCTGACACCAAATATGTGCGATTTTTCTTGCACCCAACAAGCAGTCCTCCAGTTCTCTGGACACCAACAGGGTGTCCTACAATTCAACTCGATTCTGGCACTGACTACCCACTCAGCACAGACCCTACAGGTTAAGGGCTCAGCCCAAGACTGCCCCTCACTTCAGACGCCAACCCCAAGTCTGGGCCACCTGTACCCACCAACTGGCTATAAAGCGGCAGGTCCCACAACCCCTTCCAAATGCTTGAGCATTTGCTAGGACAGCTCACAGAACTCGGGAAAGCACTTTACTTACTATTATCAGTGTCTAATAAAGGACACAGCTCAGGAACGGCCAAATGGCAGATGCCTGGGACAGGGAAGGGAGAAGGGGTGCGGAGCTTCCACGCTCTCCACATGTACCGCCCTCCCAGGACCAGAAGCTCTCCGAACCCCATTGTTTAGGGGTTTTCTGGAGGTTCCATTACAGAGGCATGGCTGATTAAATCACAGGCATGGGTGAGTGTTCCCTCTCTAGTTCCCATCCCCTCCCCTGAAGTCCAGGTGGCAAAGCTGCTACCTTCTAACCACGCCTTGGTCTTTCTGGCCCCCAGTCCCCATCCTGATGTTATCTAGGGGCTGGCAACCACCAGTCATCTCCTTAGCATACAAAAGACATTCTTATCACTCCGGAGATTCCAAGGCTTTTAGGAGCTGTGTGCCAGGAACTGAGGACAAAGACCAGATATTTATTCCAAGAGGCAAGCTGTGCTGGGGCAGGGGCATTTTTCTAAAGGAGTTCTCCCCGTGCAGGGCAGGACGCCTGTGCTCGTGTGGACGGGCATCTTTCCAGGTGGCGACTGGAAGCACCCCTGGGTCTCCAGGGCTCATGGTCTGCAGACACACGCTCAGCTTAGCCGGGTGGCAGGCCCAGTGAGGGCTCGGTACCGAGAGGCATTCTCGGTGGGGCACTTCTTGTGGAGGAGAGCATTGCCCTTCATCTTCTCTCCAGGGCTCTCTGTGTCCTCCCTTCCAGTCTCAACACGCCCCCAGTACATTTCTCTCTCCCAGACTGTAATTGCGCTCTTACACAAGAGCAGCGAGTTTCAGCTGTGTTCTCTTTCCTCATGTCCTAGGAGAGGTTTGCTCCAGAATGTTTGACCCAGAAGGAGCAAACTTAGTTTAGCTCTTCCTTCTTGGGGTGCAGCCTTAACCCCTCCAGGGCAAATGCGTGGGTTCGGAAGCTTTGTGAAGGCGTGAGGTCTACAAGGGCAGCCTGGGAGCTCTCCAAACGTGAATCAGGGTTAGGAGTGTTGTGCTGGGACAGGCACGCGCTGCAAAGGCCACACGTTTACTTAGCAAGCATAGTGAGTGTCCCTTTGAACAGGATGTATATGTGGAAGGCTTGCCAGGCAAAGCAAGGGTCACTTGCTGCTGGGGGACTGCAGTGATGCTGGCCTTCTCGGTGTGAGGCCCTCTCTGAGCCACGGGCTTTGTGTCTGTAAAGGATGAATCCTTCCCCGGCCCCGGCCTGTGCAGCACCTGCAGGGCCCCTGCCATGTGGTAGCTCTGATGCCGTCGGGCAATAAGGGCCGTGTCTGTTCTCATTAGTGCCCACAGCTCTTCTCTGCCCAAGGAAGCATTGTGCCCATTGTACAGAGGAGGAAACTGAGGCTAAGAGAGGCTGGGGCACTCGGGCAAGGGAACTAAGAGCTGCTGAATAACAGAGGCTGGAACTGAACCCGAGTCGGCCTCCAGAAACGAGCTCCAACCGCAATACACCATAAACAGCACTGTTACTATTATTATTTACATTTTTATTATTATCATTTCACTTAAGCTCCCACCCACCCCCCCCAGGAAAGAGACGGTGAAAATGGGAAAAAAAGGAACTGAAAGGCACTAACCAACCCTTGCTTCTGTAAAACCATAGCAACAAACAGACCTCGGGAAATTGCATGGAATTTCCCCCGGAATCTTATTCCACAGTGTATGTTGGGGAACCCCACAGCCGTCACTGGGATGAATTGTATATTGTGAGCACGTGGGTTTTTTCTGTCTAAGGCTGTTATGCATTCATATACTATAATATACTCTGGGAGCTTCTGGGCACTCCTGTGCTCTTTCCAGACCTTGGTGGACCCCTTACTTTGCAAGGGTAGAGCACGCAAAGTCGTAGTTGCAAATAGGAAATTTGGTTGACTCTTTATTTGGCTTTGCATGACTTGAAATTCCAGGTACCACATTAGCCTGGTATTTATGCTAAAATACTAACAGGTTGTGAAATTGTTTTGACGCCAGGTCTTTCCAAGGGCAGGTGCGAAATTCCTCATTGGAGGCCCTGCCCTTTGAGGTGTGAATGGGAGCAGTGTCTCCGGGAGGGCCACCTGTTTGTTTGGATAGAGGAATGTGGAATTCTGGGCTGAGTCAGCCCTCAGGTACTTCGCCTGGTGAAGACCAGGTAAAAGGACCCTCAGGTAAGCTGGGGTTTTGTTTGTGAGTTGGAACACACAGAGCAGTGGCATTGGGTGGAGGTGTGACCAAGTGCCTGCATTTTAAAGGAAGTGTCCTGTATATGTCTTTTAATGCATAGAGTCCATGGAGGAGAACAGCACATTCTTGGATTTTTAAGCCAAGGAATGCTCACATTAAACCACATGGTGTAGTAACAATACCTTCTGGTCGTGTACTATTACTGAAAAGCCTCGTTGTTCTTTTTAAAGTATCCCAACAAGAGAAGGGATGGAGAGTGTAGTTGGGGGTGGGGTATCGGAGCCCGTGTGGTCCAAGGCACACCCCTCGAGGGGATGAAATAGAGCATCTACCCAGCATTCCTTGGGGTTGGCTGCCATCTTGTTTCCAGCATTTTTCACCTCTGTCCACTGGGAGAGTCCTTATAGAAATACACCTTCAGCCAGGTATTGTGAACAAGCGGGCAAGGAGGGTTAACTTTATAGATGTTCTGAGAATAGTCAGCTCTGATGGAGTTTACTTTTAAATTGAGTCTGTTCCAGAGTAGAAGTAATATTTTCTATCAGGCTCGTGCCATCTTAAAGAATACTTACAGGGCCAAGACTGGGTTGCAGAGTTGGGGAAGAAATCTGACTGGGAACTCTGAAGGACTAGTGAAGGGTCTTTACTTCCATTTTTATTTTGGAGTTCTTTCCCGCACGATGTCATATAGCGTGATTGAAGTGAAATATATTGGGTGACATAAACCTTTTAGATCCTTTTTCTCAGCTGTATTCCTAATTCTTTTGGAGACAAAAGTAATTACATTATTTCCAGTTCTCTAGAGTGTTCTCAGAGAAGGAGGAGCTAAGGCAATCATACAAGAGGCTTAATTGAAAAGGAAAGTGGAAAAGTGTGGTGAGATTGACAGATTCTGAGGACTTTCTTGTTGGCAAGCAGTAGCAAAACCTGGGACTACCTAGGCCTGGAATTCTTTGGGCCCCTGTCTAAACAAAGGAATATAGTTTGAAGATAAGACCCATTTGCATAGGTATGTGACTGAGTTTAAGGTCTGGAGGCTAGAGAGAAAAAAAATAACCTTGACTGATGGCCTCCCTGCAGTTATAACGAAATGTGCCCACTTTCACATCCTGAAGATGCTTCCCTCAGCTGCCTCCCCTCTTGACCCTTGGGGGTGGACCAGGGACCCTGACCCTTCACCTGTCAGCGCAGCTGCTCCTTGGGCTAAAGACTTGCACCTTTGAAACCCTCCCCATGTGGAGCCCGCCCACCCCCCATGAAAGGCTCTCCTATGTAGAGAGGAAGGGGATTTATCTGAATACACGGTTCAGCCTTCTGTTGTGTGATTTTTGAAATGGTTTATGTAATCGAGGATTTCTTTGCTTGCTTTGGGAAACAAAATCTCAAGAATAAAGCAGGTGGATTTGTGGCTGGCTACTTTGAAGGGAGCTCGCTTCTGTGCGTCCAGATCTTGGCTTTGTGGAATTCTGCTCCAGGGCCTCTGCCACAGAAGCCAGACATCGCTTCAGTTTAACTTTAAAAATCCAGTACCGATATCAGATTGCTTCGGGGGGGAGGCCCACACATTAAAGGTTTGACAGCCATATTTAAACAGCCCTGTATAATTGGGATGCTCCAAGGAGCTGACTTGTAAACTTCAGAAGGGAGCCTCATGAACACGATTGTGTTTGGGGCAGGGAGACTCTAGGGTCAAGATCAGGGTCTCTACCCGCTCGTCCATATTTAGGTAGAAGTCAACCCTGGACGCTCTGGCACTAGCTGGAAGGGTCTGCTTAACCTTGCATCAGGTGATTCTGCCTTCTGCTGTTCCAAGAGGGGACCCCTTGGGGATGCGGACAGCCTTGCCGCTATTTGCCTGGGTTGAGAGAATTTAATCCCCGTTGTGGATAACACCTTAATGCACTAAAAGAAGATTACTTATTTTGAAAGCCTCCTTTCCATTTTGTTTTCATCCATTTGGCAAATGGGACATTATTCCTCTCAGAGAGGCGGGGGCAGAGCCTGGCCCTGGGCATGGATTTGGCCTAATGGTCATCCCTCCAGCTGGACCCACAGGAACAGTGGTGGCATTTCGTTTGGCCGTATCAAAACTGATCAGATTGTTGATTTAATTAGTTTTTCCAGCTGAATATACTAAAGAATGGCCAAGAAATGGTTGGTCTATATGACAGGTGTTATTTAGAGGGTCAGAAAGCCATAGGGCCAGGGAAGACCCTCCGGGGGGGGGGGTCTCTATGAAACGGCATTCAGACCTTTAGATGTCCCATTTTTAGTGATTGCACTTACTTTCCTGATGTGACTTGAATGGTAATTGTGACCTTTGGAGGCTTGCATTCTAGAAGTTTTAAAGTCTTTTAAAATCTTTGTTGGATTATTTGTTTATTTGCTTCTAACCAGGTGCTTGGGCTATCTGTGTATCAGGAATGGGGCAGTGGGGTAGCTTTTTGTAGAACTGGGTACAAACGGAAACCAAACTTTTTCTTGAGTCAGGGCGCTAATGAAGCTGTCAGTTTTCTCGGTAACATTCTAATTAGCTCAGTATAGACGTTTCCAAAGAAGAAGTCAACCAGTCACTGTCTGGTTTTTAATTTTAAGCAGTAAAACAGCCTCCGCTATTGAGACAAAGAACAGAGAATTTTCTCCGTGTCATGTCACTTGTGTGTATAACTCATCCGGCATCAAAATACATTCCTTCTGGGACTTCCCTGGTGGTCCAGTGGTTAAGACTCCACGCTCCCAGTGCAGGGGGCCCAGGTTCTATCTCTGGTCGGGGAACTAAGATCCCGCATGCCACGTGGCTCGGCCAAAAACAAAAACAAGTTCCTTCTCAAAGGATTGTTTATAGAGCATTTATTTTTAAAATGAATAGATGACATTTCTTATACAAACATTTTTTTTGTTCCACCCTTTGATGAACTCTGGAGATGCAATAACATGATGAAGATATAGCACTAATCCACGTAGATCAGTCCTCTGAGAGGGACTTCACAAGAACGCATGAAAATAAGGGTTGTGCAATTCTCTGCCAGTATTTGGTAAAGGCAAGATTTTCTTTTTCTAGCCCTGCACTGTCCAGAGCATTTATAGTGGACCCTGGAGATGGGCCCCTTGCTGGGGGGCCTGGTATAGTACAGGTCAGGTTTTTGTTGGAGGGGCAGGTAGGCCCCGAGTGGAGAGGGTCGGGGAGAGGGTTAGTGGGGAGGACATGTTTTTAGTCTGAACTTTGTGACATAGCAGTTACCCCGACAAAGTAACTGTTTTGACAGTCTTTCTACTTGGTATTTTAGGTTCTAAATCCACCAGAGAATTAAAAGAATTTTTCCTTTCTTCCCAAGTGACACCATCCAATGTGGGGTGAGCAGTTCCCTTGGGAATGTGGGATCCATCCCGCCGTACTCTCAGCCTCTGCCGACCCGGCTTTGGCCAGACGCACTGGCCACCTGCTGGACCCCCTCCATCCTCTCCCACTGCCCTTCCTCCCTGCCTTTGCACACCTGGCACCTGGCCTTGTGGTCATCCCACACTGGGCTTGCTTGGCATCTTGCCAGGAGGGTGGCCGACCCCTCATTCTGGAAGGTCTGCTCCAGTAGGGGGATTCTGTGGCAGAAACTCGATACTCCTCTGTGAGGCAACAGCTTTCACACTCATCCCTCTAAAATGCTTTGCGATTTATGTCAGGAATATGGTCAGGTTTATTCCTGATGTAATTATTTTCTCTCGTAGGTCTTTAAATGAGCTCATTTTATAATTCTATTTTTATTAAGGCTATATCATTTTGTAACTGTTTAATATTTCATTCGTTCTTTGAATTATCCCTGCCTCTTTGAAAACCACAATAGGTTAAAATGTATTTAAATAGAAACAATTTCTTGTGTTCTGGGTACATTTTTTATTTTTTCCTTGCAACATCCATAAGAAATTTTCTTTTTAAGGCCCATTTTTAGTGAGAGACGGTGGCTAATGGCGTTCACTCCATGTGAATGTGGAACTGTCTGGGCAGTTTAAAATCAGCTGCGTGGAGAAATAGAACAAAGCCATGTTTAAAGAAAAAAATCTTTATGAGTGGAAAGATCCTAACTAGATTTGGGCAAGCCAGAGTGAGCTCCCAGGAGTCCATCAGGAAGAAAAGATCTGAAATTTTGCTTCTAGTTTTCAAATTGCTGCATAATAGAAAAGGTGTGAGTCTGGATATTCCTCCATATTTGAAACTCTGAATTCTTGTCCTTGCTCATTTATAGAGTCCAGATTATTTTGTTCAGTGAAACGAAGATGGGTAAGGTGCAAGCTCTCCTCTGTCTTGCGTAAAGTTCCGTGGTTTTATGGCCCCTTCTCTAGGTGGTGTTTTGTCATGTGTTGGCCGAGACCATCCAGTTCCTGGTCAGCGTGGGGCTACCCTCGTCCGAGGACACGGGGCGGCCTCTCTACAGTGTGCGGCTCTCCCCGCTTCATCTACAGGTAAAGTTGCGGAGACTGAGCGAGTCCTAGGAAAACAGTTCTCATAAACCTGCAGGGTGAGAGGGGTGCAGTCACGGACGTGGATGCTCTTGTTTTCATTAATTACCGTTCATTCCATAAGTTTCAGACTGCCACCTTCCATATTATATTGTCTCTGTAGGAAATAAAGTGTGTGTGAAATAGGTGTATGTATACACACACACACATATGTACACACATAGGTATATACACAGACACATATATATACACACACACATATGTACACGTATATATAACGAATTCAGAGTTTCCCATCCATCAAATACGGGAGATACGGTATTTTTCAAGGCACTGAAGCATATCAAGGGTGTTGTCGACTGTTAGATTAAGGTAAATGGCATCTGAGAGGAGGAAAGTGGTTCTATTTCAGGATCAAGTACTAGACCTCAGAAGTCTCCTGCAGCTTGGAAAACAGCTTAGGGGCTGGACTTGGCATTCCTCCTTTTAGTGTTTGAAAAAGTCAGCTTTAAAAGACCCCTTATTATTTTTATATGTTAAAGGATGTGTACTACCATTATTTTTTGGATAATAGACATTATTATAATAATTATATTAGACTTACATAATTATAACTTTTATGATTGATACCTTTATATATTGTATATATAACATTAATAATTATACATAAAGCAATTATAAATAGAGACATATGTAATAATTATAATAGACTTACTAGTGAAACTTCTGGATGCCTAAACCATCAGATAGCATGTCACACACACAGAAGCAGAAGTTCACTGAAGCTCTTGTTTAGCCGGTGTGTAAAAACTGTGAATTTCTGGCTCTGTTTCAGGGGTCACTGCTGATTCAAGTTGTTCCCTCTCCTCTGTCCTTGTGCTTGACTGCTAATTTGGGGAACGAGGGCAAATCATTCAGGGTTCTCAACCACAAGGGAAGATTATATTCCATTTGCTTTGCTTAAAAGACATGGTTTTAAACAACCAGAGCAAACAAAAATTTCTGGCTCCCTAAATGGCTTTTCTCTGAAACCCAGCCTCCCCACCCCTACCCTGGTAACATTCCCTTTCCGAGAGTCGCAGAGGTTAAGTTGACGTCGTGGACTTGTCAGATGTTAAAGCCCTCCTGCTCCCCGACTAGTTTTTTGGACAGTGTGATTAGAAGATTATTTTAAAGTCTGGGACACACGTACCCAACATGACACACGTTTCAGGATGGGGTGAGTCCAGCAAGGACCACAGACATTCACCGAGGAAACGTAGTTTCTGAGATGCTGTTTATGTGCCATTTTCGGCAGCTCAGATACAGGTAACACTATTGTATCTTTGATCTCTTACCGTAGTTTAAAAGCAGCCTGTGGATTACCTCTCAGAGCAGAGGCAGCTGCTAGAGGTTGGTGAATTATTAACGCTCATGCCAGGAGGCATTCCCCCCCTCTGCTGTTCTTCAGATAAAAGATGCATAGAGACGAGCAGCTAAGCCCTCTCCCCAACCTGGTGGGAGCGACTCGGGGACTGTGGCAATGAAATTAAAGTGCACTTTTGCGAGAGTCACCCAGAATTACAGGGCAAGGGAAGCATCGTTTCTCTTACCTCATGCTAGTTGCTAGCATGAGGGAGAGTACTGAGTACTGAGAAAACAAGTCTAAAGCCATTCTCTCCTTCCCTTTCCCTGGGTGGTGGGGCGGAGGCGTGGAGGTGGGAAGGGTCAAGATGTTGGCTTTAGAATGAGTCTCCAGCTGAAGAAGGAAGGATGGCGTATTAGTTTGCTCTAGCTGCTGAAACAAATCACCGTAATCTTAGCTGAAAACAGCACACATTTATCATGTCACCATTCTGGAGGTCTGATGTCCAACACGGGCTAAAATCCTGGTGTTGGTGGGCTGCCTTCCTTTCTGGAAGCTCTCGGGGGAGAATCTGTTTCCTTGCTCACCTGTCATCAGCAGGATTCAGCTCCTTATGGTTGTAGGACTGAGGATCGAATTCCCTGCTGGCTGTCAGCTAAGGGCAAGGTCCCAGGTTCGAGAGGCGACCTCACTCCTGGGTTCCTGGCATCTTTCTCTATCTTCCAGTCACATCTCCCTGGCATGCTCGTCTGTCTTCCTCTTCTATTTTTAAGGGCTCCTATGCTTCCCCAGGGATCACTGGGTTAATGCAGGGTTGTCACCACACCCCAAGGTCCTTACCCTAATCACACCTGTAGAGTCCCTTTTGCCACGTGAGGTAATATATCCACAGGTTCTAAGGATTGGGGTGTGGACATCTTTGGGGGGGCAGGCGTTATTCTGCCACAACAGATGGGTAGGGCCGGAAGGGGCATCGGGAGAGATCAGAGTCCAAGTGGAGGTTGTGTAGTGGCCCCGGCAAGAGAGGATAAGAATGCTGACGGCTCTGTACACAACCCTCGGGGGCTGTGTCAGCGTGTGGGGGCTGGACAAGGCGTCCGGCTCCCTTCTCTTTGTTCCTCCGGCTCCATTATGCCTTGGTGAGGCTCTCAGGAGAGAGCTGCAAAGCAGAGGGCTGGTCATCAAGAGGCTGCAGGGTTTTCATGGCACCTGGCCTTTAGCCCCGACCCTGACGTTCCTCGCCAAGTGACAGGTTGAGGCAGAGGAAGGCGCCGGGGAGGGCGGGGTGGGCTACACAACGGGGAAGGGGAGGTCAGGGGATCTGGGACCCTGCTTTCCATTTTGAAAGCACACGGTATGCCAAGGAGGCGATAAATAACGGTCTAAGAAAACAAATGAACACACAGACACATTTTGAGGCTCCAGTGAAGAGAGCAGTCCTCCCATCTTTTTTTTTTTTTTTTTTCTTTAATAGCTGGAGCTCCACATGAAGGAGAAGAGAGAAGACATTCAGATCAAGTGGTCCTTC
The DNA here is from genome assembly GCF_949987535.1 of Balaenoptera acutorostrata. Classification (NCBI taxonomy): domain Eukaryota; kingdom Metazoa; phylum Chordata; class Mammalia; order Artiodactyla; family Balaenopteridae; genus Balaenoptera; species Balaenoptera acutorostrata. The sequence continues at coordinate 148,123,360 of NC_080067.1, read as the reverse complement.
ATCAGTGCGCCAGAGATGGCCATTACGATCCAGCCCAAGGCACCGGGGGAGGTCAGTCCGTGAGTGACTGTGATTCCTCCCTCGTGTACGTGCAAACGTGGCACATTATGACCCCCTGCTCTGGGAGACGGAGCCTCTGATTAATGCGTGTCTGATGTGTGATCCCGGGGAATGCACAGGGCAGTGATGGGGCAGCGTTGGTGGGCGGGGTGGGGGGTAGGGGAGGTGGGGAGGGCCTTCCGTGGATTTAATGCCAGCTCTCACCTGGGCTGCACCTGCAGTCACCTGGCAGCTTTTAAAAATCCTGAAGCCTCCCCCGTCCCCCAGGCAGGTTTAATTGGACCGGGGATTTTTTAAAGCACTTGTGTGCAGCACTTGTGTGCAGTGGTTGAAAACCATGGCAGTGATGGAACCTAGGTTTTCCTCACCGTTCTATCACCCCTGACCCTCAGACGCTTGCCTTCACTGTGAGGGCGCTCCACTCACCTACAGCTCAGCCTGAGTCCAAAGCCTGGCTTCCAAGGCCACCACCTCCTTTCTCTCCACAGCTTTTGCAAAGCTGCATCTCAAGTCTGAAGGTGATCTCCCCGCTTCCTGTGGTCTTGGGGGTGTGAGGAAGTGAATTTGGGAGCAGGAGGGGCCTGCTGAGTCACGTGGGTGCTGTCACTTTCAGTTGCTGGAAAAATTGTTCAAAATTTAATAATTTGTCCATAAATATTATAACTGTTTGTGCCTTGATATAGGTGTAGGCAGTTTGTTTTTAAGACTAAGAAGTTTGAATTGTAATTCTTTTCCCTTGCATACGTCAGAAGTGGAATTGTTGCCTGACCGTTTAGTTGTACAAAGTACACATGTTAAGTGTTTCCCTAGTCACTGGTTTATTTTCTTTTTCTCCTTCCCGCCCACGTTTGCATCTGCTTTCCCCCACATGGCACTGCTTTTTCAGGCCTACAGTACACACAGAACGGTTCTGTAAACTGCTCCCCTGCCACCTCTGACATCAGACCTTCCAGAGTTCAAGATTGCTCTGCTGGTCTTCATAGCAGAGTGTATCCCGCCGAGGGGGTACTGAGTTCTGTGCTCAAAAACTACTCAAATTAAGTGTTTTCCTCTGTGTGGTTACGTTACCAACTTGATGTGAGTTAATGTAAGCAGATGTAAGCATTTGCTTCTGTTAGTACAGTTTCAGGTTTTGTCCCCCATCTTTGTTGATTTACATATTTTTTGAACGTGCAGAATATTAACATAGTTCAACAGTCAAAATTACATGAAATATTGTGTGCAGAAGTCCAGTCTCCATCCCTCTCCCCTCCACCCCATCCATCCCCTGCTCTCTGCTCGCTTGTCTCTTTCGTTTTCGTTTACCCATCCTAGGTTTCTTTTTGCAAAATGGACCTTATTGCCCCATTCTTAAGCCACTCAGTGGCATGCTGTATGCAGTCTTCACACCTTGCTCCCCACAAGGCCCTGTACATTTCTCTGCCAACCATGGGCTCCCCGTATTAATAAGAAGCATGACTTTCCCAATGAAGTAATCCTGTGGGATTAAACCAGCCCCTTGGAGCTGGGTCCTGTGGGCTTAGTAACCCCTTGGGCCCCTGGCGGTTGAGATGGCATGGGGGCAGGGGGACAGCTATAAAGGAAGGTCCCCAAGTCAGCTGCTCTGCAGATCTAAAATGTGATGGACCCTGAGCACCCCAGAACCCATCTTTCCCCCTTGGTTTCCTCCTCTGTAAAGTGAGGAGAAATGGGCGGGTTAAAAAAGATAGAAATAGATAAACCAAGTGCAACACATCCATACAATGGACTATTCTTCAGTCATAAAAAGATTGGAGTACTAATATGTGCTAGCTTATGAATGAACCTTGAAAACATTGTGCTAAGTAAAAGAAGCCAGACATAAATGACCATGTCATATGATCCCATTCCTATGAAATACCCAGAATACACAAATCCATGAAGATGCAAAGCAGATTAGTGGCTGTCAGGGGCTGTTGGGGGGAGGATTGGGGAGTGACTGCTAATGAGTAAAGGGTTTACTTTGGAGGTGATGGAAATATTTTGGAACTAGATAGAGGTGATAGTTTTACAACACTGTGTATGTATGTACTAAACACCACTGAAATGCATACCTTAAAATGGTTACATTTATGTTACGTGAATTCACCTCAGTTTAAAAATAAGGGTATCAAGAACCTATTGCAATAAGAGAAAGATGATGGCAGAGCGGTTCTCAGTGCAGACCCTGGAGCCTTAGTGCCTGGGCTTAACTCTCAGCTCTGCCACTTATGAGCTGCGAGACCCCACACATGTTAACTGATTTCTCTGTGCCTCAGTTTCCTCGTCTGTAAAATGGGGATGATGATTTTCAAGGTGGTTGTGGGGATTCAACTAGTTAATATGTGTAAATGCGTAGCATCGAGCCTGACACATCGTAAGAGTGACGTAAATGTGAGCCATTTCTATTATTATCAGGTTAGAGTTCCTGGCAGAGAGTAGATTTTCAATAAATGGCAGATTTGGCCTAAGTTTGCTGTAACAAGGCCTGGCCAGCTGGTTGTCCTTGGGACACCACAGACCAATTTCTGAAATCCAGCCCCGCAAGTTGGAAGATTTTTCAATAGGTCTGTGGTCCTGGTGGAAATCAAGTCTTGCCGGTGTCCATCCCCCTGCGCAGCGGGGGCAGGAGCCCCACAGTGGGGACGTTTACACCAGAAGTGGCGAGGGGCACAGAGGGCCCTGGAGCCGTCAATGGCAGAGCCAGAATCATGGCCCGGCGCTCACCACACTGCAGCTGCTCTCCTGAAACCACGGAATGATGGCGTGGATGCCAGCAGAGCTGGCAGAGTTTGACATTTTCTTTTAGCAAGTGTCCAGCCAGATCCACCTTTTAAGAGTTCAAAACAAAAGCTATTATATTTAAACAAGGCTTTTAACTGAGATTTTAAAAAATAGATCCTCCTTGCTTAAAAAATGAGAGATAAGATATGCAGAAAAGTGCACATATTGTAAGCGCGCAGCTCATTGAAGCTTTCACACACTGACCATTCATGAGAACCCAGCACCCAGCTCAACAAACAGAGCAGGGTCAGTTCCTGAGAAAACCCCCTCTACCCACTTCCACTCACTACCTGCAGCCCCTACAAAGGGTAACCATGCTTCTGACTTCTAACATGTATGAGTTATCTATGCTTGCAACTAATAATTACCTCAAACCCAGCAGCGTGAAACAACACACATTTACCTCAGAGTATCTGTCGGTCAGTCCAGGCTTAACTGGGTCCCCTGCTCGGGGTCTCATGGGCTGTCATCACGGTCTGGGCTGACTGCCCTTCCTAGAGCTTGGGATCCTCTTCCAGTCTCCTATGGTTGTTGGCAAAACTCGGTTCCTTGTGGTTGTAGGACTGAGGTCCTCAGTTCCTTGATGGCTGTGGGCTGGGGCTGCTCTCAGCTCCTTGAAGCCCTGCAGTTCTGTGCCATGTGGCCCCCTCACACGTGGAAGCTGACTTCTTAGAGGTTAGCGGGAGAATCTCTTGCTCTGGTTTGCTAAGAGGGAGTTGTATATAACATAACCTTTGGCCATCACATCACTTTGCCGTATTCCGTTGGCTGGAAGCAAGTCACGGGTGCCACCTGCCCTCAAGGCGAGGGGATGATGCAGAACATGACTCGTTGAGGGTCATCTTAGAATTCTGCCCACAAACAGCATTAGCTTAGTTTTGCCTGTTTTGGTACTTTAAATAAAGGAATCATGCAGTTCTATGTATGTATTTTTCTGTGTTTGTTTTCTTTCACTTAACATTATGTCTGTGAGATTCATCTGTGTCATTGTGTGTGCTTGTACATTGTGCTCATTGCCCTGTGGTATTCCATTGTGTGACTGCACCATAACTTGTGTATCTGTTCAGGTATTGATGGATACTTAGGTAGTTTCCAGTTTGGAGTCATTATGAATGGTGGTGCTGTGAACATTCTAGAACACATGAGCGCGTTTCTGTTGGGTATTAGTTATTGTAGCCTTATAGAGCTTGACATCTGGTGATGCAAGTCATCCTGCTCTGTTATTCTTCTACAAGCTTGTCTTCATTTTTATTGAGCCTTTACATTTACTTGAATACCATTTATTTTTTTTCTTCTTATTTTTTTTGATGTGGACCATTTTTAAAGTCTTTATTGAATTTGTTACATTATTGCTTCTGCTTTTATGTTTTGGTTTTTTTTTTTTTTTTGGCCGCAAAGCATGTGGGATCTTAGCTCCCCAACCAGGGATCGAACCTGCAACCCCTGCATTGGAAGGTGATGTTTTAACCACTGGACCACCAGGGAAGTCCCGTGACTACCTTTTAATTAAAAAAAAAAATCAAACATCAGGCAAGAAAGAAAAAACATGTGCCTATATGTTTACGGGAAAGGACTGAAAAGATATCCACAGAAATGACACATGTCTGTGTTGCACATGTCTTATCTTTAACTTTTAAAAACAAGGAGGATGAATGACTTCTGAGATCGGCAAAGATAAGAATGAGTGAGCGTCTCACTGTCCTAGTCTGATCTCCTGGAGCCCTGGTGACCCCAAGTCTGTTTTGTCCCAGGGACATCCGGAGAGCCATGCATTTGCTTGCCCACTTGTCCACGTGCCTGGTTACGAGATGGTTTGGTGACTCCCTCCTCTTTCGGCAGGACCAGGCGGTTGGGGCAGATGCAGTCTCAGAAAGTCTCAAGGATATTTTGAAGCACCTGGTTAGCTCTGCCTCCCCATCAGTGGTTCTGAGCACAAAGCCTACGGATGTGAGGGAAGTTCAGGTAAACCAGTTCACGGAGTGTGGGTGCTTCATGACCCCATGAAGAACCGCGGTCCGCCCGCTTGGAGAATTTGTGTGCATTTCCCATGCTCGCCCCCCCACCCCTGCACCTTGCCTCTGCCCACCCCCGTCGTGGTAGAGTGAGATTGCACGGTCGCTTGCTGGTGGGTGATGACCATGGTCTGGGGCAAAGCTCTGAGTTCAGGGCACAGGGTTCTGAAGCCCCATGGGAGGGAAGGAAGAGGGGTCCAGCCCACTCAGCAGAGTCCAAGCCGAAGTAGCCCAGATCCTCTCCTTTTAGGAACCAGAACTTGACTTTTCGTTGTGCCCCCAGAGCCTGTTGTCTGGGATCACAACCTTCCAGAACTGAGGTACCTGGGAACTGCCCCGAGGCAGGCAGAGGAAGCACACTGGACCCACAGACGTTTAGCCCAGGACGGGGACAGCCTCCGTCCACACTGCCTCTTGGGGGTCTGTCGCCCTCAGGCAGTGTGGACACATGAGGCCATCTCCTCTGTGGGGTCCTTCCCATGCTGACGACCCCCCTCCCCATTCTGGGGCCCTCCCCACCACCTGATTAGGTGCTAATTCTCTGGCTAAATTCACGTCCAGGGCATTCGCCCAGGACAGCCTCCCTGGGCTTGGTCACGCACATCTCTTTTGGCGACACATCTAAAAACCTTGGCTTGAGGTGAATTAATTCTCCCAATCATGAGCAGATCTTTTCGTGATGACTCTGCAAAACATATATTTACAGTCCCTAAAGTTATTTTTCCTATGTCTTTCCAGTATTTTTATGTGGCATGGTAGAATATCCACTGTTATTATATAGTGGGTGGTGAAGTCAGTGTGAAAGTATAACTTTTTTTTTTTAAGTCTTTATTGAATTTGTTACAATATCGCTTCTGTTTTTTATGTTTTGGTGTTTTGGCCACGAGGCATGTGGGAGCTTAGCTCCCTGACCAGGGATCGAACCCTCACCCTCTGCCTTGGAAGGTGAAGTCTTAACCCCTGGACAGCCAGGGAAGTCCCTAAAGTATAACTTTTAATATGATTTTTTGATGCAGGCTCTTGGTCTCTGGTTCCCGTTAGGGCATCACCACTGTGCCTGTGTAGAGCCTGGAGACAAAATCTCTTTGATTCACTGCACAGATATCAGGGGATCACAGTGCTTTGTGGTTCGCTCTGGGTGCTGAAGGTTATCAGAACATAAGAAACCTGATGCAGCAGAAGGGGCAGCTGAGTAAGCAGACAAGCAGAGGGAGGGGTTTGTGGGCGTGCGTGCAACGTTCCCAGGGGTGTGCCGCTGGGTGGGGCTCAGCCCAGAGATTGGGGGTCAGGCCAGGCTTCCCAGGGGTGAGAGCAGAGGCTTGGCCGTTCTCTCTTTCAGTAATGCTATCCTGGTGGCTTAGTTCAAATCAGAGGTGCCTGTTTTGAATATGACTATACCTTTTTAATGTCAAAATTTGAGAAACTTCACAAAATAGTACTGCCTTTTTAGAATACATTGATCCAGAAAATAAAGGGACCAAGACTACTATAAATTCAATAATGCTTTTAAATAAATTTGTAGAGTGTATGTATCAAAATAACACGCATATTATATTAGGGTAGTCTAGAGAAACAGAACCAATGGATGTGTGTGTGTGTGTATAAAATAGCCTCCGTAACTGCATGAGCCAATTATATATTTATGTATAAAATATATATATTCATGTATATAAGGAGACTTATTCTAGGCAGTTGGCTCATGCCAGAGGCTGACAAGCCCCAAGAGTTGCAGGAGAAGCCAGCAGGCTGGGACCCAGGAGAGCTGATGTTTCCACTCAAGTCCAAAGACAGGGAAAAATGGATATCCCAGCTCTAAGGCCATCAGGCATGAGGAACTCCCTCTTATTTGAAGGAGAGTCAGCCCTTTGTTCTATTCAGGCCTTCACCTGATTGGACGAGGCCCACCACACTAGGGAAGGCAGTCTGCTTTACACGGTCTGTTGATCTAAATGTAAATCTCAGGCAGAAACCTCCTCGCAGACATACCCAGAATCCTGTCTGACCACATGCCTGGGCACCCCATGGTCCAGTCAAGTCAACACATGAGATTAGCCATCACGCATACACAATTGAGAAAACATTGCATCTCCACCCCAGACATGTGGGCTGCTCTGTCCCCAGTGCTCAGGGACCTGGATCTTGAGGACTTCTGGGTTTACTTCTTGGCCTCCCAGCACCTGCAGCTCACAGTGGGCAAGGCCCCGGCTCAGAATAATGTTTTCTAGGTGGTGACCTAAGAGCACTACAGTCGCTTGAGATGTTAGTAGGCATCCCCCCCAAAAGCCCTCTGAGGCCAAATCAGCTCTGAGGATCCCTCCCTGGAAGGCTCTCACTGTGCAGAGGCCTGTGATGTCTCGGAGAAGCTTTTCCAGGATTCCCAAATGTTTGTACCTAAGGAGCCCCTTGTAAATAACACTCGTAGCCATGAGTGGGAGGAGGAAGCTAGCTTGAGAAAGACTGGTCTGAAGGTGAGGCCCCACAAGCTTGGGGAGGCTCTCTGTTGGAAACACCTTGATGCCCATTTGAGGATATGGTGATGAAGCAGACTCCAGGGGTACCTGCCTCTGCTTTGTCCCTAGCGTGACACCTGGATGACACTTAGATCCTCCCCACGTGGATGGCAGGCCTGCCAGGAGGTGGGAAGTAGCCAGTGTCCTGGCTGGTGTCACACTTAGTGCTGGTGGGCAGTGGGCCCCTGCATCCCAGGGAGGGCTCCCCACTCTGTCTCAAGCTCCTGCCCTGGGTCACGCGTGGCCCCGTCTCCGCCCACAGTGAGATTCAGGGGAGTCCTCTCTGGGTGAACGCTTAACTCCCTCGCTTGCTTTCTGTGGGATGTACAAGGCTCCCAAGCAGGGGAAGCAGCTGTGGGTGACTGGTACCCTCCCTCCCCAGTTGTTACAGAGCAGGCCTGGGGGCCAGGCTCCCTCTGAAGGTTTTCCTGAAGATTCCTTCCCTGTAACAGGTGTCCAGCGGCCACTCCCTCTTTCCCACGGCTCACTGTTCTTTGTTTTCCTCTCTGCAGCATCTGCAGTGCACTTCATCTACTCAGGAATCCTGCCCTCCCAAACCTCCAAGGGCTCATGAGCTCAAACTATTGGTGAAGAATATCCGAGCCTCGCTGATGAGCCATCCTGGTGCTTCAGGTGGGTGATGGCGCTGCAGGGACACCCAGGTGAGGGCAGGGCACCCGGCTGGCTGTGAATGTGACCGTCTGCAGGGTGAGCAGAGGGGAGGAGGTGCCTTGTGGGTTGTCCGTGGCCTTTGCTTCCTCCTGTGGAAGGGGGGTGCCACATGGGGGGATTATGGGTGTCCGGAAGGCTTTGGGCCCACCGGGAACCCTGAGTTGCCCAGAGACGCTGCTATGGAGACAAGACAGAAACATTGCAGAGCGGGTGACTCTTTCTCGGTGATTCTGAGTCACTGCCGAGACCCCGGATGCTGAGTAGCCTGGGACCGGACACATCTTTCCAGTGTGGTGTGGTTTTTGCTAAGAGTAGCGATGAGTTCTTTGTATTGTCTGAGAACATCGGGGTTACTTATGATTATTTGTGGGGAGTTTCCTCCCGTTCCAGAAGTGCAGGTAGAACACATTGAACTACCTAGAAACTCTGTGAATGAAGCTGGGTATGGGTGGTGTTTTGGTAGCTCACACCTCGCCCCCTGAGGGCACGCCGCTTAGCAGCCGGGAGGGGCTCCCGGGACCCAGTCGGCCAGGGTTGGGGTCCCAATTTCTAACCTTTGCCAGCAGGTCCCCATCTGAGTCGGAGTCTCTCCTTGAAAGTGACTGTGGTGATTAGTAAGATGATGTGTGTAGAACACCGAACACCACCTGGTACACGGTAAAGGGCCAACACATTTCCAGTCCTTTACCATTGATTATTGATTACACAGTATATTCACGGCTTTCTGCCATGGGGCAAGCATTGCCTCGAAGCAGACACAACCTGTTCACTAGTGAAATGTCCTGTTATCTGGATCTAATACCTCAAAAACTTTTGACTGAGCTGAGTTAGGTATAAAAACCTGCATCTTTGTAAGAGGGAAATGGGTTCTCTGTGAGGTAGCCCCAAATTTAGCAGTTACCTCAGATGCCCTTCCTTTTCCAAGCTGTTAGTCTTGTCCAAAGTGGGGCCCACATCCCTGCTGGAGTAATGTTGCCCCCAGGGAGGGCTCCCACCAGAGAGCTGTGCCCGCAGTCAGAACCAAGGGGGGAGCAGGGGCACTTGGGGCAGCCCGGGGCTATGGACATCCAGTGAGAATAGAATCTGTAACCCCAGATGAGGTGCTTTGAGAGTTTGTAAATGGCAAATGAAAGGAACACTGGACCCTCTGAGCCAAGGGTCCAGTGAGCCAAGACCAGACATTTAATTCAGCCTTTCTTTTATATGCAACTAGAAAACAAAAATAAAAGCCAATACGGTGCCCCTCTGTTTGATTACAGGCAACATTAACCCAGTATGTGTAGTTCAGCTGAATGATCCCGTCCAGAAGTTCTCCAGCACCCTCTCGAAAAACACTACCACCCTCACTTGGGAAGAAGAATTCACCTTGTGCGTAAGGGGCCCGGGTTTCCATGGCCACACCTACTCAAGACTGCGAAATTCTAAAACCATTCTGCAGCACTGTTCATACAAAAGAAAGGAGGGAGGGAGGAAGGAAGGGAGGGAGCGAGGGAGAAAAAAAGAAAATATAAAAATTTAAAAAGAAGTATATTAAGCGTCTGAGGAAGCTGTAAGTCAGACATGGATTTCTTTTTGAAGGCAGCTCTTAGTATCGATTCACTCCTCACCGACACACCCACGCCCTGCTGTGACGAGAGATCTGTTGTTGGGCCTTCCACTTGCTTTAGAAACACACACCATCCAGAGCAGAATGGAAGGAAACTTCTGATTGATACCAAAATCTGACACAGAGAATGGAAAAAGGGAAAATTATAGACCACTTATAAATTATGATGTAGGAATTCTGAGTAATGTATTATCAAATAGAATCCAGTAGCACATTAAAAATAATACACCAAGACCAACTGAGTTCATACCGAAAATGCAAGGATGGTTTAATGTGAGGAGATCTATTAATGAAATCCACTGTGTCACTAGATCAAGGGAGAAAACAAACTTATTATTTCTCTATATGCCCAAAAGATATTCAGTGACATTTAATAACCATTTCTAATTTTTAAAACTTAATTAGAACAAGATTTATGGTCACTTTTTTCATAAGATTAAAAAAAAAAAATCACTGTAAGTGATAAGTAGTAGGAACAGTCCCGCTAAAGTCAAGAGAAGGATACCCACTGTTTTGTTCTAGAAGTACTAGTTAATGCAATTAGATAAGAAAAAGAAATAGTACACAAGTAGTGGAAAGGAAGAGGCAAAACTAATCATTACTTGGAGATAATATTATTGCATATTTAGACTACTCCAGAAAATCAGTTGAAACTATTTGAAATAATGAATATAGGGTAGAAATAATAATATTATAAAAACTAATATAAATAATATTTCAGTAAAGTAGCTGAGTACAAAAATACAGAAATCAATCACTTTCTGGTACATAAACAATAAATAATTAGAAAAAGTCATGGAAGAAGGTGTCCCATGTATAATATAAAGAGCCTTCATAAATTATTAATGAAAATATGGGCACTCTCTTAGAAAACTGGGCAAAATTTCTGTACTAGAAAAGCAAAAGTAAGAACTGTAGATAGCTAGAAACATCTGAAAAGATGTTCAGTCTCAGAAATAGCTAAAGTAATGCAAACTTAAACAAAAGAGATTGTTTTTCACCTTATAGGTTGGTAAAGAAAAAGTGAGAAAGGCCAGTGGAAATACTGTATATATTAGAATAATCATTCTGGAAGTCATCAATATATATAAAAAAAGAAAATCTCTTATATGCATGTACCTTTTGATTGGCAATTGCTCTTTTCCTAAGGAAATAATCACACAGTGTGTACAAAGATATATGTATGAGGATATTTATCTCAGCTTGTTTATAATTACAAAATATTGGAAACAACCCATTATTAAGGGTTGGTTATTAAGGAATTGGCTGAATAAAATCTCTTAAGGCCAGATTGTGGAATACTAGACACCTATTAAAAAGGATGTTGCTCTGTAGTTATTGACATGGAAAGATGTCCATGATATCTTAAGTGAAAAAAATAGGTTACAAAGGAGGAGGGAGGTATGTTATGTTCTATATTTGTTTTCAGGCAATTATATGGCTATATCTTTCAATACAGTACCTACTAGCCACATGTAGCTCTTTAAATTTCAATTAATTAAAAGTAAACAAAATTAAACCCAGTTCCTCAGTTTGCACTGGCCTCATTTCAAGTTCTGAATAGCCGTATGTGGCTAGTGGCCACCGAATTTGATAGCAGCTCTACAGAACATTTCCACCATCATTCAGAAAGTCCCATTGGATTACCCTCGGAGACTAGTCACCAAATATTAACAGTAACTATTTCTGGATGGTGAAGTTGCAGATAATCTTTGTATTTTGGTTATATATCTCTGCAGTTTCTTAAATATTGATGGTGATTTGCATTCCTTTCTACCATCAGGAAAAAAAATACTATTTCAAGAAAATAGTAAAGCATTTTTAAGGATTCATGGCCCTTCTTCCTTTCCACAGTGAGTTGAATGCCAAGTCGAGGGAGTTGCACCTGCAGATTTCAGAGGATGGGCAGTCCTCAGAAGGTGGGTGGTCAGTAGGCGGACGGAGACCCTGCTCTCTGGAAGGGTCATCCAGCGGCCCTGACCAGGGCCTTGGGGTGGGGAGGGCGGGAGACCCAGCAGAGCCTCGGCCCCTCCCCCTAAGCCACTCCAGGTCTTCCCAAGGGAATGTTTGGTTGAAAGTCCATTCTGTTACTAGCAAGGTCAAACACTGTGGGAAAGAGTATATTCAACTGGTTCTTTTCTTTTTCTTTTTCTTTTTTTTTTTAAACAAATATCCAAAATCTTTTATTCAACAGTTCTTGGCTTAGAGCAGTTCTCAACCCTCTTAGCCTTAATAGACCTTTTACTTTTTTTTTTACTTCAGTTTTTAATTGTGTTGATACATATAACTTAAAAGTTACCATCTTAGCAATTTTTGAGTGTAGAATTTAGTGGTATTAAGTGCATTCACATGGTTGTGCAACCATCACTGCCACGCATCTCCAGAATTCATCTTACAAAACCGAAACTCTGTCCCCATTAGACACTCACTCCCCAGGCCCCTCCCGCAGCCCCTGGCCCCCACCCTTCTGCTCTCTGTCTCCGTGAATTTCAGCTGACTTTTCCGTATGGAATAAACCACAGCAGCTTAACTTGGACACATGCTTTAGATACAAGTCAGCAACAAATAGAGGTAAAAATCACTAAAGTGAACATGGACCTGTGTGTGTATGTGTGTAAATCAGTAGTTTCAGTATTTGTTAGGTTTTTAAAAATCCCTATGAACATACCAAATTTGGGAGAGGTGACCCTTCCCTGGCCTATTCAGCTGTGAAACCAAGCCATCTGGTTACCTCCTAAAGTTACAGAGGCATGGGAAAAAACAATTCAAGCTCCTAGTTATTAGCAAGGATTTTTGAGGCACTTTCCCTGGTTCTGTAGTCTAGAGATAACTCGGATGCTCCTGAGATAAGAACTGACATTCCAAGAGAGGGCGTGTGGTCTGAACACAGGGCGGGACCACTGTTTGCCTAATCCATTCCTGGGGCACCACCCCCGTTGGCTCCATTGGAATTTCATTCCAGTCCAGCTTGATGGGATCTATGAAATTTCAAACTTAAAAAAAAAACCAAAAAAAAAAACCCCAGAACAAACAACAACCATATAACCTTTACTCAGGCTCATATATTTTTAACATTTTGCCCCATTTCCTTTATCATTTGTACTCACAATTGCTGCTTGCTCTCACTTTGCTCTCTCTGTCTACACACACACACACACACACACACACACACACACACGCACACGCGCGCGCGCACACACCCCAAGGGTAAATGTGTGCACCATGTGAGTGTAAGTTTCGGGCATCCTGGCCCTTTACCCTAAATTCTTTAGTGTGTATTTCCTAAGAGTAGGGATATTATTTGTCCACAGCAGTTTCCATCAGCCAAGCCCCTGAGGTCCTTCCTAGCGGTATTTCCCAGTCCTGTGTAGGATCAGATACTACCTCTTGATTGTCACATCTGTAGCCTCCCTTGGTCTGGAACAGTTCCACAGCCTTCCTTTGTCTTTCATGACCTTGACTTTTCTAAAACGTTCTGAAACGGGAGCATTTCCCAGTGAGCGGGACGCACGTCCAGAGTTGGTTCTGGTTGCAGCCGCTTGCGGGCATCCTGTTCCCATGGAGACACCCCCGATGCTCCCTGCTTGTCCCCTGTCTCTTTAGCTCTGTTGGCGATGACGACTGTCCCCTTGGATTTGTTCAAGAAGCAGCCTTCTGGGCCACAGAGCTTTACACTGACCAGCGGGTCCTCCTCGGGCAGCTCAGCATTGGGTTCGGTCACTGCAGAGGTATGACGTCATTCTCTACGATGCCAAGGCCCAGCTCGACCCACTTTAGAAAAGGGGCATCTTCATTTATGTCTGTCAGAGTCTTGCTCTCGCTTCAACATAAAGCAAGAAGCTTGTCCGAGACCTGATGTTTCCTCCCAGGCATTTCTAGACGCGAATGGGATGCTTCCTGCCCAGGGTTGTGTTGCATTGTCTACCTGACATAACTTGCCGTGATGCCCTTTCACGCAGGCCTAACCCAGAAAGGGCTCTTTTATTTCATTTGGTTCTCCAGCTTTTGTTCCCATCATTATGTGCTGAGTGGCTGGGTTTGAGCCTGGGTCTCATCATCCTGTGTCAGTTCTGGGGAAATCGGTTAATTATAAGTTACTTGTGATACTAAGCGACAGCTAAAGAAATCAGAGGTTATTGGAAGGCAGGCAGCGTGCCCTGGCGGGGTGTCCGTCTGCGCTGACTACAAAGCATGTAACCAGCCCTCTCTGCAGTTTTCTTACATCGAACCCGGTGAAGCGAAATCCTGGCAAATGCCTCCACCTGTTCCTGCTGCAAAGATAGAAAAAGACCGCACGGTGATGCCGTGCGGGACCGTGGTCACTACTGTCACTGCCGTGAAAACCAAGCCTCGCTTCGATGCAGGGAGGGCGTCCCCGCTGAGCTCCGGTGAGTTTCCTCCCCGCAGGAACTCTGAAGTCACGCCTCCCCTGTAAACATCTTGCCTCTATAAACTGCAGAGCGCTGTAGGCTGCAGGATTATCTGTAAGAAAATGTCCTGGTACGGGAAGAATGGTAATTGGCAAGGCTTCTGCATAGCTTTTTTTTTCAGACAATTATCTTTCTATCTTGTCAGACACATGACATGCCAAAGCAAGGTTCAAACCTGTAGTGAATTCTGAAGCTAAAATCTAGATACTAGATGAAATATCTCGTTACATTAAGTACTCCATGACGTTTACGTGGGGACAGCACACTATCTTGAAACATTAGATGTGAGCGGCCAACATAGAGTTTCTTATGTTAAAAATCATTCATTTGAAGGCTTGATGTGCAGTCATTTTAGATCTAGCCGAATTCTGTACCTGTCCCCATAGCCACTGCCCTGGAGACAACTTCTGTATAAGTGTATGATTTATTATTTTTTAAAATTTATAATGTGTTCCTGCCTGTACAAAAGTATTATCATCCCAGAATAAATCACTTGGCACTGTTCTTGAATGCAAAACAGAAAGTGAAATTCCGGCTTAATTAAAAGGTTTCTGAAATTTTATTTAAACCTGGGCTTCCAATGCCCCTCTTGGGCATTCCTCCCCTCCCCCAAAAAAGAATCAGAGAGGTTGTTAAAAATATCTTAAGGTTTGCCTCTTAACCTTTTCCAACTGCATGAAGTAGAGTTGAAGTGAGGTGTGATTTCAGTTTCCGGTAACTGTAATGGTCAGGCAGCTTTCGGCGGGCTGTTGTAATCAGGGTTTCTCCCGGGCAGAATCTCCCCTGAGAACACCTGTCAAGGTGAAGGTCATCGAGAAGGACATCTCCATCCAGGCCATCTCCTGCCACGGCGCCCCCGTCAGCAAGATGTTCTCTTCCTCAGATACAGGTAACGCAAGGCCACTCGAGATGGTCCCCGCTCAGCTCCTTCAGGCTCTGCCCTCGAGCTCCGCATCTGGTGAGAAGGACGCTTTTCCTTTTTAGAGTCTGGGGAGAGGTGTTTTAATATAGTAAGTGAGGAACTAGAAGGAGAAAAGGGAAATCCAAGTCTATGGAAGACCAGGAGTGGCGTTGGCATCCCTGCCTTAAGTTTTAGGGAACACTTGAACAAAATAAGCACAAAAAGCCAGCTTATGCGTCACTGTGCAAAATTTCTGAATGTTATTTTTTCTCTTGTTCAACGTACTAGTTAACACGGATGTCATAAAATAAGCAGGACTCAGGGGACATAATCATAAAGGCAATTTATTTTGTCTCCCACCGTCCCCTGAAACCTGTTTAATAGGATTCGTTTCCCCTGGAACTCTGGATGCAGATTTCCCACTTTCATGGCCGCTTGTGTCACTGTCTCTTGGAATCAGAGCATAATCTAAATTTGGGGGTTAAATTTTCTCCCTTCGCTCAAGTGTGACCTGCAGGCTGAGAAGGGCCGGGTGGGCAGCTTCTCCCCACCCCCGTCCCCTGAGTCCTGTGTCTGATCCTGCCAATGTCCAGGAGAGGACGGGGGGAGCAGGCAGTGGGCAGGCAGCTCTCGTTTGATGGCTGCTGTCTTGGGATGGCCGTGTGTTCTCTGAACCTGGCGGAAGTGGAAAACTGCCTCTTTCCCTGGGGGAGCTTCCCTGGTTGCTTAGAAGCGGCAGGGTCCCCCCAGCTGCAAGATCCTAGACAGAAGCAATGCCCCTCACTGGCCGCTCCTGGGGGCCCTTTCTTAGCTCTGCTTTGTACCACGGGGGCCCCTTCACCCCGGGCTGACGTCCCCGCTGTGGTTGCCCCTCTGGTCTGTGGGTGCTGGTACCGGCCCGCACCATGCAGCCAGGAGCCCTGCAGGCTCGCTGCCTCAGGCCCAGCTGGCGCCTGGCCGGGCTCGCTGAGGACGGACAGGAGCTCTGGGCTCAGCGCCCCCCCGACTGGTGTCCCAAGGCCTGGGACTCACAGCGCAGCCCTCTCCCCAGGTGTCCTCACCACGTCCCGCTCTTCCCTCCGCGTCGGCAGCCCCAGAGTTCTCAGCCGCTTGGTCCCTCGCCGCCGCCTTGGGAAATGGAGCATCTGTGTTTTTAGAGAGATTTTAACAGTATCTTACATCCAGTGATTCCTAAAGGATTTCTTCCATTTTATCACTTCCAACAGGCCTAGTTTCTTGAAAGCAAATCCACCTCTACTTCCGAGAAAGATGCTGGGCTGGCCTTCTCTTAAAGGTCTTTCCAAACCCTCCTGGCATTGACCTAGACATTTTCTAGGAAGTTCTAAGTTGAGAAATTTTTTTCTGTAAAAAAAAAATTCTCAGGAAGTAAAATTTCCTTTACTACTTTGAGTTGATATCATAAATTTTTTTGTTGTTTAACTGAAAGTTATCATAAAATTTGATGTGTATGTGTTTACCAAAAAAAGTTGATCCTCCTTTTGTGGGATATCAATGTATGCTTTAAGTCGTTAAAATACATATACACACACACACACACACAAATGTAGCATCTGTTGTCAGCAGGCCGAGGCCAAACTGAGAAAAAGTTCCTGGTAACCTCCTGCCCCTTAATCCCATTGCCCTTTTCATTTTCCTGCAGCAGCAGACACCTTAGTGTGAGTTCCAGCGTCAGCTCTGAGTGGGAGAGACCTGGCCGGGCATCTCAGCTCCGCCGCCCACCTGGCTGTCTCCTACCTGCCCCATTTCTCAGATGGAAACTGAAAGGCAACTCCCTCAGAGAGCTTGGGGTTAATTACCTGAAATAATGTGCACGGAGCTCTTTGCAGGGCGCAGGTCCATGTTAAGCACTCCCCGGATGTTGGCCCAGGTGTGGAATTAACCCTGGGAAGAAGCAGCTTCTGTGAACCAGCCCTCGGTCGCCCTGAACACTAGTTTTTGTGTTCGATCACTCCTGGGAGGGCCAGGGAGTAGCTGCGCTGCCTTTCAAAGTTCACAATATCCCCAAAGCTCAGAGGTTTCTGTTTTTCACCTCAATCGAGGCATATTTACATTCATTAAAGTGCATGATTTGAAGCGCACACCTCGGTGAGTGTGTGTAACCACAGAGCATCAGCTCCAGACCCAGGGGCATCACCTGTCCTGCTCGTAAAGTTTCCCCAGAACCCAGCCGTGGACACTTTTACGTCCAGTCTCTGCTTCCTAGCTTCCAAGTCAGCGTGGAGTACTTGTGACAGGCCGGCTGCCCGCAAAGTCGCTGTCTGGCCCTTTACAGAAAATATTTGCCAACCCCTGCTTAAAGACCAAATCCGTCACCCCGGAAGTTCCTGTCAAAGCCTCAGATTTTGTTAACGTGCTTCACGCCCGCTTTTCCTCCGGCAGAGCTACTGGTGCTGAACGGTGCCGACCCGGTGGCCGAAGTCGCCATCCGACAGCTCAGCGAGTCCTCGAAGCTGAAGCTCAAATCCCCCCGGAAGAAGAGCACCATCATCATATCTGGGGTCTCCAAGGTGAGCCGGCCGCTCAGCCTGCGTCAGCCCCGCCCCAGCCCTTGATCAGCTCCAGCGAGTTCCACCCCGCAGGTGTCAGGTTACATCCCCTCACCTACGAGGGGCTATTCGTGGTATTTCGTTTATGCAGCTTATCCTGTTGAGGAAGGAAATGTGAACGTTTCTGACCCGGGGATGCTCTGGTTGTTGAAAGGTGGGTGAATCATGTGAAGACAAATTATTGAAAGAGAAAGACCAGCATGATGTCAGCTCCCCTTTGGGACAGAACCTCCACCCTCATGGCCGCCCCATCTTGGGGAGCTTTCACTTCACACATCACACATTTCCAAACCGTTTCCATTTTGCAGTGAATGTTTATGCCTTTCAGAATCAGAGAAACGAAGCTTGTTTTAAAACTCATCCTGATCCCCATGCCTTCCTTCTCCTGCTCTGTGACCTTTGTCCAGAGCAGGTGGCGGGTGCAAGGCGTCCCTGGTGGACCCCGGGCAGGCAAGGGCCCACATTACAGTCTCTTACTCTTTTTTTTTTTTTTAAGGGTTTTTTGTTTGTTTGTTTGTTTAAATTTTATTTATTTATTTTTGGCTGTGTTGGGTCTTCGTTTCTGTGCGAGGGCTCTCTCCAGTTGCGGCGAGCGGGGGCCACTCTTCATCACGGTGCGCGGGCCTCTCACTATCGCGGCCTCTCTTGTTGCGGGGCACAAGCTCCAGATGCGCAGGCTCAGTAATTGTGGCTCATGGGCCTAGTTGCTCTGCGGCATGTGGGATCTTCCCAGACCAGGGCTCGAACCCGTGTCCCCTGCATTGGCAGGCAGATTCTTAACCACTGCGCCACCAGGGAAGCCCCCCCTTACTCTTTTTAACATTTCAGAACAAGCAAGGAGAATGTGAGCAATGGAGGGGTGGGTGGGACATTTGGTAGTTGGGAGGGGATGAGGAAGGTGAATTTTTGGACACGGAGGGTGGGTTGATACTTTGAGGGCATGAGAGGGTGGGACGGGAGGGCATGATGACAGTTGACCCCTTGGCTACTGGGAGAGGGGCCAGAACAGGTCCTGGGAGGTGCCAGAGGTGAGTCACCAATGTGGCCGTAGTGTCCAGGGGCCGGGTGAGTCTCTGGGCTTCCTGAGTGCGCTTCCAGAGGCAGCCAGCAGGGGGCGATGGCGTCTCTGGAAGCGCCTGGCCCAATGGTTGGGTTTTCTTTAGGATGAATAAATAAATGAGTGAAATAAGGACAAGACTCGTGACCGTCTCCTCCTCTGTGCCTTCTCTGAGATTTTATTCTAGATCATTTAGTCCATCCAACCGACTGCAGTTAATATCTTTGCTGATGATAAAATTGTCCCAAACTGTGTCAGTGGGCACTCCTGACTTGGCTCAGAAAAGGGCAGTTGTCACCTGTCACTTAGCAGACTCTCCTGTCCAACTGCCACGCAGATCAGGAACAGCAGACCGGCCCCCAGGTACCCCCGCCATGTCCCTGCAGTTACTTCCCTGCCCTCCAGAGAACCACTTTCCCAGCCCCAAGCACCTACATCTCTTTTACATGTAAATATAACTCTTAGGATACAAAGTGCATAGCGGTCAGTTCCTCCTTGCAGGAAACACAAAAATGCTGTAGGAACACAGGTTAAAGATAAATCGAATCTGGCACTCCAGAGCTCACATCCTCTGTCACCCTGTCTGCCATCCCATACGTAGGAAGGATGCTCTTCCCCCAGACCCCTCCAGCCTGCGACCTCGGGCCGACCCTCTGCCACAGGAGACCTTCATCCACTGCGTTTCAGCCCATGCTTCCCTTAGCTGCCTCCTTGGAGGGCCGGGGCGCCTTCTGACGCTGAAACCGCCAGCCAGCATGTTTGGACCAGGCTGCTGAGGCTTTTCCTCGCCCGCAGCTCCTTCCAGGTATCCTTGGCATCTTCCTTACCCTGACTCTGTCTCTCGCCCCCCGGGTAGACCTCGCTATCTCAGGACAACGGCGCCTCCCTGATGCTGGACTACGCGGCCTCCATGGACAGCGCCCGCCAGAAGGATGGCCCGGGCCAGCCAGGGGCGGCCGTGGCAGCTGCCCCACCCGAGGAGGAGGAGGAGGAGGAGGAGGAGACCCCAGCAGGGGCCCGACTGGCCCTGGAGCCCCAGGAGACTGAGCTGGATTCCTGGGACTCGGAGAAGGAGCCACTGGCCGGGGCGTGGGGCGGCCAGGCCCCGCTGGACCCCGCTGGGGATGAGCGGTCGGAGAGCTCCCTGAGTGTGTCTGAGCTGGAGCCGGGCGCTTCCCAGAAGCGTAAAGGTACCAGCCCCTCCCGTGCCCTCCCTGCCCACGCCCCGTCACTCCCCACCACTCCCCCCCGCCCCACGGCTCTGCTCTCCTACTAGTTTCCAGGCTAAGCAAGTTCTCACCCTCTGCTTTCCTTCCCTTCTCCTCTACAAGGGCACCCCACCCTCAGCGCCCCCACACCTACAGGAACACCTGCGCTGAGCATCTGAGCCCATTTAGAGCCCACGGGCAGGGGTAGGGGGTGCGGGCTGTATTCAGAATCCTTCCGAGTGTGAGCGGCCGGGTCATCTCTCTTCATTGGTGGAGGCAATTTGTGTTCATGGCTAGAAGCGCCCCTTCCTCTGTCTGGGCACTCCTCCCCGCAGGGGTAGAACTCTCCAGAACATTGAGAGGGGTCACCAAGAGCCGTGTACCACGATGGAGCCAGAGGCCAGCCGGGCAGAGACCGGGGTTCCCTCAGCTGCCGAGATGGGCACCCCTCCCCTTGTGTGCCTCTCAGAGCCCCCCCCCAACGGAAAGCAAACCAGACGTCCCCACTCGACCCTAACAGGGTCCATGGGGAGATGAGCTCCCTAGAAAATTAGCCGATTAACTTAATATGTGTGCAGTGGTGAGGGAATCATTGCATTAGGAAAAGCGACTGTTTCCCATTAGCGCTAAATCAGTGCTCTAAATCTGTAAATGTCTTCAGCGCGTGCAGTTTTTCCCAGACGGTGCTTTGGCACGATGGTGACCTGAAGATACTTGCCGAGGGAATATAGTCCAGAGGCTCGGGCCAGTTCTAGATGTGAGGCTTCAAGACTCACTGAGTCTCAGCTCCCTCCTCTGTGAATGGGATGTGCCCACCACGTGCGCCCACCTCCCCGAGAACCCCACCGGCCAGGCGGTAATAGGAGAGCCCAGTGCAGAGGACAGGACGGGAGAGCCCAGGCAGGGGCCGGAGCCAAACCAGCAGTCCTGGGTGCAACTCTGCACCAAGTCCCGGCTCCCCCGCGAGTGTAGACATTAGGAATCCCGGCCACTCGGGTCGGGAACCTTGGAGCTGCTCTGCCTCCTGCTGCTCTGTTCTTGGTGCCGCAGACCAGTGGTTCCTACGCGGGGCGATCGTGCCCCCTCCCCGGGGGACACTGGCCATGGCTGGAGACCGTTTCAGTTGGCACAGCTGGGGACAGAGGGTGCTGGGGGCTTCAGGTGGGTGGAGGCCAGGGGTGGCGCTCAACACCCCACCGCAGCATCACGTGGCCCCAGTGTCCACGGGCCCGAGCCGAGAGCCCCGCTGGGGAAGGTCGGCTTCCTGCCTTGCCCTCCTCTTTCCCATTCGCTTCGTGGGCTCCCCCATGACCCACCCCCTCGCCGGAGCAGAGCGGGACAGACGGGGTGGAGGCAGAAGAAGAGGGGAGAGAGGACGGAGCAGGATTCCTGGATGTGATTTCCAGACCCTGTGATGACGACTGGACTCTGTCTGCCCACTGCCCGCTCCTGGCGCCTTATCCCCAGGGCCCCGTCGGGTGGCCGGGAGCAGCGTGGGGGTGAGCCCTGCGCTCTGTGGTGGCTCCCGGCTTCTGTTATGGAAAAGGGGGCCCGGCTGCTGGTCCACAGCCCGGCACGCGCCCCCCCGGCCTCGGCTTTGTCTTGGGCCCAGAGCAGCCCAAGGGGGCTCACCGGGACCTGAGGAAGGCAGGTGGGCGCTGGGCAGGGTGGGGTGCAGGTGGGCTGCCCCATCTGTGACCTGATGGGCCAGCAGCCCACCCCCTCTTCTCACAGAACCCGCCCCTCCCTCCCGCCGTCCGTTCATTCTGGAAGGCCGAGCCTCACCACCCCAGGTCCGTTCCGAGACCGCTGCCCTGCCTCCCTCCCTCCCTCCCTCTGCTCTCCCTTCCGGGGAGCTCTTTCCCTTGGGTTTCCGCCCTTGCTGTGTCCTGGCCACGCTGCTCCTCTCCCGTCACCAGCCAGGTGGGTGACATCCTCACTCTTGGGACCTGGTGCCGGCAGGCGTGCCCTGTGCTGCACCCTGAGGCCTGGCGGCTGGGGCCGCGCGCGGACGCTGAGCCAGCAGTCATGCACCTGGCTCTTAGCGCTGCACAGACCCGGGAGCCGGCAGTCATGCACCTCGCTCTTAGTGCTGCACAGACCCGGGAGCCGGCAGTCATGCACCTGGCTCTTAGCGCTGCACAGACCCGGGAGCCGGCAGTCATGCACCTGGCTCTTAGCGCTGCACAGACCCGGGAGCCGGCAGTCATGCACCTGGCTCTTAGCGCTGCACAGACCCGGGAGCCGGCAGTCATGCACCTGGCTCTTAGCGCTGCACAGACCCGGGAGCCGGCAGTCATGCACCTGGCTCTTAGCGCTGCACAGACCCGGGAGCCGGCAGTCATGCACCTGGCTCTTAGCGCTGCACAGACCCGGGAGCCGGCAGTCATGCACCTCGCTCTTAGCGCTGCACAGACCCGGGAGCCAGCAGTCATGCACCTGGCTCTTAGCGCTGCACAGACCCGGGAGTTTTTAAAGGGACCCATTTGGCAGCGTTTTAAAAATTGCTTTTCATTCCATTGTTTCCTGAGAGATTTGCACTCGGCATCTCTACGAGATACCGTCAGAACCTTAGATGATTACGCTTTATGGGTACCAAATAGTTTTTCTTTTCCACCAGAATTTTTTCCACACTGATGATCTAGGGGGCAGCTCTGTGGAGTTTTCTCTCCTTTGTAAACTGAAGCCTATTTTTCAGTTCAAGAACCACCTGCATCTCCTGTCATAGGAAGGAGTTGGCTCTAGCTTTCCAAGACTGCCTATTTAGAACTCCCCTGGACCTCTGCTGACTGGAGAGTCCTTGTTCCTTGTACATATGGTTATGATGCAGGCAAGACAGGAAATGCATTCCTCCAATTTGGTTTCATTTTTAGCTTAACAAAGCATTGATGTGCTAGTACAAATATGTGAATGTACTTAATACAACCGAACTCTACACTTAGAACTGGCTACGATGGTGCATTTTATGTTATGTGTATTTTACCACAAGTAAGAACAAAAGCATTGGTGGAGACTTTGAAAAGTATTAAAAAGGAAAACAAAAACAAACCTTGCCAAGCATCCTGCACAGTAACGTCACGTGTTGTATATAATGCAAATGCTTCAAACTCTTACCATCTCTCGTTCTGATTTTGCTGTTGCAAACTTTTCTTTTCACCTCTTCCTTCTCTCCATCTCCTGCTCATCCCCTTAAACTTAAGAGGATCGCTATGCCAACCAGAATTAATTGCCTACACAGTAAGTTATTTTTGTTTTTTATATATATTTTTTAATTAAGTATAGCCTCGCTATGAGAAAAGCACATATCATAACTGAGCCGGAAGTTAACCCCTCCCCCCTTCCTTTTCCCTCCCATCGCTTTCCACTTTGACTGTCCCCAGATGCCAGTTTTCCCATCTTCCTCCTTCAGAGTGCCCTGGTCTGGTAGTAGAGGGCCATCGTCTCAGGGGAAGGCATCCCTGTGTTAGCTGACACGACAAAACAGCCTCGCCAAGAGATACAGACAGACCGACTCCCTTAATTGTCCTTGGTTCTAAAAAGTTGTCACTTCTGTAATTGGGTCTTCCATGGTTCCCCTTGTAATCTAAAGCTGTTCTTTGGGCAACAAACTATAATTTATAAGGTTGCTTTTGGTCACTGTTTTCCTACCTATAAGATGTTAAGATGTATTCTTCAATGAGCAATTTACATCTGTTAAACTGAGATGAGTGGGAATAAATTTGGGAATATTTGCAATATTAAAGCTATAACTTAGAATAATTATTTTTAATTCCTTCATATATTTGTTTATACCTTAGCCTTATGATTGTTTTTTTTATTAACCTTTAGTCTTATGATTGTTTTTAGAACCCGGGAAAGATTTTTTTTCTCTTCCCTGTCCCATCTAAGATTTTGGTTATTTGCCTTAAATTTCACATAACCTGTTTCCAAATCTTACCTTCAGACATCTTTAAGATTGGGAGTGAGGTCTGAGTCTTGCTTCTTGCCTGTTGGGTGGATGAGGTAGCCCAGAGTGAAGGAGGTGGGCTTATTAAATCCAAACGGCCCCAGCTGCCTTGCCCCATTGATGTGAATTTCCCTATCAGCAAAGGGTGACAGATTCTGTGGGCCCAGAGTCAACTGTGACATACCAAACTAGAGTTCTTCTCTCGGTCAGGGTTCTCCAGGGAAGCAGAACCAATAGGTTCTGTATTTCAAGGAACCGGTTCGTGTTGACGAGTCTGAAATCTGCAGGGCAGGCAGGAGCTGGCGCTGCAGTCTTGGGGCAGAATCTCCGCCCCGGGAGCCTTCCTTTTTGTTCTCAGGCATTCAGTGATTGGATGAAGCCCACCCACCTCACTCCGGGTTGTCTCCTAGAGCTCAGGCACTGATGGGAGATCTGGACCACGTCGACTAGGAGCCTTCCCTGCAGCACTCAGCTCAGTACTGGGATGGAGTCACTGGGCGCTCTGGGCAAACTGGCCCAGGAAACCGAGCTCCGATGTCCATTAGTCACGGCCGCCTGCCAGCAGCCGAGGGGGCACTCGCCCGTCTGAGTTACGACCTCACACCCGCCTGCGGTGCAGCCAGATTGGCGTCCACTGAGCCCACCTGTGGCCATGTCCTTCCGGCGTTACTTACCCCAAAGGTCGTTGTGCTTTATTGGCCAAGTTTCAACGGACAATGACATTTTTATTTAGTCATGAAAATGGAATAACCTCTGTTTGTGCTGGTTATTCTTCACGTTTGATGAGTTAATCTGTGGACCCTGGAGATGGGCTCACATTGCTAGAATGTTCTGTCCTACCCAGGCCGCCAGCATGCCTCTCGGGAGATTTACATCATTCTGGAGAGCCTGTCAGAGTCGTTCCCAGAGAGCAGGGCTCTGCTCTGCGATCCGTCTGAGAGCTGCATCCATCTCGCCTTCCAGAGGCTCCGCCAGCGGCCACCCGCAGACCGGCGCTCCAGACGCCTACTGGCCACTTCCAGCTCAGACGCCATCCTCAGCAGCACGGAAGAGCCAGGCTTGAGAGCACGGCTTTGTAGGGCAGAGCACGTCACCCCTCCGAGTCTCTGCTTCCTTATTTGTAAGCGAGAGATAAGAGCGCCCTCAGAGGTGGCTGGGAGATGTAACCGGGGCTCCAGCCTGTAGATTTGCAAACCTCTGTGTCTCCCCTCACATGACTGTCCTCTGTCCAAGAAGCCCACGTCCCCATAGAAGCCATGACAAGTGGTGTCAAGTTAGGGGAAACGTGGACCTGGTGAGCCGTGCACGTGACCTCAGGACGATGCACACCAGGGCACACGTGACAGCATCCGGTTCAGGCGGTGACGCGGAACAGGCAGAGTTAACAACACAGCACACCTGCTCCAGAGGGTGGGCGTGAGGACCAAGAACAGAAACACCGCGTTGCAGGCCTGTCGGGGCAGCGCAGCCGACATGGGGCTGGCTGGCTGGGGCGGGGATGCTGTTGAAACAAAGCACGTCCGGCAGGGCCGTTTAAACAGTTATGGCCAACACGTCTCCTCTACCAGCTCTGCTCCCAGGACGCAAGTCCTTGCTGTTTTATGTTAATGTGACGAGAACTCGAAGTTTAGGCGTTTCAGGTGCAATGTCATTTAAATGAGAGAAAGCGACCGCTGGGAAGTATGCAGACTCCCTTTTTAAGGAGTTTTGAGCACAGCTGCCCCTTGCCTGTTCCTGTGTTCTGGTTTCTCGCTCAATCCAGGGTGCAAAGCCAGACCCTCAGAACCGGGTGCTGTGCCCTGCAGGCTAGGCTGCCATGTCCCCGTCCCCTGTCCCGCACGGCCCTGAGATATTGAAACGCGAAGGGGCATCAGGAAACTATGTAAAAGGAAGTGAACGCACTGCTTACCTTCTGCCTTCTGGTCTGGTCCCCGGCGCTGACGTCTGTGTCCTTAGCAGAGTGTTTTCCACGTACCAAGTACTGATGGCGGTTTGACCAGACCTTGGTGGGTGGTTTCCAGCCCCAGCTGCATGTTAGAAAGACCTGGGATTTTTTGAAAGATGCTGATGTCCAGATGTCTCCCCAGAGCCCCTCACATCAGATTCCCCAGAGCTGGGACCTGGACGTCTGGAGTTTTTCCAGGTTGCTGCCCGACTCCAGCATGCCTTGGGGCTGAGAAGACTTGCTCTAGCATCTGCCCTCTGCCCTGATCTTCCACGGGGCGTCCAGGGTCCGAGGATGAACAGGAGGATGTGGCTGGTGCTTCAGGACCCTCATCTTAAGTCAGATCCTCCCCCCCACCTTTCTTGTCTGTGTTAGATTCCTGGGGCTGCTGTAGCATAGTACCGTAGATGGGGTGGTTTAAACGACAGAGATTTCTTCTCTCTGAGTTCTGGAGGCTGGAAGTCCACGATAAAGGTGTGGGCAGGGCTGGTTCCTCCTGAGGCTACGAGGGAGAATCTGTCCCAGGCTCTCCCCCAGCTTCTGGGGGTTTGTTAACAATCTTTGTCACTCCTTGGCTTGTAGAACATCACCTTGAGCTCTGCCTTCATCTTCACCTGGCGTCTCCCTGCGTGTCTCTGTCCAAATTTCCCGTTTTTATAAGGACAGTAGTCATACTGGATTAGCACCTGTCCTAATGCCCTCACTATAACTTAATTGCCTCTTTAGTGACCGTATCTCTAAACAAGGTCACGTTCTGAGGTGCTGGGGTTAGGACCCCAACGTAAGACTGTTGGAGGGACACGATCCAACCCATGACACCGCCCCTGCTCACACCTCAGACCTTGGCTCCAGACCCCAGACTGAATTTCAGCACAGGGACACGTATGAAATGGGCTTTGCAGATGGAGCCTTCCAGGGGAGATCCTCTTTCTGCCGGGCTTCCACATCCCTAGATCTGCAGCTGGCCTGGGGGATGGACTGGTCTGTTCCCCTCTCCACACTTCCATCCCCTGCCCCCTGCCCCGGGGAGATGGGGGTGGGGTGTGGCATTAGGGTCCAGGTTAACGGAATAGATCCATCAGACCTTCCTTCCTCTCCTCTGTTCCAATGTGACAGCCCCCCATTCACGTGCTATTTGGGGGCTCCAAGCTTAACCCAAAGCAGGTACCTAGAGATCTTAAATACCTCCTAGGTGCCCCCCAATCTGAGGTAACCTGGTCAGGCTGGGAGGCCCCGGGACTTGCGATATGCTGGGAAACTGACCGCTGGGCATCACTGCATCTGCCCCTGGGACTGGCCAGAGTCCAGAGTCAAGCCCTGTCGGTGGTGGTGACCCCTGCCGTAACACACCCTACCCGGTGGTTTTTTGAGATACGCTGCATCCTACAGGGATTTGAACGGCTCCGGGAGGAGACCTTTCTGGCCCAAGGAGAAGCCCATTGAGCCTAAAGCCACTGACACTTTTATACTCACCCTTCTGCTTCATCCCTTTCCAGCCTTCCTCAGCCCCCCTGTACACTGCCTTCCAGCTTTAGATAATGGTAGAAAATGTCCGAATGAGTCTTCGCAATAGGTTGATTGTATCCAAAGAGCAAATGAAAAACAATTCTTTTGGACAGCTTTGACCAAATTAAATTCGGCCCATTCCTTGGAGCTTTGAGCTTCTGCGTTCTGCTGCTTAACCCAGGCAGAGCAAGTAGGACACGCATCCTTTTTTTTTTTTTTTTCTTCATTGTTAATTGGAAAATTTCTTTTTTTAAAAATTTTTTATGGGAGTACAGTTGCTTTACAATGTTGTGTTAGTTTCTACTGTACAGCAAAATGAATCAGCTATACATATATATATATATATCCCCTCGGACATGCATCCTTAAGGTCAGGTCCAGTAAATGGCCTCTTAAAGTCACGGGCGTGCTGTTTTTCCCGAGGTAAGTGCTGCTTATGCAAAGGTCTGTGGACAAGGCTGGGTCAGATTCCACAACTGTCCTTACATTTCATGTAGAAAAGCAAAGTGATGCCTTCCAGCCTCCCGTTTGGATAAACCAGGATGGTTTCTGCGTATGTCATAAGTGTTGAAGTATTCTTTGGATCTGTCATGAAAAGAATGAATTGCCAAATTAGCTATAAAGCTCCTTATGGAGATGGTCAGGCCATTCTTCTTTCAAAGTCATTAACGCCTACATGCACGTGGTCATGGGTTTCACAGCCTGGCTGGAAGGGGCCCCTGATCCCCCTGGGCCTTGTTCATAGGATGTGAAACTAGTTTGTGAAAATGGAAGCAGGTTAGTGGGCTCTGGCCATTGATATGTTAGCTGGCATTTAACCTTTAAGGAACCATTGCCGTGGAAATCATTGCTGCTGCTAATTTTTTTTCTATTATTTCATATTCCACCACTTGACGTCATATACAGATAGGTCAAAGCAAACAAAATGGAGGGTTTTAGGTCTAAAGTGATCAAGTAACAGACATTTCGTGTGACTTAGCCTGATATACACGTGCTGGATCTGGAGTTGTAAAAGATCTTACTCCCCAAAAGAATAAATGTTATTTAAATTTCCTAAGGAAGTGAACACCGTGTTCTCAGGGTCCTTAATTTGGTTTCAATAGCACGAGCATCCTTTCTGGGGCACAAAGCACTGCTCTGCCGTCTATACCCCTCCTCATGATGGGGAGTGGGTAAGGCCAGGGGAATCTCTAAAAGTCAGGGATCCAGATGCCTGCCTGGGAATGGGTTCCAAGTGACAGCCCTGCTCACTGCGCCTTGGAAGCACCTGTGCTGTGCTCAGGCCAGACCCAGCTGCCTTTCTTGTGCCGACAGAGAGGCGTGCTGCAGTCACAGGCTGCCTTGTATTAGAGTCGCTGGAGGGACCCGCCTTCCTTCCTTTCCTCCTGGACGCGTCGCCCACCCGGCTTTTCACCCGCAGCCCCCCCTGACCCCGTGCCTTGCTCTTGCAGGAGGGATTTTAAGGAAGGGCGCGAAGCTGTTCTTCCGCCGGCGGCACCAGCAGAAAGACCCCGGCCTGAGCCAGTCCCACAACGACCTCGTGTTCCTGCAGCAGCCGGCAGGGCCGCGGAGGAAGGGTGCGACGCTGGCCCGGATCCTGAACAAGAAGCTGCTCTCCAGACACCGGGGCCAGAGCACCGCAAACGGCGCCCCGCTGGACCCCTGCCCGTAGGCCGGCGCGCGCCTCCTTCCCCGCGATGCTGCAGACGTGGACCCTCCGTAACCACCCGCCAGGACGCAGCCAGAGGGTCCGTGAGCTGTGGACGGCCTCCCTGTCCCCAGTCTAGCTGGGTTTTTTCCAACAATTTCATCTTTTAAAGGGGAAAGAAAAAACTCAACAATCTGAGTCTCCAGCCAGGAGGTTTCCCCCGGAGAGAACCTACAAAGCCCAATTTGCCACCAGAAGCCACGACACCCGATGGCTTCACAGCATGGGCGGTGCTCACGTCTAAGAGTTGAAGTTAAACGGGAGAAGGATATTTTCCACTGTGAACTGTGGAACTTACTATAAGGGGCTGTGGACGGGCAGGTGAGGCGGACAGGCTTTGCCCTCCACGCTCTAACTTCGGTCCGTGCCTGGACCACATCACAGAGAGGAGGGCCCCTCTGTGCCTTCACTGAGAGCGGAATGGATGGGTCACCTCTCCTAACTGGCTGCTCAGAATAAAAAGTGCAGGCGGCCCTGAGTACTGAGAGGTGGGACGCAGGCAAACAGAGAAATTACCATGGGGATGGAAACACTGACAAACGTAGGAAGACATTTGCCTTTGGTATTAGCCATATAACTTGAAAAATTATGCAAATACTAAATATATCCTATGCATATTATGCTGAACACTTTTCTAAGTTTGCTTTGAGCCTATTTGCGAGTGGGAGATAGATAAATCCTTATGTGGTTTTTATATTTTTCTCTATAGCATCAGAGCTGTAATAATACCAACAGAGCAGCCAACACATGGAATGTTTCTCTCCCGTCCGGCCTCCTTGTTCACAGAAAAGCCAAAAGATGAAGTTAGGAGCAATAAGCCACAGCTAGAGGGACGTGGGCACCACACACATATGGTTTTTCTTCAGTCCAAGGTTGGTTTGCCAAATATTGCCCATAGCCGAAACAAAGTACTTTTAGGGCAAAAGAGGAAATTATGTCTCAGGTGTGGGTCTTAGGAATGGAAGTTTAATAACAAATGAGCCAAATGTGCATCACATTTCTTCTATGAGCTCTTCAGAATTCTGCTGTGTTTAGCAACTCTTGGGATGCCCTTGTTTTGATTCCCAGTGGAAAAAACAGTTAGTTCAGCACATGATGTTAATATCCCTACATGTCTTCCAAACCACTTTCCTCATCTGTACGCCATTACCCTGGGGTTCATTCACAATTTTCACATTGTCCACTCCTCGATGAAACACTTTTAGGAGACATACTTATTAAAAAGCACTTGTTATCAGGGTGAAAGGTTTTGAGTAAGATTCATTTTCCTCCAATAAGATTTAAAGGCTATAATGAAAACTTGGCCTCTGTCACAGACATGAAATTGGGTGAGTTCCTTCCTATAGCTGCTCTTGTGAATCCTTAAACATATATTTCAGGAGCAAGAGAGCCATGGATGAGCAAAAACCTTTATAAAAATCAAAATTATAGAATTTTTTTCCTTTCCTTTTTTTTGAGAGAGAGATTAGAAAACTACATTAAGGATTTTATTATAAAATGCACATTTAAAATTCTTAGGTATCCCAAGAATTATCAAGTAACTGTAAAATGACTTTTTCAGCATAGTTTGCTTTTAAAGATTATACTCCAATTGTAATCACTGTAAATTAGCACCTGGTATTCCAAAATATAGTACGTTTCTACCAAGTTAGTCCCCATAGGCTAGTAATCTCTACTAGTCTTTTTGGAACTGATGGTCTCGTTAATGTTCTATTCTACTTGAAGGATTACTGTTCTCTCTCATGTGGTCGACAGAACCTGTGACATTCCGGAATTAATTCTAAGAGGATATTGTGTGTTGAATTTCAGGCACTGATCAGAAGTAGTTAGTACAATTTGTTTTTGATTTGGAAATTCAGATGGACTCGATTTATTCAAGTGTGAAGGTGTCAAGAGTTTTAGATTCAACTTTCTCGCTCTAAAAAAAAGTCTTAGCCATTCCCATTCCTGAATGACCCCATGAGCGTTCTGTTCACTGCTTCATACTTTTACCCGGGGCTGTGCTTTCTCAGCTTCCTCGTGACTTGAAACCTCTTCAGGGTCCTGGGAATGTGTTGGGTGGGCTGCGTCCACCCCGTGTGTGAGAAGCACGTGGATTAACACGAGGGGGACAGTGTTGCTGGGGAGATGCACGTTTCTTGGTGTCTGTTGGATGCACGTCAAGAACCCTGTACACTTGAGTCAATCCCAGAGCTCACCCTCCAGACACACACACATAGTCACCGTCAAATGGCTTTTTCTGAAGTTACGGAGGACACTAACGTAGCAGGGAATAGGATGAGCAAAAAGAAGCGTAGGGTCAGGGTAGCACCATGAGAACAGGGGCTGTATTGATACTGTGAATGTTTCCTTTCCAAGCTGTTTATCCAGATCTGTTTTTTAATGGTGTAGGATATTTATGTCAAAGTAAATGTCATTAAGGCCAAACATCAATCTAGATTATACACCAAATGCAAGACCTACTCATTTGTAAGTCACCTTATTCCCTTACCTTTTCCACATGCTGGAGTGTTTTGAGGGCTTTTGTTTTTGTTTTTGTTTTGTCTTGATGAAATCTTTGCAGAGTGGTGTTTTGAAAGCAGCTTCTCGCGAGCACTAATGTTAATGTGCGTCTGTATGTCTGGAACCAGCTGGTCACGTTGGTTTTAATGAGCTGTCAACGCTTCTCTTGGATTTGTTCAAGGACGAGCCTGTGTTCCTTGCGGAGGAATGAAATGGACCTTTAGGTGTGCGTGTATGTTTTCATGTAGCATCAACAGAAGTACCCATCTCATCGTTCCACCTGAAAACCTGCTGTGAGGAAGAAGGTTTAGACCGAGCACTTTATTTAAATCAGGTCTCAAGTTTAAGTTCACAAGCGGCCCTGGATTCCTAGAGAGGGCTACCTGGCCTGCCGCTGCCAACCAGTCACAAGCTGGGTGTCTGACCAGGTGTTTGATTGTTTCACTGGCCACACCTATAGAAGAATATTGCAGATTTTCTTCTTGAACAGAAAGGGAAAGATTAATTTACGCTGCTGCCACTCAATTCAGATGTTTTCTGAGTAACCATCTCGGCTCTCTTGAAACCTGAGAGTGTAGGTTGGTGGATGTTCGAAGGCAGAACATTTAACTCCATCAGATGAAAAACAGGTCTCAGCGCCGGCCTAGACCCTGACGCCAGGCCCTGCCTCTGCTGCCCCAAACCTGCGAAGGCGTGATGACCAAAGCAAGCGGCACAGGGACGCCAGCACTGCTTATCCTGCGAAGCAAACTCAGGTTACACCTCTCTGGTTCCTTTTTTTGGGGGGGGGGGGCATTCTTACCTTCTGGATGAGGAGGCATTTGAAATACAACAAACTGCCCCATTCACCCAGCTGCCAGCTGGTCAGTGATATGCCGTTTATAATTTAGGCTTGTAGCTTTTTTTCCCCCAATATCATATCAAAGCTACATATTTTTTTTTTTTAAAGAAGAAAATAAGAGGTTTTCCAGGTATGTGGAGAGGTTTGGCTTGATGACCAAGTGTGGTGATGACTTTACCCGACAATGATTGTATCCCTGGGAAGCACTTTAAAAACAGACTGCAGTCCCGCGCCAGGCCTGTGCAGTCGGGTTCATGCGGGGAAGGTGTGGCTGGAACACGAACGGTCTTTGAAGGAAATAAACGTGCCCATGCAACACTAAACATGGAGTCGTTTTTGCTGAGTCCTGCGCTGTCCCCAAAGTCCAGCGGCTTCTCTGAGGCTCCGGAATCCTGGTCTTTCTTTTGTCAGGCGCCACCCTGGTCAGCTGGCTAAACAAGGAGCCATCCTCCTAACATTCTTCTTAGGTGATTTTGTAAGTCACTTAGCAGCCGCTTTAGGCCTGGGGCGAAAATCATTTACTAGACCGTCCATGTCTGCCGTGAACTTTCGGGTTCTGGTGAATTGTAGGTGCTGCCAGTCAGGGTCTGCTTGGCCTGGGTCCCCCAGTGGCCACGTGACCCTGTGTGATCCCCAGGGACCTTATGAGGAGTGCCGTCCCCTTGGGGCGTGAAGCCTTTATCCATCCATCGCCCCCGTTGTCATCGCCCCATCCCAGCAGTCGCCCGAGGGTGGGTGCACAGTGGACACCTGCACGGGGTCAGAGGGGCATATGCCAGGTGGGGCTCTGGGGTGGCTGGCATCCAGGCTGGCGTGGGCTCCTCCACGGTTACTGGGTGGGGCCGGGGCAGGGGCCGGGAGGGGTGCACAGTGTCCTGCACCGGCCCTGCAGGCCTCACGTCTCTCCTGGTCATCAGCTTCCCCGTTGCCATCAGTTTCACCCCCCTGCTCTGCCCAAGCACCCGGCACTTAGAAATCTGGTACCCACCCCAGCCCCTCACCCATCCCCCCACCCTTCCTCGCAGCTGCCCTGACCCTGCCTATCCTTTCGGGTGTGGAGTGGTCACTTGAGGGCCGAGACTGACACACAGCTCTGCATTTCAGAGCAAGAGTCTGCCCATGCAAAGCCCCAGTGTTAGCGGGGCTCAGACCCTGGATTCTCTGCTCTGGATGTGGCAGGTGGCGATGGTGCTGCATCTGGTTTGGGATTAAGGTATCCTGGGGCCTGGGATGGAACTGCTGCTTCCTGTGTGGCCGGTGGTCCACTCTGCACTCACACTCTAGGAATCTGGAGGGACTTGCTGGATGGCCGGCTTTCCCAGCCTGACCTCCTGCCGGTCACCTGCAGGTGCACACTGCTCTTGCCAATCCCCTCTGTACAGCCCAAATGTATCCACTTCAACCACCTTTGGTCATTCTGGGATGCACACCCCTTGGCCCCAGGGTACACTTCTCCCTATTCTTCCGATCTAACCAGACACAAGCCCCGCCTTCTGCATGAAGTGCTCGGCCACCTCGGATGCCCCAGGACACTTCCGTCGGCATCCTTCAGTCCCTGTCGCTTGGCCCCATCTCACTCTCTCCTAGACTTGCACCCCAGCAAGAATGTAGGTGCCCGTATCCCCTGGGTTTAGGATGGTGCCCACTTAGAGCAATGATGGACATCAGCAGACAGCTTTATATAAACTCAAATAGGAAGTCTGCTTACGCCCATCCTACCCTACTCACCAGGGCCCAGGGTCAGCGGACAGAGCCAGACATGGAGGGGCGGCACATGACAAAAAACATGCTGCTCTTGACCTCGGTCACTTCCTACAATTATAGGGTGCTGTGTGTACATGTCACTAAATCGTTTATTAAAAGAAAATGCAGCTCGCTCACCACAGAGGGCTGGCCACCAGGATGAAGGACCTTGCACAGTGCCCGCCCTCAAGAGAAAGCTGCCAGGCCAGACCCCCTGAAGCACCAAGTTTCACCACTGTCCACTGCTCACCTTGGCTCTGTAACCATGACTGTCCATAATGCAAGTTGCCGAGCTGTGCCCTGCATGTGCCAGGCATTCAAAGCTAACTATTCATTATATTGATGTCATCAATATTTATAAAGTTGGATGCTTGCTTAGGTGCTTTGGGTTACTTGGCATTTTAGAGAAATACCAGGAAAGAGAGACTCGAGAGCACAGTGATTATAGCCAATACTAACTGAGCACTTACTACGTGCCAGGAATTTTGCAAAGTGTTTAACAGATACTGACTCCTATACTCTTTGAAGCAACCCCATGAGTTATGATCTATCTCTGCTTTACAGATTAGGAAACTGAGGCACAGGGAAGTTAAGTAACTTGCCCAAGATCACACAGCTGATAAGTGGCAGAACCAGAATTTGAAGCCAGGCTGTCTGGCTGGAGAATACATGATCATGACCACAAGTCTCTACTACCTTGTGTCAACTGGAGAGACCAAGGACTTGTGGCCTTATGTAGTCTCTCCTGAACTTTAATGCTCCCTGTTGTGGGTGAGAATGATGGAAAGTGAGATGCACTGCTTTGCACATAGTAGGAATGAGATTATTTGCTGATTACTTCTCCCTTTATCTGGATGGGAAGAATTAGCCAGATTGAAAGTAGAACCTAAAGGTGGTGTAAAGAAGTGAAGCTTAGGATATGTACATCCATAATGTCCCCTAGCAAAGGAGTTTTATATCTAAATTAACAAAAAACCAGAGCTGATGAGACAAGTTAGTTGGAAAGTACACGTGTCAGGCAGGCCAATGTCAGGACTGAGAGCATGACACCCAATCTGGGGCCACAGGGTAAACTGATGACATCTTAACGTCATAGCTAGTCTCTGTTCAGGAAGGAAAATCCACTGACAATAAGGGAGGCTCTTCCCTGTTTATGTTTTTTTTTTTAAATTCTCCCAATTTATTTTTAAAAATTCCAAACCTACAGAATAACCTACATACCCTTCACCTAGATTCCCCAGTTTTGCTGCATTTGCTCTATCCAGCATCTATCGGTCAATCGATCAATTATTGTTTGAGGACATCATGTTTCACCCTAAATTCTTCAGAAGGCTTTTTCTAAGAACACAGGCATCTTCATGTCATAATTCAATGCAATGATCATGTCTGGGAAATCTAACATTAATGTTTAAAAATTTCAATTTAACATCAATGCAATACTATTATCTAGTATCACAGTCTATATTCACATTTCCCTGACTGCCTCCACGACGTCCTTTATAGGTGGTTTTCCTTTTTTTCTGCCTGGAATTCAGTGAAGGCCTGTTGCATTAGTTGTTAACAATGAGAATTTGACACTTTCAGCAACAAACCATTTTTTTTTTAATTTTAGAATTTTGGCTACAAATCTGCCTTAAAAGGAATTATTTCCAGCCCTCACAGATAGAATATAATGAACAGGCTGAGATTTCTTTTGAAGATGTAATGACCTTGGGGAATGTGGACCCAGCCCTGGGCTGCATGCATTGCTATGAGAAATGGCTTTGGGGGGGGTTGAGGTCTTGTCTGCTTTTCCACTCTTGCTCTGACCTGACACTTTTTTCTATAAACGACCTGCTTTTGTGCCTATATGCCAGTAGATACTTAGTGTGCAGAGACCAGAGAACCAGCCATCTGGGATGAGCATTGTAAGTGATGTCACCAGAGGGGTGGGTGTGTAGGTGGGGGAAGCACATTAGCTGTCGTGGTCAGTTTGGGGCTCTTGGGAGTTGGGGCGCATTTGGGCAAAGACCTGAATGACGGGGAGATGGTGGTGGAGAACCTGGGAACGTGTTCCAAGATAGTGGGAATGCGTGCAGATCTTGGGAATGTGTTGGAGGAACAGAAGCCTGGCGGCGGGCTGGGACTTCACCACTCTAGGGGGGGGCACTAGCAGGGTGGAGGTGAGGGGACACAGGTGAGGTGATCTAGGTGTAGGAGGCTGTGGTGCAGACCTACCGTGAGTGCCACTGGGAAGCCACTGCAGAACATCAAGCATGGGGGGTGGCGAAATGAGCCCCGGCAGCACTCCACACTCTGCAGGCTCCCTCCCCACTCCCTGAGGATGTGCCTTGCTGATCACAGGGCACTTAAGATCAACCTCGGAACTTCCCCGGCGGTCCAGTGGTTAGGACCCCGCGCTTTCACTGCCGAGGGCGCAGGTTCAATCCCTGGTCAGGGAACTAAGGTCCCACAAGCCAAAAAGATCAACCTCAAACACAGACCAATTCATACAAGTAAGTCTGGCTGAAGGATAAATTCCTGCAGGTGGGACTGCTGGGCTAAAGGCTATGTGCATCTAGAATGTCTGTGGATATTAACAAATGGCCCAGATGGAGGTTGTACCCGTTAAATCTCCCACCCGGAAAGGATGAGAACATTTGTTTTTCCACAGTCTCTCCAAAATCATGCTATTCAACTTTGAAAATTCTTTGCTAATGTAATTGATAAAAATGATCTCACTGTGATTTTGCTTACATACATAGTTGCAACAAT
This sequence comes from Balaenoptera acutorostrata, assembly GCF_949987535.1. Lineage (NCBI taxonomy): Eukaryota > Metazoa > Chordata > Mammalia > Artiodactyla > Balaenopteridae > Balaenoptera > Balaenoptera acutorostrata. Next base: position 148,086,612 of record NC_080067.1, on the reverse strand, counting down.
ATAGTTGACTAGCACCTCCTATGCTTAGGAGCCATTGCATGTTCTGTGCACCGTCCATAGACTGTTCATTTTTCTGTTGGGTTCTTTATCGTTTTCTTAATGGTCCTTAAGAGCTTTACATATATGAGGGGAACGAGCCCTTTCTAATATCAATTTCAAATCATTTCCCTCACTTCAGCCCCTCTCTTTGACTTTGTTAAGGAAGGTTTTTGCCAGGCACAAATGAACAAGATAGCTTACATCTCTGAATATGAGAGGCCAGGACTAGATAAGTCATCCCTCTGGTCCCTTCTATTTCTAATACTTTGTGACTGGTGGGGGTCAGGAGGCCACACCAGTCCCCAAGCTTGGGGTGGAGGGAGGGGCAGAAACACTCAGTGCCAGGGAGCTCTCTCGCCTCAATTTCGCAGCCTGGGTCCGTGTGCAAACTTTGCACAGAGCAGTGTGGGGTAGTGGTTACGGCGGGGACTTCGGGGACTCACTGGGCCTGGATTGAAATGCCCCGCTCTCCGCTCACCAGCGAGCTGCTGTGATTCATGAAATTGGGGGGCAGAGCAAGGGCTTCCAAGCGTTCACTGAGTGGACAGAAAGATGACCAAGAATGGCAGCAGTCCATGGGCTAGATCCAGAAATCGTTATGCTTGGGCAGCAAATCTTAGAACTGTTTTAAAGAAAAGTTCGACCCCCGCTCTCACCTAACCCTCCCAGCCCCCTCCAGGGAATTCAGGCTCGACGGAGCCATCAGAAGAAAGGTACTGGGTGTGGGTAGGGGGCCTGCGCGAGCTGCCAGCGCAAAGTTGCCTGGGGTGGCGGGACCCGGCTGCGCCACCGGCTAAGGGGCCGCGCGTGGCCGCCTGACGCTCCCTCCAGTCTCGGGGAGAGGGCAGCCGGAACCCGCCCGGCTTCTCCCCGCCGATCCGGATCCACGCCACTCGCTCAACGCGCGCCCCGTCCACGCCTCGCCACTGTCCTGTACACCCCGCCCAAGCCCTGCCACAGTCCTGTCTACACCGCTCCGGCTCCCCCTCGTCCACGCGGTCCGCGTCCACCGCAGCCGCTCCCGCTCCGCTGGTCTGTGCCACCTTCTCCTCCGTCCACACGACCCGCGCCCTGCTGCTCGCTGGTCCATGCCGCCCGCTCCACCGTTCCCCGTCCACACTGCCCGCCTCCGCGCCCAGGCCGTCCGCTCCGCGTTCACGCCGCCCACTCCCAGGCTCTCCCGTCCACGCTGCCCGCTCGCCTGCTCCCCAGGCCAGGCCGCCCACCCCCGGTCCAGGCCGCCAGCTCCCCAGCTCTCCCGTCCAGGCCGTCCGCTCCCACGCTCTCGCGTCCACGCCGCCCGCGCCCCGGGAGAACTACAACTCCCACAATGCCCCGCCACCGCCCCCCGGCTTCCGGTGCTGCGTAGTTTCCGGAGCGGATCGCAACCCGGAGTCCGGATCCGATCCCGCTCTGCACATTCCAAAGGCAGGTAAAGCCCGGGCCCCGCGCCCACCGCCCGCCCCCGCACGCGCCGCCCCGGCCCGGCCCGGCCCGCCGCCCCCGCGCGCCCCCGCCCGGCCCGCCGCCCCCGGCCCCGCCCGGCCCGCCGCCCGCCCCGGTCCAGCCGCCATGCCGCCTGTTCTTTGTTACATTCGCCGGCTGCGGGCACCGTGGGCGATCGGAGTCAAAACCCGGCTGGATTTCCCGGAGCCGCTCCGGGATCGCCCTGCGCGCCGCCAGCCCGCCCGCCGCCGGCCCCGCCGCGGGCCCCGCCGCCCGCTCTCCCCGGCCCGCCCGCTCGGGGCCCGGGGCCGGGGCCGCGATCGCCCGTGGGCGCGGCGCTGGGGGTCCTCCGCCCCCGGCCCCCGGCCCGCGGTCCCGCCCCCGGGCGCCCTCGTCGCCGATGGTGCCTCGTGATGTCACTCTCCCCCGTCCTGGGCCCAGCCCCCGGGGGCGAATGGGGAGGGTCCCTGGACCCCCCGCTCCTGCGGTTAGCAAGGCAGACCCCACGATTCGGGCGACGGGGCTGTCCAGCCTCCCCCCGCCGCCACCCCGCGCACCCTGCATCCTGTTTGTGTAAACCCTTGGGTGGCAGAGGCAAGGTAGTGAAATCCGTGGACAGGTGACATGTGCCCGCCCTCGGGGTGGGTGGCTGTGCTGGGAAACGGCGCGCTGGCCCCGCCCTGGCGCGGACAGGTGGACCAGCCGGCCGTGTGGCCTTTGGCGAGGGGACGGGTATTCGCGATGAAGGTCAGCTTTGAGAAGACAAGTGAAAACGCATTATGGAAATATCCACCGTGCTGATAGCTATAGTTGTTATGTGTTTATCTCTATTAAGCTCTTAAGGTAGTAGATGAGATTTTTTTTTTTCCCACAGAAGCTCAGCAATTGCCCCCCTACCCCACCAAGGGTAGATTAAAATGGTAGAAACAAGTGTGTGATCAGAGACACGTGCACCTGTGTACATATTTAAGCGGCCAACCCACAAAAACCATGTTTGCTTAAGCCACTCTCATAGAATCTGGACTCACCAGATAAATTTGGAGAAACCCAGCTTGGTTCCTGGACGTATTTTTAAGGACGAAAAGTAAATGAGCAAGTGGTTTTGTGACAGATCTTCAAAGGCAACAGTGAGAACTCTCCCTGGAGAGTGTAATGATGTAGACAGTTTGTTTTTATAAGTTAGTCTCCCCGCCTCCACCATCACCCCCAGTACACACACAGCACCACCGTATTTTGTTTCAAACCTGGACATTTTCACATTTTCCACATTTTCATGGCTCCACTCTGCTTCTCTGGATTTCCTTGACATCACTGCCTTATGGTGAATGGTTAAGAAATAGGACTATAGTTTGAATTTTGAAAGGGAAAGATAGTAAGATTTATCCTGTATAAAGGTTTTTTCTCCTATATCTTTGATTCATATTTTTGCAAAAAAGCTGCCCACAAAGAATACAATATGTTCGATTTTGTTAGCAGAAGGAATAGTTATTTTTTCCAGAAGACCAATAAGTAAATTTAAAAATCACCTCCAATTACAAGGCTAATAGCTTTTCTGGGAATAATTATATTTGAGAAAGTACTCCGTTAGCTTGGGATATACCTCTCATATATCATTCTTTTGATATCATCATCTGTGTAGAAGGCCAGGGGAAGAACACTTCTCCCATTTTGCAGATTTAAGGGAGATTGAAGGCAGCTGTTTCTTGCACATGTGATTTGAGAGGCTGAGATTGTGGACAAGGACTCAAATTGCTTTCTCAGCCTCCTTTCCACAGTTGTGACGTATGGCAATGCCTGTCTTTCATCTCACATGGTTCACGCGCGCGCGTGTTCGTCGGCCATCCACCCAGCAGCTATCACGTGCCGGGCGCTGCAGAGGGCGAGAGGGAAGGCCCTGCCTGGTAGACCGAATGCTCTGGAGGGAGGGAGGTGGGCAGTGGTTAGAGTATGTAGAAGAAGGCAGGAAGGGTGACAGGTGGAGGCGGGGCATGGGCAGGGGTAGGCACACTTGGGCAGTGGGGACCAGGAAGGTCTGTCTGAGAAGGCGACATTTCAGTGGAAACCAGTGCTGCGAGGCCCTCAGTGGAGATCTGGGGTGAGGGTGTCACAGGCAGACGTGGCAAGTGCAAAGGCCCTGGGGTGGCAGCAAGCTTTGTGTGGCCGAGTTGGGGCAGCACAGGAGGGTGGCACAGGCTGTACTCTACTCAGAGTTTACCCTGAGAGCCAAGCGGACACCACTGTCCAGAAGATGGCGATCCCCAGCCCCAGTCTTGGTGTGGGCCGTGGTCAGCTCACAAATACGTGGCTGTCACGGTGCATGGGAGACCTCGGCAGGGGGTCGTTGCTGAGCGACGACTATAACAAAGCTCTTCCGTCCCAACTACTTGTCTGTGGGAGCAGGGTTTCCTGCACTCATATCTGTAAAAACGAAGGGTAGGAACAGAGTTGAATTGAATTGAATTCCATGATACGTGACTGGATTGGCGGAAACGTCCTATTTATCTCATTAAACCCAGCTTCTGTGCTAGGTGACTGTTCACCAGTGTGGCCAGTATTTCCATTTTGATCAGTGGTGTCCCAGTTATTGGAACGATAGCGTAGTCCAGGAGAAATTAGCACAAACTCATGGTCATAGGAAATCAAGACTAATTTGATCTGTATGCATAAAAGGTGATCAATAGTCATTTCAAGCACAAACATAACACATTGGGTTTAACATCTGTGGTGATGGAAACAGACGATGGTAAAGACAGAAGTGCCGTGAGCCTCCTGACAGATGAAGAAGAGCTTGTCCACATGCCTTGTGACTGGATGGCAGTGGGTATCACGCTGTGGTGTTTCGATTCCAATAGATGTGTTTAGAAGAGCCAATAGCAGTTTTATTTTAAGAAGTTAATATTCATAATATGCTGGAGATTACGTCCCTTGCAGCTGTTTAAAGTAAGGCTGAGCAGCTTACACTGTCAGCTGAAGGGCAGGAAATAGCATTTTGTAAAACCCTTTTGTGGGACTGTTGGCAAAGAGGTCGGTCATGGAACCATGCGTCAGGTGGGCTCAGGGGCCTGGGTGGACTTGGGCATGGGGGGTGATGGCGGGTCAATGCTGGGTCTGGATGGAGAAAGGACCGAAGAGCCGGCCTGGGCTGCCCCACTGTGGCGGCTTGAGATGGGAACACAGAGGGGCCTCGGGAGGAGCAGCGGTCGGGATGGAAAGACCAGGAGACCTCGCAGGAAAGGGTTTCCAGGGGGAGGGGTTGAATGCTGCCTAGGCGATGAAAGGGAGGCCGTCCACAGTGGAGGGCTTTGGTGGAGCCGTGAGGGCAGTTCTTCCCATTCAAGAGAGAAGCTGCTGGAGTCCCTCCCAGGATTTTTGCAATGAAAGGAGACGGAAGTGCGGCATTAGAGCCACAGTTAAAACTGTTTTGTTTTCACGAGTGAGCTCTGTTGAAGGCTGGTGTGAATAATCCAGGGGCGTAACTCTGCAGCAGAGACAGGTGTGTAATAAGGGAGGTGCAGGTGGGGCGGGGCCTCCCGGGGAGACGTAGCTGCAGTGTGCCTGTGGGGTGAGTGACAGGTGTGGCCAAGAGGGCTTTGGAGAGGAGGGGCCATTTGGATTAGGTTTTAAAGGTTACGTAGGAGTTTGGCAGGTGGAGGGAGTTTCTGGAGGAGGAAACAAGAGGAGGGGGTCATGGCGGCTGGGAGGCTGTTCATGGATGCTTTGGGGTGGTGAGGAACCTTTGGCTGTCACGGCACGGGGGACAGCTCAGGGTCACAGTGGGGGCCCAGTTGAAGCCTCTCCTCCTAATAGCATCTGAGGAAGCCCAACTCTGGATGCTCCCCTGGAGTCTCCCAGAGCCTGTGGGGTCATGTTTCTGCAAACTTACAGAAAATTGAAGCGTGGGCTTCCCAGAGATGACGGCTTTCTTCGCCTGAGGGGTGCTGGATGTTAGGGCTCCGTTTGACTTGTTTCAACGTTCAGCACCATCTGCTTCTCCAGCTTAAGCGCTGAAATATTGCAGGTACCATCAGAAAACCCTCAGTAAATGGCCTTCCACCATGATGAGGCCAGAGGCAAATGTTATAATTCGAGTGTCCCTAAATCATGGTTCGTGTGCAGGGCCTGCAGGGGATGAGGTGCCAGGGCTGTCACTCCCTGCTCGCTGTCGGGGGGAAGGGGCCCTACCTGCTGGACAGAGAGTCTGTCTTGGGGACGGAGGGTTCCCAGTGTTTTGTAACTCAAGGCCTTTGGCCTTTTGTAAGCTTAAAAATATATATGCTAATTAGTTATAGTAAGTTTGCCTTTTATTGTGACCAAAAACATAAGTGCGGTTTGGTGCCATTTTAGTCAAGAGGTTTACAAAATCTGTTCTGACCAAGACGCTTCAATTCTGTTCATTGATCCATTGCTTCCATGCCCCCCGCCCCCCTCCCCCATCCCTCTGGGCCCCTTTCTCCTGCACATCCGACTTCTCTGGACTTTGTTCTCTGTGGTTTCTCTTTCCACTGTGCTCTCGCCCTTATGCTGAGAACGTGTGAGGATCTTTTCACCACCAAAGCTCCCGGGGTGCCTAGTTTTAAAATATCTTGTCTGTCTCACAAGGCCTATTAAGTGAGAATCAGGCCTCACATTCCCCTCTTTTTTTTTTTTTTTTTTTGTTAAGCAAAAGATGATTGCCCGTTAGAGCTCTCATCAGCCTGAGAAGGTCAATGTTAACTCAGTTTCCATTTTTGAGATGGCAGAATGCAGACCTCTCTTGCCCCCTTTGCTCAGAAATCCCTCCTAAAGAACCAGATGTGAAAATCAGAAAAACAGATGTCATCTTTGATGAAACTGAGAGGTTCAGAAAGAGGAAACAGAAGAAATTATAAAAGAAATAACACAAGAAAATCTGAGGACTGGAGGACAGGAGAGTCAGGTTGAAAGGGCCAGCCCGAGCTCAGCACCAAGGCAGACCGTGAGGCTTCAGGGCCCTGGAGCTAAAACAGTCTAAGAGATCTGGGGGGAGGGAGTCACATACAGAGGGTTTGCCTGCTGGAAAGTCATCAGACTCCTCAGCTGGAGCATTGGAAGCTGAGGACGATGGAGTCTCACTTTCAACCTTCTGCAGGAAAACCACCGCGTACCAGGCAAAGCAGCTGGCCCCTGAGATTGGAGTAAAGACATTTGCAGACAGGCAAGTCCTCTCAAGAGATTTACCTCCCAGGCACCATTCTAAGGAAACTACTGGAAAATGTGCTCCCCAGATCAAAGGAATAAACCAAGAAGATGGAAGCAACGGGGGCTCAGGAAACAAGAGCTCCACACCCAAGAGGACAAACGAATCCCAGGTGACAGTGGAAGGAAGGCCCACACAACCAGTGTCAGACCTGAAGGGCAGTGGGACAGGAAGGGGCCAACTAGAAAATGAGCAAAAGACACGAAGAGACATTTACCGAAGAGGATTCACAAATGGCAAATAAGCACAGGAAAAGATGTGCTATGTCATTAGCCATGAGGGAAATGCAGATTAAAACCACAATGAGATACCACTGCACACGTGTGAGAACGGCTAAAATAAAACACGGTGACACCGAATGCTGCCAAGGACGCCAAGAAACTGGATCTTTCAGACGTTGGCAGTGGGGCAGTTTCTTTAAAAACTAAACATCCACCTAACATAGGACCCAGTAATTACATTCTTGGGCATTTATCCCAGAGAAATGTCAATTTATGTCCAAAAAAACCTGTGCACGGTTGTTCATAGCAGCTTTATTTGTAATAGCCAAAAATGGGGACAAAACCAAGGCTCCTTCAGTAAGTGAGTGGTTAAACTCACGTCATGGAGTGAGAAGCAGTAAAAGGGATGAACTATTGGTACATGTAACAACCCAGGGACATTACGCTGAGTGAAGAAAACAAGCCAATCTCAAAAGGCCACATACTCTGTGGTCCCATTTATATGACACTCTTGAAGTGATAAGATTTGTAGAGTTGGAGAACAGATTAGTGGTTGCTAGGGGTTAGGGATGGTCAGGGGACAGGGTGTGACTATGGTCAGGGGACAGGGCACATGAGTGAGGTCTTTTCAGTGATAGAACATTCCTGAATCTGGATTGTGGAGGTGGTCCCATGAGCCTACACCTGTGATGAGAAGACATTGAATTGCGTGCACACGCACAGTGCCAAGGTTAGTATCCTGGTTTTGAGAGTGTGCTGCAGTTACGCTCTCCAACTATGTATGTGATACACATAGTTATGTAAGATATAACCCTTGGAGAAAACCGAGTGAAGGGTTCAGGGGACCTCCCTGTGCTATTTTTGAAACTTCCTGTAATTCTTTCAAAACTAAAGAGCTAGAAAGTATTCCACGTGTGGCTTACCTTATATTTCTGTTGAGACTGCTGCTTTGGTCACTGACAAGGAGGGACTGCTAAGTCATCTGGGCCAATAGCAAACCTGCAGGACCTCAGCCTTCATCACCTCTGTCCTTTATCCGTCCCCCTCCATCACATAGGCAGGCCAGGGACGGCCTGGGAAGGCCCAGCCAGATTAACAAACAAGCGATAACCTTCGTTTCACACTTATATCAACAACCTTCTTGAAAACGCCTTTTTCTGTGAGTTATTTTTAGCTACCTGTCTTTTAAAATTGTGAAGTTTTCATTTTCCGGTGTTTCAAATCTGATTGTTTTTTCTAAACCCCAGCTTCTGCAGATCACATTTAAAAATAATCCTTATCGGGACTTCCCTGGTGGTCCAGTGGTTAAGACTCCTTGCTTCCACTGCAGGGGGCACCGCAGGGTTCAATCCCTGGTTGGGGAGCTAAGATACCACGTGCCACGTGGTGAGGCCTAAAAAAAAAAAATTCCTTTTCACCTTGCACACACTAGGACAGCTACTGTCAAAAAACCCAGAAAATAACACGCGTTGGCGAGGGTGTGGACGGAATGGAAGATGGTGCAGATGCCGTGAAAAGCAGTATGGTGGGTCCTCAGAAATTAAATGTAGAATTACTGTATGATCCAGTAAGTCCACTTCTGCATATAGACCCAAAAGAGTCAAAGACAGAGACCCGAAGAGGTATTTGCCCCTTGTTCATAGCGGCTTCATTCACAGTAGTTAAAACGTGGAAGCGACCCAAGTGTCTATCGACAGGTGAATAACGATGGGGTATTATTCAGCCTTTAATAGGAGGGCCATTCTGACACACAGTGCAACGTAGATGAACCTTGAGGACGTGATGCTGAGTGAAGCAAGCCTGTCTCGGAAGGAGGAACACTGTCCGATCACCTACAGGAGGCACTTTGAGGACTTGGAATCTGAGCGATCGTTGTTGTAAAGAGTGTTCTGTCCCACGTTTGGTGTATGGTTCCCCTTCCGGGACCTGTTTCCTGGGGAATCTGGATCGAGCTGGTCTGTGCTGGGATGCGGGGGAGGCTCGTCTTACCCTCTCTTTCCTCTCCGGGTGGCCAGCGGCAGGCTGGGGAACACTGCCAGTGGCAGGTGATCTGTAGAACTGCACTGTGTTTTTATAGAAAATTTGTGTGAAACTGACAACGGTCCAGTGAGGTTTCTGGGCTGTCTGAGCTGCGGGTGGCGGCAGGGTGTCTGCCTACATCCAAGTTCTGGGTGATGAACGTTCGCAGCCGTAGGAGGGGACCTGGTCCCTGACCACCTGCCTGAGAGCCAGACTCGGCCTCCCGTGGCCCCCGGAGCACCAGGCAGGGAAGCTGGGAGTGGCCTGGAGTTTGGTTTTGGTGCATTGGGCTGCTGCGGGCTTCCAGGCGGAGGTGCAGCCGGGGAGCTGGGTGTGCATGCGGGACCCCGAGTAGAGTCACCGGCACCCAAGTGGTATCAGCATCAGCCAGAGAAGCAGGTGTGACTGCCTGGGAAGAGGGTCCAGCACGAGGAGGGATGAGAAGGGGCCGGTGCTGAGCCCATGGGAGCCAAGACAACGATCGGGTGGTGGAGGAGGATTCCCCAGGGGGGTGGAGCACCAGGAGAGAGCAGCTCAGTGCGGTTGGTCAGGAGAGGAGTGGCTGTGGAGGAGGGGAGGGCAGTCAGCCACATCCGGTGTGACCCAGAGGTCAAGTGAGGTGAAGAAAAAGATGTTCAGTGGACTTGGCGTGCGTTCAAGGCCGGCTTTGGGGGCAGGACTCAGAGTCAGCAGAAGAGGAGGACCTGGAAAGAGTGTGTCGGCACCATTTACAAATAGCTTTAGTATGAACACACGAAACAGTGGACAGGCAGGCAACAGCCGACCGCACGTGTCCATCACCAGCTCGGCTGCTGTTGCCCAGGTCTGGCTGCCGCCTCCACCCCGTCCAGCACTCCCCACCGGTAGGACCGCGAGGCAAACCCTGGTCACATCATTGCGTTTGTAAATATTTCAGTCTGTGTCTCTACAGGAGAAGGACTCTAAAAATAACCACAGTACTGTTACCCACCTAAAACATTTAATACTGGTTCCTTAATATGGTCAAAATCTGGTCAGATATCCAGTCGGTATTCAGATACCCAGTTGTCCGATAAAAGTCATATGTGCTTTATCTCCCCCAGGATCCAGACCATTCCCACGCATTGTGCTGGAAGTTGCTTTTGAACTACAGTGATTTGATTTCACTGATTTTGATGAGATCACTGTAGGTTCCCAGGTGGTTATAAGAAAGAACACAGAGAGATCCGTGTATCCTTCATCGAGTTTCCCCCAGTGGTACCATCTTGCACAACTCCAGTACTGGGTGGCAGCAGGGATGGTCACCTTGATGCAGTCCAGATACAGAATGTTCCAGCCCCGCAAGGAGCCCTCTGGTGCCCCCTTTCCTCCCACCCCTCTCCCTCCTTTACCCCCACCAACCAGTGCTCTAGTCCCCTTCTCAATAATTTTGTCATTTCAAGAATGTTATGTGAATGGGATCATACGGCATATAACATTTGAGGATTGGCTTTTTTCACCCAGCAGCATTCTGGAGATTGATCAAGATCGGTTGTGTGTGTGTCAGTAGTTTCATGTTTTTAGTTGCTGATTAGTATTCCAGGCTGTGGATGGACCACAGATTGTTTAACCAGTCACCCAATGAGGGACTCTGGGTTGTTTCCAGTTTGGGCTGTTAGGAATAAAGCTACCCTCAGTAGTCGTGTACAGGTTTTTTGTGGATGTAAGTTTCCATTTCTCTGGGATAACCGCCCACCAATGCCATTGCTGGGTCATAGGCCATGTTGGTTTTATCAGAAACTGTCAAATGGATTTCCACTCCCACCAGCGAACACAGATGTCCTAGTCTCCTCATCCCCGCCAGCATCCTGCCGTTCTGAAAGGTGTGTAGTGGTGTCCTTGCGGTTTTGACTTGCGTTTCCATGGCAGCTAATGATGTTGGACATCTTTTCATGTGCTTATTTGCCATTCCAGTGTTTTTGTTGATGAAATGTCTATTCATGTCTTTTGCCCATTTTTTAATTGGCTTGTTTGCATTTTTACTGTTGGGTTTTGAGAGTTCTTTGCATATTCTGCATATGGTTACGTGGTTTGCAAAAATATCTCCTGGTCTTTACATTGTCTGTTCATCCTCTTAACAGCATCTTTTGTAGAGCAAAAATGTTAAATTTTGGTAAAGTCCCATTTATCAATTTTCCTTTAATAAACTCTGCTTTTGGTGACAAGTCAAAAACTGGCTAGTTCTAGATCTCAAAGATTTTCTCCTGTTTTTCTAAAAAAAAATTTACTGTTTTGTTTTAAGTCTCTGATCCATTATGAATTAATCTTTGTGTGGGATGTGAGGTCACAGTTCTTTTTTTTTTTTTTTTTCCTGCCTCTGCATGTCCAGTTGCCCCAGCACCGTTTGCTGAAAAGACCATCCTTCCTCCACTGAGCTGCTTTTCCCCTTTGTCCAAAATCAGTTGAGCATATTTCTGTGAGTCTGTTCTCCATTTCCATTGATCTGTGTGTCTGTCCCTCTACCAATACCAAAGTCCTTATTACTGTCCTTTATAATTAAGCTTGAAACAGGTAAACTGATTTCTCTCACTTTAGTCTTCTTTTTCAGAATTGTTTTTAACAGTTGTAATCATGGGGGCTGCCGAGTAAACCTCAGCTGTCACAGAGAACATCTGCCCCAGATCTCCCCTCGCTCCCCATTTCCCACCAAGTTACACACAGATACTCCTGGTCTAAGCCTAACTGACCCTCATGACGAATCTGGTTTCCTGACATGATTACTGTGGTCCCCCAGTGATCACTGTTGTGGTTAGTTTGTTTGCTTTTTGCGGTAGGAATCATGTAAGTGTTAAAAGGATTGAAGGTTAAGCAGCAGGTCTCAGACTTGAGCTGCATCAGAATAACCTGGAGGTTTGCAAATACACAGAGTGCAGGGCCCCAGCCCAGCAGGTCTGGGGAGGGGCCCAAGAATTCGCATTTCTGAGAAATTCCCAGGTGCTGCCAGTGCTACTGTTTGCTGGTTCAGGGACCACACTGAGAACCACTGGTATAAGTAAGTTTCCCCAGGATCGGTGGTTAAAATGGCTGCATCTCACACTTTGAATATTTTTCTGTCATTTTCCCTACAACAGTACTATTTACAATCCCTTGTTCTGGGATTTCTTACTTGTTGGAGAAGTCTGGAGACTGGACTTCCCTTCTGCAAAGGAGCATTCTGCACACCAAAGGGACTTTGCCAGCACAACACAGACTTCAAGAGGCTCCTTTATAAAAGTTATTTATGACAAACCCACAACCAACATAATACTCTACAGTGAAAAGCTGAAAGACTTCCTGATAAAGTCTGCAACAAGACAAGGGTGCCCACTCTCACCACTTCTATTCAACATAGTATTGGAAGTCCTAGCCATAGCACTCAGACAAGAAAAAGAAATAAAAGATATCCAAACTGGAAGGGAAGAGGTAAAATTGTCATTATATGCAAATGGCATGATACTATATAGAAAACCCTAAAGGTGCCACACAAAAACTACTAGAACCGATAAACGAATTCATCAAAGTAGCAGGATACAAGATTAACAAACAGAAATCTGTTGCATTTCTTCACACTAACAGTGAAATATCAGAAAGGGAAAGTAAAAAATGAACAATCTCTTTTAAAATCGCATCCCCCCCCCCAAAAAAATACATAGGAATAAACCTGATCAAGGAGGTGAAAGACTTATATGCTGAGAACTATAAAACATTGATAAAGGAAATTAAAGATTATTTAAAGAAATGGAAAGATATCCCCTGCTCTTGGATTAGAAGAATTAATATTGTTAAAATGGCCACACTACCCAAAGCAATCTACAGATTAATTGTCCCTATCAGATTATCTGTGACATTTTTCACAGAACTAGAACAAATAATCCTAAAATTTATATGGAACCATAAAAGATGCAGAATTGCCAAAGCAATCCGGAGGAAAAAGAACAAAGCTGGAGGCATAACTCTCAGACTTCAGACAATACTACAAAGCTACAGTAATCAAAATATCATGGTATTGGCACAAAAACAGACATATGGATCAATGGAACAGAATAGAGAGCCCAGAAATAAACCCATACACCTATAGTCAATTAATCTCAACAAAAGAGGCAAGAATATACAATGGAGAAAAGACAGTGTCTTCAGCAGGTGATGTTGGGAAAGTTGGGCAGCTACATGTAAATCAGTGAAGTTAGAACACACCCTCACACCATTCACAAAAATAAACTCAGAATGGCTTAAAGACTTAAATATAAGACATGACACCATAAAACTCCTAGAAGAGAACATAGGCAAAACATTCTCTGACAGAAACCATAGCAATGTTTTCTTAGTCTCCCAAGGCAGTAGAAATAAAAGCAAAAATAAACAGATGGGACCTAATCAAACTCATAAGCTTTTGCACAGCAAAGGAAACCATAAACAAAAGGAAAAGACAACCTATGAAATGGGAGAAAATATTTGCAAACAATGCGACTTGATTTCCAAAAGACACAAACAGCTCATACAAGTCAATAACAAAAAAACAAACCAATCCAAAAATGGGCAGAAGACTTAAATAGACATTTCTTCGAAGAAGACATACAGATGGCCAATAGGCACATGAAAGGATGCTCAACATTGCTAATTATTAGAGAAATGCAAATCAAAACTACAATGAGGTACCACCTCACACCAGTCAGAATGGCCATCTTTAAAAAGTCTACAAATAACGGTTGCTGGAGAGGGTGTGGAGAAAAGGGAACCCTCTTGCACTGTTGGTGGGAATGTAAATTGATACAGCCACTATGGAGAATAGTATGGAGGTTCCTTAAAAAACTAAAAATAGAGCTACCATATGACCCAGCAATCCCACTCCTGGACATATATCCAGAGAAAACTCTAATTTGAAAAGATACATGCACCCCAGTGTTCACAGCAGCACTATTTACAATAGCCAAGACATGGAAGCCTTGAGAGGCCAGACCAGAGGCAGGCACAGGGGAGGCGGCCACACTGGGCCACGAGGAAGGCCAGAGCTGTTCCCTTTGTCTGCACCCTCTGATGCTGCCAGCTTTGCAGGCAGTTTGAGGGCTCCCTTAAGAACCCACTGTTCTTGCAGAACTTCCTTGATCGTGAGCTGGTGTTGGTGGGTAGAGTGGGTTCCTGCTGATGGGCAGACGGTTCTCAAGCTCCTGGGGGCACCTCAGCAGCTCATGAAAGCGGGTTTTCATGTGTTTCCTCTGTCTCTTTGTCCCTCTTCTCCTTTTGCTCCGTGACCAGCCGTTGCCCCCGTTCCAGACTGGCCCCTGACCCCACCCGTGGAGCCCATCAACCAGGAAACACCAAGTTAAACGTGCTGAGGCCACATGAGGCATCGTGTAACGTAAAGGGGTGTCCCCAGGAACAGAAAAAACTGTGCTGTGTTTGGGGAAAAAATATGCCCTGGTTGTTGGTCCTTGGCATTTTAGGGGCAAATTGGAAACGCCATCTCTCTGCCTTGTTTCCTTATAACTAATTCACTCTTCTCTGGTGGACCTTTCAACTAATCATGTGTTCAGCAAATCAGTTTTCATTTGGACTTTGCATTTGTCTGCTATTCATTCTTCAAAAGCTCCCGGGATGGGAATGGGGCAGAGGGCATGTGGAATCGGCATTCATGGAGGGCCGGCCTGCGTACTTCCCCAGAAAGGTCCCTAGTGATACACTCGGGCTTGGCCAGGAGTGGGATGCAGGAAGGATGTGAGTTAGCTTAATTGGGGATGGAGGGGTGGGAGGGAAGAGGAATGATTATTGAGTGGCACATACGGGGTGTATCTCACTTTATCCTCCCCCCAAAACTACATGAGGTGGGCATTTTAATTTCCATTGTATAGATCGGGAATCTGAGGCCCCATCTGAACATGTCCAGATCGCCCACGAATATGCAGGGGGCCTGAGCGCAGCTGCCCGCTATGGAGGTGAACCTCAAGGTTGAATAGGAGATAGAAGCGACTGGTTGTGATAAAGGTTTTGTGGAGAGCAGGCGGGCTCTTCTCCATCATGTCAGGCGGTGCTTAGTCCCCCCGAGAGAAATTTGGCGTCACGCACAGGTTAGCAGGTGGAAAAAAATGGAGGTTGCGTGAGATGTGATTACCCTGGAGGAATTCACAGTCCCGTGAGGGAGGAAAAAATAGAAGCAACAGTGTGAAAACTGGCTTTTTAAAATAGTGGTATATTTATTTTACAAATGAAAATGGATGGCTGATATGAAAGCTGAAAGCCTGAGTTCATGAAGACGTCCTATTTCAGAGCCACTCACATCAATGGCTTATTGAAAAGCAGCATCATTCTAGGTTAGAAAACATTTCCAGGTCCCCACCCGAACCCACGATAAAGGGGACCCTGCTGCCTGTTGCCTTTAAAGCACAAAGTCAGGGACTTCCCTGGCGGTCCAGTGGTTAGGACTCCACGCTTCCACTGCCAGGGGCCCAGGTTCAACCTCTGGTCGGGGAACTAAGATCCCGCAAGCCACGTGGCAGGACCAATAAAATAAAATAAAAAATTTCTTAAAAAGCACAAAGTCAGTCCCTTCACAGGCTCGAGGGGGCCATTAGCAGGAACTGTCTTTAAAAACGCCAATGGAAAAGAATCTGAAAAAGAATGTAACTGAATCACTTTGCTGTACAGCAGAAATTAACACAACATTGTAAATCAACTATACTTCAATTTTAAAAATGCCTTTGGCCAAAAGCTGATCACTAACGCAGCACTCTGTCCTGACAGGTGGTGGCGATGGCTGAAGATGGGAACGAGGAGATCATGTTCATCTGTAAGTGGCCCGTGGCCCATCCTCACCATGGAAGGCAAAGCCACGTCCACGCTTGGTTTTTATAGTAGAGAAGAGCTATCTCCTTTAGACGTGGTCTTACTTGTTTTAAGAACCACGATTTATTACACGAGAAATGTGCTGCCGGGTACAGTTTTAAAAGGATCATCTTTCTGAGAACTCCCGGCAAAGGGCACTCAGCAGGGGTGGCGGTTGACTCAGATAAGTAACCCCAGGTTTTAGAAAGAGGTTTACAACATGTTAGATTTATGATAAACAGGCTAAGTTGGTGAATTTTCATTTACGCCCATTCCCTGGGGACACCGCTGTCCTCCGTCCCCACAGAGCGGACTTGGCCTACTTTGCAGCGTGCCGTGGAGCTGGGTTTTCTCCTGGGGGCGCACGTCCTGCGTTGCACTCTTTTTGCATTCGTGGGGAGCACTGTCGCCTACCCCCAGGCCGCGTGATGATCTGTGGGCATCTCCCTCCCCACTCAACGCCCCCTCTGACGCCGGGATGTCTGTTCGCAGGGTGTGAAGACTGCAGCCAGTACCACGACTCTGAATGTCCCGAGCTGGGCCCAGTGGTCATGGTCAAAGACTCCTTTGTGTTAAGCAGGGCAAGGTGAGTGACCACCTTGAGCTGCTTTTATCGTCCCGCCCGGCAAACAGGGTTTTCGGCGTGTCACCTGCTGCAAGAGCCTGGTGGCCTGCGTGTCTACGAAAAGGGGGGGCGGGGGGGGGGGGACAGCAAAAGAAGAAGTGGGGGAGACTTCGGTGAGAAGGGCTGTCCTCACGTGTGAGGCCGTCCGAAATCTCCGTCCCACCGTGAGCTGAGCCTCCTGCCGCCAGGATGCGTCAAGGCTTGTTGCAGACACTTCAGCGTCAATGTCTTTTATCCAGTTCCTGGTTCAGCTGATGGGCTGAGTGGGTTTGTGCGTTGAGCGGCCGTGGCCGAGCTTGTTCAGTCTCCCCTGGGGTCCGAGCCCAGGCCTGCCGTCTAACAAGTGCCCTCTGTGGGCAAGGGGGGGGGGGGGGCGGGGATGCGGGCAGCCAGGCAAAGCTGTGGCAGCTTCTGGACGAGCACCTAGATCTGGCGAGGGGCTCCGTAGCTCTGCCAGCCCACGTTTCCCTGGCGGGGAGGGGCACAGCCCCACCTACCACGTAGTAGCTGTTTGAACCCGGACGAGACGTGCGCCCGTCTGCACCTCAGTTGCCTCATCTGTAAAATGGAGAGAATAACTGCCCCTTGGAAAGTTGCTGTGATCGTTACACCTGATTTCGGGCCTGGCATGTAGTGGCGCTAAAATTGCCATCTAATCAACGCTGTTCCTAGAAGCCGCCCAACTGGTTTTCCCAGCCTCTTTATTTACTTGTCTTACTGTGACTTCCCTGCACAAAGCAAAGAGTTTACTAATTTCACCTGAAGTACAGATCTGATGAGCTCTCTTCCAAAAACCTTCAGTGGTTGCCTGTTGCCCACAAAGTTCCCGTGGGAGCCATCGGTCCCTCTGTGATGGGTTCCTCGTCTCAGCCCCCCTGCTCGCTCCTGTGAGGGGTGTGTGCTCCAGGCGCCCTGGGGGTCCGCCCCACTCCCGACGTGGGTCAGGCTGGCCCTGGCCTTGGCTCTCGCAGGGTCCCAGCCCACCTGCCTTCCCGCTGGCACGCGTGCCCCATCCTTGACATTCTCCGGGTTTACTCAGGAGGGCCACATCCTCGATGAAACCAGCCCAGTGCAACCTGGCTGGAAATGATGCTTTTCTGGTCTTTGGGATGCGGGGGCACTTCTTGTCTTCCCCGTGGTACTTTACACGTAGCACCTCTTTGTGGTCCCTCTGTGGTCCTCCTCTCTCTGTTGGCCGACTGAAGCCCACACTTAGGATGTGCGCGCACACACACGCATCGGCTCTGTCTCCTGGGCGGGGATTTTAAACGCATCCTCGAGTCAACGCCCCTCTATCGCCTACTCTGGGGGCCAGTGAGAGCGACCTTTTCCGTCATCCTAACTCTCTTGTCCCCTGGTGTGGGTGGTACCTCGGTCAGTGGATGCCCGGGGCCGAGAGTCTGTTGCTTTGTTCTACTTCTAGGTCGTCCCTTCCCTCCAACCTGGAGATCAGACGCCTGGAAGATGGAGCCGAGGGGGTGTTTGCTGTGACCCAGCTCGTCAAGCGCACGCAGTTTGGCCCATTTGAGTCGAGGAGAGTCGCCAAATGGGAGAAGGAGTCTGCGTTTCCATTGAAGGTAAAAGCTGGGGCCAGTGGGGGAGGCAGAACCCCTGCTTTGTGACCTTCCTCGTGCAGATGGGGCGATGCCCGCTGAGTTCCAGTGATTCATAAATGTCTTGGAAACAGCTCTAGGTATTACAGTTCTGCTGAATTTCCAAGACAATGTTCAGATTTTTTTTAGTTTGCTTTTATATCACAAGAGTTAAGTTAGTATTTTGCAAAACGTTAAAGAGAGTCTATTTAAAACATACGCAAGAGTAGACCCCCAGTGCAGGCTTTAGGAGGGGGGCTTTCTTTGGATTTTACAGGGGTGCATTAGTATTTTTGCAGGGGTGCGTTAGTATTTTCACACCGGTGCAGAGTGTAGGATACTTTGCAAGGCTCTTTTGAAAGGAAGGCGTCTTGTCGAGGCCTTGATGAGAGGCCAGTGCAAAATTTGGCAGCTCTGAAAAGCACATCAGGCTGGAAAATGACAGCTTTTATACGACACTGAGAAAAACGAAATGGAAGGAAATCGGTGGGAGGGCTTGGATCACTTAAAGTGAGACCCATGGAGGCGCCGTGAGGCGAGGGACGTGGGTGTCAGTCACAGCTCTGTCCCCGCACCCAGTACGCGCCCAACCTCAGCCAGCCTTCAAAAACACCTGTGAAATAAACGGAGAGGAACAGGTGCTGGTCGGGCAACGGTTACCCCGAGAGGTGAGCTTCCCTGGAAACCCTTAGCAGAGACCCACGTGTTTCAGAACAGAGATGATCTAGGTGACCGCGGAGTTTCGCCAGTCCTTGGAGAACTGAGTTTACAAGGCAGATTTCAGCACAGCAGAGCGAAAGGAAAGGCACTTGATTTGTTCACAAAGAAAGAAACGTTATTTTACGTGAAGGAGTGATGTAAAGAAGCCTGGGGCTGATGCACATAATCGCTGTGGGCCCGAGGTTGGCCGAGGCCCCTTTGAAAAAATCCTTTGTGCCTGTTCTGGTTTCTTTCAGCAACTCAGATTCTGAAGGTCTGTGTCTCATATTGAGTTGTTTCCAGCGCAGGCTCACCTGGGGCTGGGGGCACCTGGGTGCTGGGGGCAGCTTTATGCCCATGGAGGGAGGGCAAGGGAGAAGTTCCCACACCGGCTCAGGGTCGTTAGGCACCTGGTGGACCCCTCTGCCCCCTCCCCTTGCTTCCAAGTGCTCCATCCTCAAAGAGGGCCTCTAGCTCTTAGCAGTGGGGAGCCCCTACAGGAAAAGCCCAGAAGAGGGGGGAGATTTCTTCCTATAACGAGGAAGCAATGATTGCATCAGAAAATGGCAGACAGGAACCCCCTATTCCATGTGGTTACTTTGAACTTCAAAATATTCAAGCCTCTCCGCTGGTCCCTGCCTGCATTTAATCCATAAAACAATGGTGCTGCTTTGCAGATGAGGGGGCAGCTTATAAAGATCGAGGAACTTTGCTAAAGTCACTGACCATACTCGCAACAGAGCTGGGAGAAGAACTTGGGTGTCCTGACGCCCAGATGGACCATGAGTAGAACTCAGGCATCCTAATTCCCACCTGGGCCACGTGTAGAACTCAGGTGTCCCGATGACACCTGGGCCAGGTATAAAGTTCAAGTGTCCCGATGACATCTGGAACTGGAGTAGAACTCGGGTGTCCTGATTCCCACCTGTGCCATGCCTGGAATTGAGGTGTCCCGATGACATCTGGGCCGGGAGTAGAACTCAAGTGCCTTCATGCCCACTTGAAAACTGATTAGAACTTGAGTGTCCAGGTTCTACACCTGGACCACAGGTAGACCTCAGATGTCCTAGTTCCCAGCCAGGCCACGCATAGAACTCAGGTCTCCTGATAACTCCTGGCCTAGGAGCAGAACTCAGGTTTCCTCGTGCAGCAGAATGCATGCGTCCGGGTGCCCACCTGGACCACAGGTAGAAATTAGGCGTCCCAGTTCCCACCTGAGCCACTCGGAGAACTTGGGTCTCCCAGTGACACCTGACCTTTTGCTATGTCTCCTGCTTCCCTTTTGCTTGTGACCAGCCTGACCTGTTCAGGGGTCTCCCTCTGCCCTCCCACCGCTGTAAATGCCTAAATAGGTCTGTATGGAGCACGGTTTGGCCTCTGATGTGGTGCCGTCCAGACTGGTCCCTCAGCAGCCCCCCTTCTCTCACACACACACACACTCACACACGCACACACACTCACACTCACACACACACCTACACCACACACACACCTACACCACACACACGCACACATGCACAAGCACGTGCACACACACGCATGCGCACACGCACACACACACCACACACACCTACACCACACACGCACGCACACGCACACGCACACATACACACATGCACGCGCGCACACACACGCACGCACACACACACACCTACACCACACACACTCACACGCGTGCTGACACGCACACACGCACGCACACACGCGCGCGCACACATGCGCACGCGCACACATGTGCACACACACACACGCACACACGCACGCACACGCACACACGCGTGCTGACACGCACACCGGTGGATAACCAGCCCCCGCCCCGGCCCCTCGGCGGGCCGCGCTCACCCCCAGGTGTTCCAGAAGGACGGGCACCCCGTGTGCTTCGACACCTCCAACGAGGACGACTGCAACTGGATGATGCTGGTGCGGCCGGCAGCGGAGCCCGGGCACCAGAACCTGACGGCCTTCCAGCACGGCAGCGACGTGTACTTCACCACCTCGCGTGACATCCCCCCGGGCACCGAGCTGCGCGTGTGGTACGCGGCCTTCTACGCCAAGAGGATGGACAAGCCCATGCTGAGGCAGGCCTGCCCTGGGCTCCACGGTACGTGGGGGCCCCTATCCCCAGCGCGTCCGCCGTCCTGCCGCCCCGTGGGGACCCACGGCCCCTTGGCCGCATGCAGCAGCTCGGTGTTAGTGAGAAGAGTCGGGCCGGGAGGGCTGGCGGGCGTGGGGAGCACCGAGGGCTCGGTCCTGACACCATGGGGGGGGTCTGTAGGTCTGCTTGTTGAATATCCGGGCTGAGAAACCATTAGAAGAGCTCGCCCCAAGCCAGGCGCTTGCTGGCGGGCAGCTCTGCCCCCAGCTCTGCGGCTTCACAAGCCTCACTCACCCACCTAGTCCCAGGGCGTCAGGTTGTGGCCCCTGGGTTTGGGCAGAGGGAACAGAGCACAGAGAGGGTAAGGGACCTTCCCGGAATCACAGTGCAAAGAGTGAAGGAATCAGGGTTTGAACCCGGATTCTGGCTCCAGTGCTGGCGCTGGCCACCTTCCAGCAGCCTCTTCCCGGAGGTCGGGGTGTGTGTGTGCATGCGTGTGTGTATATGCATGTGTGTGCCTGTGTAGCATGTGTCGTCAAAGAAAGACCTAGTGGAGTCACGTGTGACTCACCCACATCCTTTTGGAAAAGCAAATCAGAATGCATGTCCTGCTGACCTGGGGTTGGGGGTATCACCTCGTGAAGGGGGCCGATAAATTTAAATCTTCTCTACCCACTCTGTGCGTCCTTGGGGTGTTCATCCTCTCCACCTGACCTTGAGGGACCACGTGAAGTGGCTCACACGTGGCACTGTGACCTGGGAGAGCAGGGCTTTCATACGGCTCCACCTGGTACTGCCCGGGGCAGACATGCTTGTTGCTGCCACGAAGATTACTTCCTGTCGGGGAGAAGCTGACACTGACTTTCCTTCCGACCCCCAAACAACAGGGTTCTGACAAGGAGACGATCCCTCTCATTATGAGCACCACGGGGTACAGACGGCTCCGTAGAGTGAGGGGGTTGACAGGTTTGGGAGGTTCTGGTCTGTCCCACGTGTGCATCGTGGCGGAGGTTTAGGAGCTGCTCCCGGTGGGCTCACGTGGCAGTGTGAGGGAGGGAGGGAGGGATCCGTGAGGCATCCCAGACAAAGCACCACAAACCGGGGCTAAAACAAAAGAAATGTGTTGTCTCACAGTCTGGAAGCCTGAAGTCCAAGGTCCGTATTTCCCAGCTCTGGTGTTGCCGACAGCCCTTGGCGTTCCTTGATTGTAGCTGCACCACCCCATCCCTGCCTAGGTCTCTCCCTGTGTCTCTGGGTTCTCTCCTTAGGAGGACACCAGTCACTGGATTTAGGACCACCCTCAACCAGTCTGACCCATCTTATCTTGGTTACCTCTGCAAAGACCCTACCCAAAGGTTCCAGGCGGACGTGAATTTCCAGGACCCCTCTTCAGTCATTGCAGGCTGGCTGGGTGATGGTGGCCCGTGGAGCCTCTGGGGGGTGCTCCGGGAGTGACAGATGGCTGCACGTGGGGTTTGGTGGCCGTAGAGGGTTTGCATCTTCACAGGGGTATTTGCAGAGGGAGACTGGGCTTGATGGGCCTTTCTTTATTTTGATAGTAAAGGGGGCAGAAAGAATTTGGAGAGACCCTGGGTTTTTCACCAGACTGCTCTAGCCCCGCCCTCTAGGATTTGCTAAAACCGGGTACCTGGTCCTGCCCCTGCCCCTGGGAGGCACCTGCAGTGGCACTCCGCGGGGTCAGGAGTCACTTTCAAGCACCGAGGTGAGACCAACTCCCAGGGTGCTGTCCAGGGTCACCAGGATCTTCCTGACCTGGTTTTCTCATGTCCTGGATTCCTTACCCCATGTGTGTCCCAGGACCAGCCCAGACTGCACGTCAGGGTTTGGTTTGTAGAGTCCAACCTTGTCAGTTGTGTCCTGGAGGTGGCACGCATGCCCCTCATGGCTCTCAAGGTCAAAGTCAACACAGAGGTCACCTCCCCTTATCAGAGTTCCAGTTGTTGTTGGCTTTTTGCCTCCAGAGGGCTCTTTAAACTGGGGCTGCGTTTGAGAGCATAGATCTTCATGAAATTAGCCCAGGACCGTGTTGTCCAATGCCTGCCTCCTGATTCCGTTCTAACCGTTCTCAAGCGGGACGCTAGGGTAGCTGTGAGCCCTCCTCTGGGCTTCTGAGGACGCTGGGCGCTGTTAGTAATTACACCAGGCAAGCAGCGTGGTCACCCTAAACTAGCTTCTGAATTGGGGAAATAAATAAGCAACTGAGGTACTCTAAAATTTTAGAAATAACTTTTATGATTTTTTTCACTTTCTGTTTTGGGACAAATGGCAAGCACATATTTCTTGGCAATGCGACGGAAGTTACTGACTGCTGTTAACTAGTAGGTTAGTTGGGTTCCTTGTTTCTTTTCTTCCTGGGAGAGCCCCCTGCTGAGTGACCGCTGGGCCCTGGCAGTGCTGCTGGTGCCAGTACCACTGCTGCACCTGGGGACGTGGCAGCCGCCCTAGGACCCCCGCGTTGTCTCCTACCACCCTGGCCTCCTGCCCAGCCCCTTCCCCAGGCCCCTCCCCGCTCCCCTGACATCCCCTCCTGGCACAGAGAGGCTTTGGAACCCTGCTCCAGCCCCACCCATCCAGATGCCCAGGGCCCAGGGCGGTCTCAGGTGTGTGTTTTGAACACATCACCCATCGGAAGCCGTGCGTTGGGAGTACTGGGTTCCTGAGTGCCCACTTCTCAGTAACGGGAGCAGATAAGACCTGTGAAGAGAGGCCTAGAAACCCGTGGAAAGCTGGTTTTCTGCATGATTCTGATTGTCCAGGTCTGACAGGTAGGGAGATGGCTTCACCTCTGCCCCTCATGAGATGACGCCGCTCCCCGTCCCGCCTCTGGTCTGGACGCACCCGTGAGATCACACGGGGCCTTTGTGGCCAGCGCTGCACCTTTCGCCCAATGGGGTGGGTCAGAGCAAGGTGAAGGGGCCTTAGGAACCAGTTTGCTCCAGAAGAGTCACGAGGGGGCCTGTGGGCAAGGAGCGGTCTGCCCTACATTATTCATAAACCTTCTAGGTGAGCATTGGAACTGCTAAGGCTCATCAGTTCTCTCTCTTTTTTCAATTTGCTTCAAACTTCTTTGTCATAGATGTTTGTCGTAGAAATCGGCCAATTTGTAGACTGGCAGAGTAGACTTTTTTTTTTTTTTTTTAATTTATTTATTTATTTATTTTATGGCTGTGTTGGGTCTTCGTTTCTGTGCGAGGGCTTTCTCTAGTTGCGGCAAGTGGGGGCCACTCTTCTTCGCGGTGCGCGGGCCTCTCACTATCGCGGCCTCTCTTGTTGCGGAGCACAGGCTCCAGACGCGCAGGCTCAGTAGTTGTGGCTCACGGGCCCAGTTGCTCCGCGGCACGTGGGATCTTCCCAGACCAGGGCTCGAACCCGCATCCCCTGCATTGGCAGGCGGATTCTCAACCACTGCGCCACCAGGGAAGCCCCAGAGTAGACTTGTAAATACAGAGGGAAGTGGGTTTCCTTCTACCTGACACACACTCCTTTCAAAAATTAATCTGTATTTTTTTTTTCTGGTAGTGGATTTACTTTTCTAATCACATGTTCTCCTTGAGCTCACATTAAGGCTGATTTTTTTTCTTTACACACACCTGGGCCCGTTGGCAGATGAAGGAGGAGGCCCAGGAAGCCCAGTGGTCTCAGCGGGCGGGTGCGTGGGGTTCAGAGTCGGCTGTCAGCATCAGATTTTCAAAATCACTTTTCTAGTGAAAAAAATGAAATGTAAATACATTTCATAACATTTGGGGAACTTTTAAATCACATATAACATCAGCATCTTAACGACTCTTAGCATTTTTGATTAGCATTTTCTAATAGTTTTCAAAAACCAGCACTGTGGGCGTGTAGTTAACAATAAAATAGCGATTTTAGGTGGACAGTTCAGAGTTTGGACAGATGTCTACAGTTGTGTGAGCTCCACCACAATCAAGATACAGAGCGTTCTCAGCACCCCAGAAGGTTCCCTTGTACAGCTCTGTACTCTGTCCCCTGGCGACCAGCATCTACCCTCTGTCCCTGTAGTTCTGCCGTTTCTTTTCCGTCGTTTAAAAAGCCGTGCACTTCTGCCTGTTGAGGTCCTGCTGCACAGGCTGATGTACCATGAGATTGATCGTCATTACACGTTTTGCTGACCGTCCTGCTGTGGGCCTTCTCCCTGTCTCTCCACTGCTAGCTGCTGTTTTATTTTGCGTAGATACTTCTCTTGTGTTGGATGTGTGAGTGATTGGGATCAGGAACTGCCTTCTGATTGCTGGCTCATTTTTTCTTAAAACGTCTTATCTTTTAAAGGTAATTTTTGGAAACTAGAGTACTGCCCTCGGTGGGAGGACAGCAGTCATGACTGGTTCTTCTAGTTAGTCCCGTTGACCTAGCGTTCAGGACAAGGGGCCAAAGAGATGGTTTTCCTGCTGAAGGTCAGGTCACAGGTCAGGCCTATGTGAATTCCATTCCCGGGCAGGGACCTCGTGGTGGAGAGATAGCAGCTCACTCAGATTAAAAGAAATTGCCTTTATTCCCGAGTATCCACTGCCAGCGAACCCCTTCTCAGCCTCCTTCTCTGAAACTCTCCTGTGCGAGAGTGCTTTGCCCTCTGTAGAACCATGTGTGTTTGGGAAGGCGAGTGAGATACAGGAGTTTGGCCCTTTGTTCCGTTTGTCCCCGATCTCCTCCTGATGCTGTTCAGTGGATTCCCAGAGATGCGTGCAGAGGAGAGCAGCGGCCGGGCCGCAGGGCATATCCCACAACAGTACCCTGCTTCTGCGCTGCGCACTCTCCACTCTTTCTGCTCTGGTCTTGGTGTAACCAGAAATTTCATACTGCAGTTACGTTTCTGTCTTCTTGTTATCTTGCGGACACTCAGAAAATGCATGTGAACGGTTGTAGCAGTGGTCTCCGTCTGTTTCTTCCATCCTTTGCAACCTTATCGCTGGTTTTTGACACAGACAGAGGTGTGCTTTGTCCTGGTTCTGAACGCGTGTGCAGTCACTCTTCTGGATGGTTTTGCTTTGTGAGTGGCCCCAGAGGGTTGCGATGGGTCATGCGTGTCAATACAAGCTGCACAGAGACAGGAGTGGAGGTGGTGGTGAGGGCTGGTGGCCCCCGTCCTGCCCCGACAGGCTGCCACGTGGGGTTTAACGAATCAGTCTCCTGGGCCAGGAAATCACGAACATACATTCACTTAGAATGTCCCCGTTACCAAGTCAGCCCGTACTGCTCACCGCACAAGCAGCCAATAAATCGAGAGACCAGTTGGGGCAAGAAATAGCGACTTTATTTGGAAAGCCAGCAGACCGAGGAGATGGTGGACTCGTGTCCCAAAGAACCATCTGAGTTAGAATCCAGGCTGCTTTTATACTAAAAGGGGAGGGAATAAAATCAGGCATTTCCTGGTTCCGGTCAGGGGATGTGTTAATTTCTTCCTTCCTGCAGCCATTCACAGGTGAGCCTGGCCAGGATGTTTCCTGTGAGCCAAACAAAGGTGTTTTAGTTTAACTGTCTTTACCTGGGAGGCAGGGTGCCCAGTGAGGGGCCAGTAGGTATAATTTAAGCTTATAGGCAACACCCCTTTAGTGATTCACTTGGAATAGAGTACAAAGGTTCTTCGCCATTACAGCCCCAACTTCGAGGTCTCACAAGAGCATTGGTAGTTTTTTTTTTTTAATTTTATTTATCTTATTTATTTATTTTTGGCTGTGTCGGGTCTTCGTTTCTGTGCGAGGGCTTTCTCTAGTTGCGGCAAGCGGGGGCCACTCTTCATCGCGGTGCGGGGACCACTCTTCATCGCGGTGCGCGGGCCTCTCACTGTCGCGGCCCCTCCCGTCGCGGGGCACAGGCTCCAGACGCGCAGGCTCAGTAATCGTGGCTCACGGGCCCAGCTGCTCCTCGGCATGTGGGATCTTCCCAGACCAGGGCTCGAACCCGTGTCCCCTGAATTGGCAGACAGATTCTCAACCACTGCGCCACCAGGGAAGCCCGGTAGTTTTTTTTGAGAAGGAGCCTGTGCAGCCAGGGCCCCCTCTGTGTTGCATGGACCCTGGGCACCTCCCCACCCCCAGACTCCCACGGGGGTGCCGGGAGGACCAGGGGCTCTGCCCCCGCAGTAGGCACCTGCCCCAGGCGGCTGTTTCAACCTAAATTCAATACAAGTGAAAGTCCAGTTCCTCAGGGGCACTCGCGCACGTGGCCGCCCCCCCTGGCCGGCAGTTACAGAACATTTCCGTCATTGCGGAAAGCTCTGCTGGCCAGCGCTGGGCAGGAGCCGTGGCCACACCAGGGCACATGGCCTGGCTGTTTGGGGTTCTGCCCTTTCTCGTCACATGAGCCAGTGAGAGGTTGGGGAGTTCGATGTGGGCCGTAGCATGCATTGTTTCTTTTCTTGAAGTTGTATGGGGGGATGGTGTCTGGCCCCACCAGACTGGCTTCTGGGAGGAGGCCACCTTTCCGCGGCTGGTGGCAGCCCTGCGTCAGGCTCTGCTTCTAGCGTTCTGTGCCCGCTTCCTCATCTGCGAAATGGGGACGCTCACAGGCGCGAGCGAGTCCGTGTAGGTACAACTCCGAGAACGGTGCCTAGAGCATTGGACCCGCTCCCAAGCGGTGGCAGTTGTTACCGCTGTCATGGTCACCTCCTATGAGGGCAGGTGTGCCCTGCACTGGGCTGGGCTGCACAGAGAGAGGAGCTGCTGGACCACCTCCCCCTCTTGTCTTTTGAAGCTGCAGGCACCCCAGAGAGCAGCACGCCAGTGGAGGCGGAACCCAGCCGGTGGGTGTGCAAGGTGTGTTCGGCCGCCTTCCTTGAGCTGCAGCTGCTGAATGGTAAGGGGCAGGCGCCTGCTCAGCCAGACGCCAGCGAGTCCCGTGCTGCGCTCACCCCGATGTGCTCTGTCACTTCCACGCCATCCCTCTGGGATGGTGGCAGAACACACGGGAGTTCCCTGGCTTTGCGGGAGGAGCTCAGCTCCCAGCCTGTGTCTCCCAGGCCTCCTCCTGGGATCTGTGCTTTAGCTTGACGTTCTCTGCGTGTCTGGCAGCGAGGGATCTTGTTTTCTTTCTCTGAAGCGCAGCAGAGCATTAGTTTGGCGTGGGGGGCAGTCTCTATTTTTGTAGCCTTCCCAAGCATTTGCAGCCGGGTGGCCTCTTCGTTAGCTTGTTCTGCTACGTGGCCAAACTTCCAAACCCTTCCCGTGACACGCAGCACGTAACGTTGTTTGCATTAAAACTTTCCTTCCCTCATTCCCTCACCCCTTTCCTTCCCTGGCCCCTCGAGGGCTCTCGCCCTGCACAGGGGCCCTGAGTGTGGAACAAATGGGGAGATAGCCGCCACTTCACACCGAGGCCTGTGTGAGCCAGTCGAGGTTGTCGATGGGGAGAATCGGTCCTTGGCTGAATGTGCAGGCGGGCGCCAGTGGTTGCTTGAGGGCGCTAGTCCCCATCTGTCTCATGGGTCACTCCTCCGCCCTCTTGCTGGTGCCCTGCCCTCCGGCCAGCCTGAGCCCAGCTCACCTTCATTCAGGGAGCGTGGCCATCCCTGTCTGTTTCCTGTGTGTGGTCCAGTTATCTTTCCTTGGGAGGTCTTTGAGGTTTCTTCCATTGAAAATAAAGGTTTTTGGCTTTCATGCAGTGTTTTTAAAGACAATTTTGTTCATTATGAATTGAATATTTATCAATATTCCTCTTCAAAGGCTACGTTTTAAAATAATTGTATTATATATTCATTGTAGAAAAATTAGAAAGCTTAAATAAGCTTTGAGAAGAATATAAAAACTGCCTGTAAGGTCACCATAGAGAGACCCACATTACCTTTTTGCTGTGTTCTTCCACAGTTTCCCTTTGCTCATACACGTGTACCCATGCTTTTAGTTTTTACAAAACTGTGCGTGATTTTACAAACTGCCCTGCTTCTATCGCCTAACTGCCTTTTTAAAATGGTGGTTGTGTTTGGTGCAGTGGAAATGCTGTCGTTTTCAAAGCAGAAGAAATAAAGTTTATTTGCCTGTGCAGAGGGCACACTATTAGCAAATAAGATTAAAAACAAACAAAATGGAGGTTGGGAGCGGACGCCCTGCCTTATGCTTTTGCTTCCCTGTCCTGCAGAGCACCTGTTGGGCCACTTGGAACAATCCAAAAGCGTCCCCCCAGCCGGCCAGCAGGATCCGGCTGCAGAGAAAGAAGCAGACGTGCCCCGGGGGGAGCCTCCCGCAGTTCCCAAGAGCGTCAGTGCCGCCAAAGAGCAGAAGAAAAAGCCTCGAAGGGGGAGAAAACCCAAAGCATCCAAACCAGAGCAGCCTCTAGTTATTGTTGAAGGCAAGGAGCCCGCAGGTGAGGCTGGTCCCGGGGGCGGGGCCCGCAGGCGGTGCTGGTCCTGGGGTAGCAGTGAAGGGAATGGCGAGGGACCTGAGGCCATGTTCCCTCCATGCCGGGTAGCAAAACTCAGCTCAGAGCGCACACGGAGGCGAAGGCTAAGCCCTCCTCTTCCGCTGAAGCGGCTCTTCGCGTACAGCGACTCGCAGTGCCGTTGGCAGGGCGTGCCGGCTGTGACCTGTGACAAGCGGGTCCACCTGTGTAGCCGGATATCAGGACAGAGAACACGTCCATCCCTCCCAGCCGCTTCCCTGCTTGTCTCCGCGTGGACTGGCGTTCCCGTCCTGGGCACTCTTTCTGTGCCCGGCATCTCCCACGCGGCATGTAGGGGAGACTCGTCCACACTGGGGTCCGCCTCCTTCTCCTTTGCTGCTGAGCCGTGTTGGTCCATCATGTGGACGCCCCACCGTCTGCTCCCGCGTCCCCTGGGGACGGTTGTGCACCTGGTTCCCAGGCCGTGGCTAAAGCCCTTCTCTGACTATACGGTAGCCTCCGTTGAGCTTGGAGGGACCTTGGGCCCTCATTCTCGGGTGTGGGATTCCCACAAGGCCGCGTCCCCTCGGCCCTCACGTGGCCTCTGCCAGAAGTGCCTGGTTCCAGGGGATTCCTGGCGGGTCTCGCACGTAAGGACCAGACACGGTGCTCAGACACTAAGTGCGCCCCCTCACTACCTTCCTTACTGATCGCTGGGCAGTTTTTCTTTCTGCTGTCTGCTGTAGCCCAGGATTCCTTTTGCGAGAGTGAGAAGAAATTTTTATCCTTTCTTGGAATTAAAGAGAATTCAGAGGAGCAGCCCTCACATAATATTCTCAGGGGAAGTGGTTTAAACTTCCCCTGGACGGTTTCCCTACTTCTCTATAAACAAGTAGAGAAAAGGAGAAGGAGGTGAAAAGCTTATTAAATGATTATTTCACTAATTCTAAGTTGCATTAGGAAGACATCATAGTAGGTGAAGTGGCTAAATCTTTTCATGTAACCTTCCCATATTTCATTTGTCCAGAGGTTCAGGCCTGGGTCCCTATTACTGTGGTTATTTGATATTTGACTCTTGTACAAAATGATGATCTGCTTTTGAACATACTCAAGATGGCTTGTGTAATTATAAAAATTAATATTTCCAAATCTCTGTCAGGACAGATTTAGTTAGGTTATAAGGTCCCACTGTACATCAAAGTGTTTCAGTTCTAGGTGGTATGAAAAGGGATTGAGATAATGTCATGACTTAATCACAGATTATAACTCCAGTTTTGAGTTAAGAATAATATGTTGCTTTTCTAAATCTGCAGGTAAATGTGTGGATTCTAAACTATTGCTAGTTTGTTTTGTTTTTTTTCCCCTGTGTCGATCTTGTGATCTGTGTCTGCAACGTTGGCCTGGCTGTGGCCCCTTGGGCCTGTCATCTTGGTTGGGTTGCGTTCCATCCCCAGCCCTGGTGATGACACGGCTTGTCCTGTCCCCTCCACACAGAGCAAGTGGCAGAGATCATGACCGAGGTCGAGCCTGTGACTGCGTCGCCGGACGAGCGGATCATGGAGCTGGTGCTGGGGAAGCTGGCCACCGCCCCCAGCGACGCCAGCTCAGTGCCAAAGTATGTCCCAGAGCAGCACGTGGGCCCGGCTTCACAGGCAAAGGCGCCGTGGTGGCTAATCCATTCCAGAGGGAAGGCCGGATGAGAGGGGATGGTTTACTTCTTGTAGGAAACGCATGTGCTTGGGAAGCAGCAGGAACTCTGGAGCCCAGGGGGGTTAATAGTGCATCCACTGTGAAAATAGCTTAAAATTTTGAAAAATATTTTTTACTGTAGTAGAATACACATAGTACAAAATTTACCATCTTAATCATTTTTAAGTGTACGATTCGGTGGTTTTAAATACATTCACATTGCAGTGCAACCTTCCATCCATCTCTGGAACTTTTCCATCTTCCCCAAACTGAAACTCCATACTTAGTAAAAACACTGACTCCCATCACCCCCTCCCCAGCCCCTGGCGCCCACCATTCTGCCTTCTGTCTCTGTGAAGACCTTAGAGGAGGTACCTTTGTCTCTAGGGACCTCATATAAGTGTTCTCACACGGTGTTTGTCTTTTTGTGACTGGCTTATTTCACTTAGCGTAATGCCCTCGAGGTTCATCCGTGTTGTAGCAGGTGTCGGACAGTCCTTCCATTTTAAGGCAGAATAACATTCCATCACGTGGATGGACCACATTTTGTTTATCCATTCTTCCATCAAGGACACTTTTGTTGCTTCTGCCTTTTGGCTGCTGTGAACAAATGCTGCTATGATAGAACAGTGTGTGTTTAAATTTCTGTAAATTTAACACCTTGCCCTGTGTGTCTCTTCTTTTTATGAACGAGGAAAATATTTGTATTTTAGTTATTATTCTTAGGCAGTTTTTTGCCCTGAAGTTGAATAAGCTGGTGGCAGTGTTTTTTTCCAGCCCTTTTCCCACGGGGTCAAAAGGCGCCTGGTCCTGTAGGGTCCAGAAAGCTGTGGAAAAACTGAAAACAGAGCAGAGCAGTGTCAGAAATGGTGACCCTGACCTACTTATTTATACTCCGTCTTATTGCCCAGAGGGTTTCGGTAACTTACCGTCAGAAACACATTTAATAGGGAGAAGAAGTTTGAAAAATCAGGTTCAGGGAAAATATGAAACAGGGTAGAGGCAAGTGAAAAAAAACAGAGAACAGATATGGTCACTCTGGTCAGCGCACAAACTGAGCTCCAGGCTTCCTGGTGGCCGGAGTTAACGCCCAGGGAGCTGAGTGGCCGGTACAGGAAAAGCTAAGTGGTGTCACTGTACGTTCAGGGCGTCTGTCCCTTCCAGGTGCGCCAGAGCCGCAGGGGTGCGCCTGAGCACGGCCCCCCACTCTCGTGCCGGGCGAGGAAGATTTGACAGGGGCTCGCTCCCAGGTGACTGTGACCTTGACCTCTCTTCTCCGACGACCCCGTCTCCCCCGTCTCACAGCATGTGTGTCTCACCCGCAGGTTCCCCCACCATCAGAGCAGCGGCATCACCCTCAAGAGGAGCCTGGTCCTCTCGAGCCGCCACGGCATCCGGCGGAAGCTGGTCCGGCAGCTGGGGGAGCACAGGCGGATCTACCAGTGCAGCATCTGCAGCAAGATCTTCCAGAACAGCAGCAACCTGAGCAGGCACGTGCGCTCCCACGGTGAGTCCCCGCGGACGTCGGCGCGGGGAGCTGGGCGGCGTGTCCCGGGCGGGCACGTGGCCTCAGGGCACCTGGAGCAGCGGCGCGCGCGCGGCTTGTCACTGCTCGTCCCTTAGGCGACAAGCTGTTTAAATGCGAGGAATGTACCAAGCTGTTCAGCCGCAAGGAGAGTCTGAAGCAGCACGTCTCTTACAAGCACAGCAGGAACGAGGTGGGTGAAGGACCACTGCTCTGTCTAGTGACGGAGGAAAGCAGACCGTTGACGTTGACGAAAGAGTCACGGGAGAGGGAGCGGGCGCTGGAGCGGCCGAGGTGGGTCCGGGCCTGGCTGGGTGCCGCCAGGGCTCGGGGCCAAGCGGGAGGCCCACATGGGCAGCGAGGTCACCTGGACGCGGGGCTCCCTTTCCAGGGCAGGGGGACGGCCAGGCAGGGTTCACATTCTACGCTGGGCAGGAGGGTAGCGGGGGGAAGGGCCCGTGGCTGGAGCAGCTCCCTGAGGGGGTGCGTCCCAGCTGCCCCCGCTTCCCGCCCCTCCTCCCACCAGGTCGACAGCGAGTACAGGTACCGGTGTGGCACCTGCGAGAAGACCTTCCGCATCCAGAGCGCGCTGGAGTTTCACAACTGCCGGACAGGTGAGCGGCCCCGCCCGGCGCTGAGGCGCAGGTACCTGGCGGGGTGGGAACCAGGTGTTCCGGCAGAGGGTGAAGGTGGGTTTAACAGGCATCCTCACCTGTAACGTTCCCCTCCGTTCGGGGTGCTTCAAGCAGCTGTTACTTACTCTAAAGAGACCGAAACTTTCCCTTTAAAAGGGGATTTATTTCACATTCTATTATCCCTCAAAAGCAGCCACGTATGGCAGGGGGGTTTCATGGTGGCTGAGGATGGTGAGCGGTAGGGCTGCTCTGGGACCCCGTGAGAAGTCCTTGAAGAGGTGGGGTCCCGGCTGGGGGGGTGGGCTTCCGCCTCGCTGTCGGCAGGAGCTTCCTCAACCGTCCGCCCTCCTCCCTCCGAGGACCCCGCCCGGGTCCAGGCGAGGGCCTTGCCGCTCCCTCGCACACACCGGCCTCCACTGAGCCTGCCGCTGTCCCCAGTCCCACTCGTGACACGGACCCTCGTCTGCTTGCATGCAGCTGAAGCCGTCATGCTTGGACCAGCCCGTGGCTGGGACGGGTCTCTGGGCCTGGCCGAGGGTCTCAGGCCTCGTGTCTGGCCAAGCGCGCCACTGGCGAGTGTACGTGATGTGTAAATCCCCGTGGACGGCCAGGGGACGGCTGCGCAGGAGTCCGGCCGGCAGGGGAGGCCCGTGTCCTGTCCCCGCGGCTCTTTGCCCTGTGCCCCGCGGGGGAAGGCGGGCGGCTGCGTCCCCACCCAGGGAGGATGGGGTTGGCGGAGGGTCGCTGTTGTCTTTTCGGCTCCCTCTTCTAGGCATCGTCGCACACCTGGGGGGTGGGTACCAGTGGCAGTCGGCTTAGAGGCCTGCCAGGTTAACCTTTGGTTCCAAACCCCCTTCCTGTCGAGCCCTCTGTGTGTGTCACCGGTCACTCTGTATCGCTGTGCTGGTTCTTGTTAGGGTGCCGGCCGGCCCGCATCTCAGGGCACCCTTACCCCGTCACCTAAACCGCCGCTGCCCCTCCCTGCCCGTGGCCGGCACCCACTCCTGCAGCCTCTGCCGTGTCCCTTTGTTGGGTTCATTTGCTTGTTCCACTTTGAGGGCTCCTGTTGGAAACTGTGGTTTCCTCCGTCCGCAGTGCCTCGCTCCCAGGGCAGGGCTTTTCTGAGTGGCGGGTGAGTCTTGTCTCACCTGAGCTCCGGCTGCCCTGAGCGTCAGTCACGGCATGAAGTGGCCTCGGAAGCTTCCAGGTGCACTTCCAGGTGCTACGCCACCTGCATTCTGCAGCCCAGGTGTTCCCCAAACCTGGGGGAAATCCACCAATCTTTTGATGCCGCGTCAGTCAGAGGGTCCTCGAGCTGTGCTTGTCGCCGGGCAGGATGGCGCTCCGTGTGGCCAGGCTCGGTTCTGCACGAGCTCAGTGGGTGGGCGTCAGAGCGGAGGGCAATGCCCCTTCCCGGGCCCGGGTGTTTGCTGAGGCCCGCTGGAGGTTGAGGCAGATGAGTTCTCTTCTTTTCATCTTTATTTCTCTGGACACAAATGAAACAGAAGGTACTAAGTTAAAGCAGCAGTTGCTACATGTCAGCAAAAAGTTCTGTTAAACCAGACGTTCGTCTGTCTTCGTTATATAGAAGTTAACAGAGCAGCAATGAATTGAAATGCAGTTTCTCTCCAATTTCAAAAGTCAGAAGTTTTGGATGGAAGACAAAGGATAAACCTGGGAGCTGAGGTCATTTGTGTAATATATTATTTGCATGCTGTTGTACTTTCTTATAGTGTTCATGTTAGGAGAATGTGTCTTCCGTAGACCATTAAGTCAGGGATTTGTGTGAGCTTTGAAATGATGGGTCTGCTGGGTTTTTTCTCAAGCTTTCACTGAGCAGGGCCTGTCTTGGGTGTGAGGAGGCCGGGTGGAGCTTATCTAAATGGCCCTCGTCTGCCCCCGACCTGGAGAAGAGCAGAGGCCCACGTCCAGGCCCTCAGGCAAGACAGGGTCTCCCCGGGTGACCCTGCGCCCCCTCCTTCACCAGAGCCCACGTGCTGGGCTGCACCCCCAGGCCTGCAAGCCTTGGAGCTGCCCAACCCTGAGACCAAAGAAAGGGCCCAGAGACAGCGACAGAGACATCAACGGTTTATTGGACGGGGGAACCTTACACGTCTGAAACAAAGGTCCTGAAGCCACACCCCGCCACGTGCAGAGGGCAGGCAGCATGCGTCAGGCAGAGATCTTCCCCCCTGAGGGAAGAAGGAGGCTGCCATTTGTAGGGGAAATTGACATCAGGTTGGCTCATCAGTTACCAGGGAAACCAGCGGCTGGGGCACACCCCTCCCAGCCCCTCAGGTTAACGGCCATCAGGAGGGCAGGTGTTTCCCTTTAATGAACTAGCCGAGAGGCAGAGCCTTTCTGGCCTGAGGATTAGAACAGCCCCCAGCTGGGGCAGGGGGCGAGCAGGTCACGTGAGTGTGTGGAGGTGAGGCGGGCACTGGCCGGGCAGGGGGCGGACAGAGAGCGGGGCACAGCCATGCTGAGAGCCTGACCGCCCACCACATAATAGGTGTTTGCTCTCAGTTGCTGCATTTTGTTAAAACATGAGTGTAGACCTCGAGGGCAGCAGGGATTACGGGTGGGAGAAGGTTGTCGTCGAGCACCTGCCTGGATTCCTGAACTGGTGACATGTGGACGCCATGGCAGGAAAAGCCACCGTGGTGACATCCTGGCCCGGACAGCTGCTCCAGCGCTGCTGTCACCCGGCGAAGGCCACACCGGAGCTGCTGGGGATGGTTAGAGGTGGGTCCTCTCCGTACGCCGGGAGGGACTCGACCCGTTAGAAGAAGCGGAAGTCCAAGGGCCACGCTGGCCCTTCCGCGGCTGTCGGGTTCCTGGGCTTGTGGGCCACCTGCCCAGGAGGGAGGCTTACCTGTGTGGTTTAGGGGTCCCAGGTGGGCGGGGTCTCGGGTGATCTGATGGAACAGCCCCATAAGGCGCTGCCCTTCACGGAACAGGATGGCAGACGCCCTTGTCTCTGGTGGTCTCGTTCCTAAGGATCCATGCTGAGGAAATCTAGTAGGAAAAGGATCATTAAATTACCCACAGTATCAGAAATGATGAAGTAAATTGCGATGTATGAAGTGGGTGGAATATGATGTAACCACTAAAATAAGCCTGGAAATGTCTGCATGATAAGCACAGGTACTGCGCGCACACACACACGCGTGTACAGGGGATTGTGTGGATACCCCGGGGCCTCCACCTGGGCTGCACGTCGGGGTCCGGACCTGGCAGAAGTTAAACTGCTGAGGCCTGAGTCCCCGGGGACGCTGGGCAGAGTCTGCAGCCGGTTTGGTTGGAGCAGCTGCCTGGGGGACGCTGGGCAGAGTCTGCAGCCGGTTTGGTTGGAGCAGCTGCCTGGGGGACGCTGGGCAGAGTCTGCATCCGGTTTGGTTGGAGCAGCTGCCTGGGGGACACTGCTCAACGTACAGGGCACGGGACAGCCTCCCGCAGTGACCCGGCCGGCGTGTCAGCAGCGCCCAGGCTGCGATTCCGGACACGGGAGTCCGCTGTGCGGCGGAGTGATGACCGCAGTCAGAATCACTGTAGGAAACGAAGCTTTGCCTCCGGCCTCCGGGATCTGCGCGTTCAGCAAACGTTTACTGACTGTGGGAAGTGCTCAGTGGGCTGTAGCCAAAGGCCCAGAAATGAGGGTGACACGATGTGACCTCAGGCCCTCGCTCTGGAGGGGGACGCACACTGTCACGCCCACCCGCTCAGGTGACACGGGACGGTGTTCCCGGCGCTGCAGGAGGGCCGCCTTCTGGGGCTTAAGGCTTAGGTGACGGACCCGTGGGCAGTTGCGTGTCCTGGCAGGAGCAGGGTGGGCGTGGTGGGGTTGAGGGCAGAGGACAAGTCTGAGAGGAGAGCGCTGGCCGAGGCCCCGAGACCCCCTAAACCAGGGGCGGAGGCCGGGTGGCTGGGGCCCAGGCAGACAGCTGAAGAGGTGCCAGGGCCGGGCAGTGCCCTGATGGCCCCTGTGCTTGTGCTCACGGGGGGCAGACCCCTGGGCCGGGGGCAGGGGACAGGACACCCCAGGGTCTGCCTTGGGCACCTGGAGGGAGAGAGCAGGGTGGGCCTGTCAGAGGCCCTAGTGGGGCAGTCTGGCCACCTTTGGGGAGGGACTGGGGAGGGACACCGGGCTGTGGGTATCTCTGAAGGCTTCACTGTGGGGAGAGGGTGTTTGCTGGGGGTGGGTGCACGTCTCCCAAAGGGGACCTAGGGACCAGACGGTTTTGTTTACAGCTGGGAGACACTGGGGATGTCTTTGTGCGATGGGGGCGGAGCCTGTGGAGGGCGCGTGGGAGAGGAGGGGCAGGTGATGGGTGGGCTTCGGGGCAGCGGTGGGGCGGGGCAGGATGCCGCTCATCTGACGCGGGGGGAAGCAGGGGCCGGCGCTGCGGTCAGGTTGGGTGAGGGGGTGAGGGCCCAGGACAGCTGTGGTCCAGCCACGGATCCCCAGATGCTGTGGGAGACCAGTGGCATCAGGGAGGAAGGAGGTGAGCTACCTGTTTGCTCTGCACGCTGCTCAGGCCTCGCTTGGCAGGGGGGCTTCGTCAGCTCAGACGGTGCTGTTTCCCGGCCCCGCCCTCCTTCTGTGCCTCTTTGCCGGTCCCACGACCATGATGTTGAGCCTGTACTCGGTGTCATGTACCTAAAAGTCGCTGTGTGTTTCCCCGCTTCCTCGACAGATGATAAGACGTTCCAATGTGAGATGTGTTTCAGATTCTTCTCCACCAACAGCAACCTTTCCAAGCACAAGAAGAAGCACGGGGACAAGAAGTTTGCCTGTGAAGTCTGCAGCAAAATGTTCTACCGCAAGGACGTCATGCTGGACCACCAGCGGAGGCACCTGGAAGGTGAGTGCGCCTGCCGGGGCGGGGGCGGGGCTCACGCTGGCCCCGCCTCCGTGGCTGCCTGTTGGCGAGGCGCCACCTGATGGGGATCGGCTCGGGCATCAAGAGGTCCTGATGGGGGATTAGAGCATCACGTGCGAGTGGGAACGGGTGGAAATGTCCCAAACGCTCCACAGCGGGGAAGGTTAGGAAAACCAGACTCTTTGTAGGACTGAATTTTATCAGTCACCAAAAACGTTTTGTTTTCAGAGAGCTTAATATTGTGAGAAAATGCTTTCCATACGAAAGTAGGAGAAAAGCAGTGTATGAAATTTCACACGGGGTGTGGTCTGCTTTCAGCCGTGTGCGTGGAACAGAACGTTTCAGGCGGAGGCTGTTTGGGGCCGTGAGTGATTTTGCCCTTGTTCCTCTGTTTCCCCAGGGGCCCCTGATGACCCTCGCCATTTGTGGTGGGCTTGGGGTGCCTGGGGGCTGCCTGTCGTGTGGTGGGTTTATGAGAGGCCAGTGCAGGAGAAAGGTGGACTTCAGTGGGGTCGCTAATGGGGGGGAAGGCGGGAGGCAGCACGATGAGGGATGAGGTGGGGTTGCGGACGACCCCACAGGGCAGACCCTGAGCTGTGCAGGGGAAGGCAGGGGCCCCGAGAGAAGAGAGAGACCGGAGACCTCGGGCCACAGGTGTGTCCTGAGCACCTGCCCTACCTGGGAGGCTTTCTCCAAGAGCCTGCTCAGATGGACCCTCTTTCAAAATAGCATTTTAGTTTTAGTGATCTTGACATTTTAGTTTTTTACCCTAAAACCCACTGCCCTCTTGCTGACCAGCCTCTGTAAGCAGCACTCACTGACCAGAGCACCTTGTTATAAAAGTTTGAAAAAAATCATTTTACAAAGAATTGTAAATGAAGTATATGCTTGTCGGGGGAAAAAGGTCAGAAAACAGTTGTACGCGAAGTCTGACCATCGCACACAGCTGTGCGTGTACACGTGTCTTCATGGCTTTTAAAACAAGCCTGGAGTCTGGTCACGTCCTGCATCACCTTTGCACTCTGCCTTTTTACCTGGCCCTTCACGTGGGTTCATAAGCTCCACCCCCTTCCATCTGTGATCCGGTGCTGCACTTAGCGCCTGGTGTCCGCTTAGTGACTGGGTGGCCTTGGTCATGCTGCTGGGCCTCGGTTTCCTCACCTGTGTTGTGGGGATGGCCGTTGTGCCGACCTGCTGGGCTGGTTGAACCGGACCCTGATGATAAAGCCCCAGGCGGGCCCATAAGTGCCGCCATTACTGCCGGAAGTCAGGTGTTTCCTGATTGACAGATACGTGGGTTGCATTTTACAACTTTATCTTACAACATTTTACAGCTGACACACTCAGATCATTTTCCTCGGGAATGAGCAAATGCTGTGTGGCCATTGCGTGGTTCTTCCCTCTATACGGAAGCGTAATCCACGCCCAGTTCAGACCTGTGTGCTTTACGCCGCTGGGAGCTTTTTGGGGAGTGACGTACTTGTCTCCAGGCCAGCGTGCTGGCCGTTCTTGAGCCCAGCTGTGCAGGAATGTCCCAGAAGGACGGGTCAGTGGTGTAGAGAGAGACCATGAGAAGGAACTTCTCTCTTTCTTTTATTCAGAGATTCCCTGTTTCCTGAGAACTTCTAAGTCTGTTTCGATCCCAATTATGAACACTTATGCCTTAAAACCATAGAAACTTTATTATTTTCTGACTTTTTACCTTGATCCTCATTGGGCTGATTTAATTTGAAGGATGAATATTAGTATCTTTTTAATAAAAATGCCCTCCTACTTACAGACGCCTCTGAGAACCCCACCTTTCCCTTGAGCCTTTAGATTGAGCGCAAACGCCTCCCTTACCAGTAGCCCATTCTGACTCCTCTGCGTGGAAAGCTCAAGACACTTGCTGCCCTTGGATTTCCAAGTTTCAGGTGCGGCCCGGGTTCCGGAGTCGGCGGTGCAGGCCGCCTGCCCTCCCTCTCGGGTCCCGTGTCGGAGCGCCGGTGCGTCATGGACGAGTGACCCCACTCGCTCCTTTGTCCCACCCGTGGGCAGCCCTGTCCTCCGTCAGCTGGAGGTGACCCTGGCTGATGTGGGAAGGTCTCGTGTATACTGACTCTCTCGGGCGGGGGGCGTGGGGTTTCAGGAGTGCGGCGGGTGAAGAGGGAAGACGTGGAGGCCGGCGGTGGCGAGAACCTGGTGCGCTACAGGAAGGAGCCGTCGGGATGCCCGGTGTGCGGCAAGGTAACGCAGGCTCGGGCCGGGGCCCGGGACACAGCTCACCCTTTCTTAGGGGAAGACTCAGAGCTCTAGGCACTGCGTGTGGTGGGGGAGGGGGAACGTTAAGATCGAGTGGGTACTTGGTGTCCCCAGCCACGGCGTCCCCTCACTTGGTGCTCTGGTCATCTGCTCTCTTGCTGTGGAGGAAGGAGCTCAGCCTCGTCTCCCTTCGGCCACGATTTTCCACTAGTGCCACCCCGGCATGAACACTCCATCTCCAGCACCCCGAGCCACGTGCTTCTGGCGGAGACGGGATGTCCGGGTTTATTTTCCTGGTCAGCGCTGGTCCCCCTGCAGCATTTCCCAGTGGGAGACTGACCGAGCCACAGCCGTGTGCTCCGTGCCCGGTCCACGGATGCCGGCGCCCCGAGCGAGCAGATCTGTCCAGGGCGTCAGGCTGGCCGTCAGAGGGGGTTCCCTCCTCAGCAGGCCCTGCCTGCTGCCTGATGGCACTGCCCTCCAGGCCACGTCAGCTTACCACGTGAGATGGCGGTGGTCTTTGCGCACAAACGCCTGGTCTCGGCTGGAGGTGCGGTTGCTCGTTCCTTAGACTCACCTCCCGTGACTCGGCTCGCCCAGGTTCTCAGCCACGTGCAGCCCACGTGAGCCGCGTGGCCCTGGAGCGACAGCAGCCGCCAGAAGTGAAGGCCCAGGCGGACAGCCAGCTGTGACTCGGCCCAACCAGCTGGCACATGGCAGCATTGCCAGATCTTTTGACCTTTTCAAGAGAAAACGGAAACCCGTGTTTTTATGGGAAATTTCCTGATTTTTTTTGAAACCACAAAGCAACAGGTCCGCAGGGTAGCGTGGCCTGTGGGCTCCGCGCTGGGGCTCTGACTTAGTGTGGGTTTGGGGGCTGGAGGCGGAGGGGGAGCTGGGGTAACGGAACACACGCCTGAGCCCGGGTGGCCAGGCCGGGCCGCTCACGGGCAGGGGTGGGTGGGGGCTGCCCCGTGTCACGTGTCCCGCTCATTCTGCCCACTGACCGCCGGCTCTGAGGAGCGGTGGCACCGTGTCCCTTCCATGCCCTTGGGAGATGGTGTACGTGAAACCAGCCAGCTGTGTGACTGACATTCGGACACCTTTTATTCTGTGAAGTGTTCACTGAACACTCACGGAGGGTCCAGGCAGGCGGTGAAAGAGCCTGAATGTCTCTAGAACTGAATTCTTCATTGCTTCCAAGTATCCCGTCTCCAGCCCCGCCTGCCTGGAGAGCACAGGTACCGGGGGACACCTGCAGCCTCCGTCCCTCCCTGGAGGCCCATCTTCCTGCCCTGCTGACTCCTTTTCCCGCCCAGCCTCCCTGGGCTGTGGTCTCAGGGCTGTTGGCCCCAAGTCACCTGCAGATCTTGAAAAGCAGTGTCCCGTGAAGGCGTTAGCCTCTGTTCCTCGTGAACCGTTTCCCTTTCGTTCATGGCGTGTTCTCTTCCTGAGACCATGCGTGGTCGGGGTGAGCTCTAAGGAGGCCTGCTCTCCAGGTTACTCGGCCACTGGGGCGAAGGCCGTGTGGGCAAAGACTCTCAGATCAGTGCGGGCCCTGGGGGTCGTCTCTGCTGCCGCTTTTGTCCACTGAGCTCTGCTGGTGGACGCAGGGCTGCACCGCACCTGTGGGCAGCAGAGGGGACACCCAGTGGATGAGTACTGGGTGAATGACCGAGTCTCCACACTCCTCACTTTAGACAGGAAGCACTGAGAAACTGGGGGAGGCGGTGTGAATTGTGCATGAAATACGGAACACCCACTGAGGACATAACTCTTTTTTGAGATCCGCTTTCAGAAAACTGCAGCTGTTTCTGTGACTTAGTCTTCTTGGTAGGCCCCCATCCTAGTGAAATATCTAAGTGAGCTGAATAAAATTGAGCAGAATACCGCTTATGGTGAAAACTAGACAATGGTTAATTCTGTATTACAATGTAAGCACCAACTTAAACGGTTGAACGGTCATGATTCTAGCGCCACGTGATTATTTGTGTCTCAGACACTGAGGAGTTGCTGCAGCTCAAACCCTGGGGAGAAACTGCACTCTTGTGCCCGGTTACGGCCTCCCAGTGGGCTGGGCACGCACGGTAGCAGGCTTCTCCGACCCGGCTCTCCTCCCCACAGGTGTTCTCCTGCAGGAGCAACATGAACAAGCACCTGCTGACCCACGGCGACAAGAAGTACACCTGTGAGATCTGCGGGCGCAAGTTCTTCCGCGTGGACGTGCTCCGGGATCACATCCACGTCCACTTTAAGGTGAGCTGGCGTCCCCCTTCCGGGGCCGCATGGGGTGGGGGTGGGGGTGGGGGAGCGGGGCCGGCCCTCGTGGTCAGCGTGGCCGCGTTGCCGCTCTTCCGGTGAGCCCTCTGGAGTCTTTTTGCTGGGTCTCCTGCAGCCCACCTGCAGGGCTCACGTTAAAACCCCTCCACGCTAGGTACCTCCCGGGAGAAGAACGAGGGTCGAGGGTCGGGACGGGG
This sequence comes from Balaenoptera acutorostrata, assembly GCF_949987535.1. Lineage (NCBI taxonomy): Eukaryota > Metazoa > Chordata > Mammalia > Artiodactyla > Balaenopteridae > Balaenoptera > Balaenoptera acutorostrata. The sequence continues at coordinate 148,044,049 of NC_080067.1, read as the reverse complement.
GGCATTTGCTTCCCTCCCTGCCTTTGAGGAATGTGAGACGGGAGCTTGTGGGTGTGGTGGGGAGAGGAGGGAGGATTCGGGGTCATGGCTCCGGGGTGGGGGGCGCGGGGGGAAGAAGTGCCGATCCAGGGTAAAGGAGGGAGTGGTCGGTGGTGACGTGGCCCAGCTCGGTGGCTGTTCCCAGCAGCTCCGGCCCTGGTGTTCAGTCACCTGAACGCGAGCGGGGCCTGATGGCACTGCCGTTGGGGGGTGGGCTGTCCCAGGTGACCCGAGGGCACGGTTTCTGCATCGGTCTGCAAATCACTGGTTAAAGCTTGCACCAAGCATGTTAGAAGTTGGACCCGGTGACTGTTTTCCAGGACATCGCGCTGATGGATGACCACCAGAGGGAGGAGTTTATTGGCAAGATTGGGATCTCCTCGGAAGAGAATGATGACAATTCCGACGAGAGTGCAGACTCGGAGCCTCACAAGTACAGCTGCAAAAGGTGTCAGGTAACTGGACCTGCAGCCTTCGAGCCCTGGGGCTGCAGGGCTGCCGGCCCGCAGAGGCTCTGGCATGGGGGGCGCCTCACAATACAGCTGCAAAAGGTGTCAGGTAACTGGACCTCCAGCGTTGGAGCCCTGGGGCTGCAGGGCTGCCGGCCCGCAGAGGCTCTGGCATGGGAGGGACGCCTCACAGATGTCCTGGAAGGCACCCCAGGTCTCGTTGCCTCTCAGGGATGGTGGATACGGGTCTCACCGCCGTCAGGGGACCACTGTCTCAGAATCAGTCTGGTCCACACGTGCCTGTGTGGCTGACCGGTGGGGATCCGTGTCCACGGAGGTGGGCGCAGGCCAGGGCTCCTCTCTCCTCCGCCTGCCCCCCTCACGGCAGGGACCCTTGCTTAGAGGCTGGGGGCACGGTGAGTTTTCGGCAGTTTGCTGTACGGCCATGGTCTCTGCGGCTTCACTGCTCAGGAAACTGTGGTTCACCACTGCCGAGCAGGTCCCTGTGTTCTCCCTGGGCGTTCGCACCCATGGGCTCAGCACAGCACCTGGCCGTGCACCTGTCAGGGCCTTCAGGCTTGGGGGAGAGATGGGGTCACGTGGGTGGAGAGGAGGGGGGTTCTGGAAGCCGGCGGGGGCGGGGGGCGGGACCTGCCAGGAGGTCCAGGAGGACCTGGAGTCTGCTGCTAATGCACCCCCCGCTGGCCCTGCTCTCAGGAGTCCCCCCTCTCCTGCTGGGAAGCGGGCTTTCCCCGGTGTCCAGGGCACCTGGGTGGCGGCGGCGCTTCGTTAGCCGCGGGGATCCGGGCTGCGTGCGCACGTGAGCAGTGTGCGTGTCCGCAGCTCACCTTCGGCCGCGGGAAGGAGTACCTGAAGCACATCATGGAGGTGCACAAGGAGAAGGGCTATGGCTGCAGCATCTGCCACCGACGCTTCGCCCTGAAGGCCACCTACCACGCCCACATGGTCATCCACCGCGAGAACCTGCCTGACCCCAACGTGCAGAAGTGAGGTCCCCCAGGCAGGGGCTCCCTGGTCTAGGGTGCTGTGGAGGGAGGGCTGGCTTCCTTGCAGAGAGGCCGGTGCTCAGATCAGCCGTCCGGAGCGTAGAGCAAGTCCTCTCTCCTCCGGGAGCCCTGGGCGGGTCTGGGGGAAGCACTGGCCTCGCTCCTTCGTGGGTCGTCAGGCCTCTCCCAGCTTGCACACCTTCCCGGACCCCCGGCACAGGGGGCTGCATTGCAGGCCCTGCCTACGTACGACCAGAGCCCCTTTGCCCCACAGTAATTAGGTTTCATGAGTGTCAGTCCCACATCTGGCTACAGCCCGTGATCAGCGCTGTGCGTCCAAGCAAGTCAGGCAACAGCCCTGTTTAGAGCTGAGTAGTCTGCCCGACTGGGCAGCTTGAGCAGCAGAAATGTATTATCTCAGTGCTGAAGGCCGGACGTTCTAGATGCAGCAGATCTTCTGCTTCCTTCTGTGACCGTGAGGGAGCATCTGTCCCAGGCTCTCTCCTTGGCGTGTGGCTGCCATCTTCTCCCTGTGTCCTCGTGGCCTTCCCTCTGTGCGCGTCTCTGTGCCCCTGTTTATAAGGGCACCAGTCATACTGGATTAGGGCCTGTCGTGAGGACCTCAATTTTAACTTAGCCACCTCTGTGAAGACCCCCGTCTCCAAGCACCGTCGCATTCTGCAGTGTTGGGAATCAGGACACCAGCGTGTGAATTTTGAGGGGGACGATTCAGCCCAGATGGAGGCTGAAGTCTCTGGGTCCCTTGTCCCCCTACAGCACCTTTTATGCCCCACCTGTTGATAGAGGCGCTCGGGCAGGTGCACTCGGCCGCTGACGGCCCTGTGAGGCTGTGCGCGCCGTCCTGAGCCTGTGTCTGGTTTCAGGTACATCCACCCATGCGAGATCTGCGGGCGGATCTTCAACAGCATCGGGAACTTGGAGCGGCACAAACTCATCCACACAGGTAGCCGTGCCTGGGAGGACGCAGGGGCCCGAGCTGCTCCCTGCCCAGCGGTCATTCTCGCCTCCCTGCCGGTGCTTCTCTGTCCGTCTTTGCCACCGCTCCCCCCCAGCTCGGCCCCTGCCCCCTCTGGGTCCTCGCGGAGACCGGGGAAGGAGGGCTCAGCGGGCACTGCTCCAGCTGCAGGCGGGGGGCCGAACTTCTCCCCATCACTGCCGTCACGCAGTGACTGTGGGTGCGGATCTCCTGCTGTGAAAGTCTGACCTGTTGGTTTGTAGGTGTGAAAAGCCATGCCTGTGAGCAGTGTGGGAAGTCCTTTGCCAGGAAGGACATGCTGAAGGAGCACATGCGCGTGCATGACAACATCCGCGAGTACCTGTGCGCCGAGTGTGGGAAAGGTGAGGGCAGGTGGGGGACCCGGGCTGTGTGCTCAGTGTGTGTGGGGGGGAGGGGCGAAGGCGAGAGCGGGCGCACGGAAGTGGGGGGACCTGGCTGTCAGGCAGGAGGGGCGGCCAGGCCACATGGGTGTCGCCCAGACCCGAGTCATTTACTCAAGAAAGATAAGACCTGAAGGGGATCAGCAAGAAAAACAAAGCCGTCCAAAGGCAGGGAGATGGGGTGAAATCAAAGCGCAAGTAAATCGTTTTAAAAATAGGGAAACAGTGCCACGCATAATTCTTTGAAGTACAGGATAATCTGAGAACCCTTATACGGCCTGAGCATAGGTGCAAAATCCTCCACTGCCGCCTGGAACTACTGACTAGGCCCGGCTGTGCATTAAGACAGTGATGTACTGTTATCAGTGATGACTGGGACCTCTATTTCAGTCAGGTGAAATGCGTTAAACGATAATAAATCTATTAATAAAATATCTCACATCAGTAAGTGGAATGAGGAAAAACAAGGTAATCGCAGTACATGGTACAATTTTAACCCATTTCTGTTTGAAAACAAACCAGAACTGTCAGGAAGACTGGGGGCAGCGGATCTTTGGTGCTTTCAAGTGGCCGCCAGTGTTCTGTGTGGTGGAGAGCGGCAGTGCCACCCTCCTTCAGATATGGGACAGATCAAGTTCATCGGCCTTGCTGTGAGGGTCTTTTAAAAAATTTAATATTCCATAAAGTTTTTACCTTTTTCCTTTATGTGATTTTTAGGAAAGTATGAAGAAAACACAAATGCCCCGTAATTACGCTCACTGGATAAACCCCTGTTAGCCTCATAAAATAAGATTACATGTAGAAGGCTAAAAGAACTGCAGAGAAAAGCAGAAAGTGCACAGTCCCCCACCCCCGGCCCCTAGTCCCTCTCTGCACAGGTGACAGTTTATGGTCTGTTCTCCAAAATAACTGTGTGCAGTGTGTAGATTGTTTTATTGAAAAAGTAACCCAGGCACCTAACCAAAAAAAAAAATTTTTTTTACACAAGTGGATATGCAAAGTAAAGTTATTCCCACCTCGGACCTCAGTTGCCCTCTTCAAAAGCAGCATTTGATTGTTGTGCACGGACATTTCTAGAAGTTTCTATGCATGTCTTAGCGCTGGCCGTGCTGGCTGGAGCTCCAGCTGCAGCCCCGTCTTTGCCGCAGCAATTCCAGCCCCTTTCCCACAGAGCTAGAGCCGGGTAGAGGTGGGAAGGGTTGTAGGTAGACAGGTGTGGTGGGCCGTCCCCCCAGCTGGGCAGGGGGCAACCACACCTGAGACCTGAGTCTGCTCAGTGGGCCCTGGAAGGGCAGGGAGGGGTGCCCAGGGCGGGCGCTGAGGTAAGTGTCACATCTTGTGTTATGTACATTTTTATATCTGAAGTGTATTTAATGTTTAGTTTCATGATTTCTTTCATGACTTCTGAATACTTTAAATACAATGCAGGTGTTAATACTTGGGTTACCATATTTATTTTCCATAATCCTAAACTATCAGTGGTCATTTTACTTTCATATTATGATCACTGGCACATACAAACAGATGCTTGTGCTTACCTGTTCTTTCCATACCTTGCTTTTTATTGACTTCCATATCCATCTTGGTGATCTGTTCATATCAGGCAAATATTGCCCTAATTTTCCTCTCAAAACCTTGATAGGATTCCATCCTGTGGATTCCTACAACCAGACCCTTTAATTTATATCTTCAGGGGTTTTTGGTGTGCAGTCTTTTATCATTCCAAGTGATGTTGCAGGAAATGCCCTTGCTTATTATTATCAATACTTTACATTTTCCCCCCAAATTCTGGACCTGACCGGGTCTTATGCAAGTGGGAGGCTGTAGAAGTAATGAGAGTCCCGTCACCTGGCAGCAGAGGCCCGTGCGCCATGCCTGTTGTGTTTCCACGTATAGCACTAGTGGCCGAGGATACACAGGAAGATTTGTTCAAGACACTTCATGCACCATGCGGTGCTAAGGCTGCCCCCCAGGCGCCCTTTGCCCACAGACCCTGCAGCCCTCCCTTCCTGTCCAGCGCTGCTCACCTGGTGGGTCTCCTGGCCTAAGACCCTCCACCACTGATTCAAACCCTGAACCAGGGTCTTTCCTTCTTCAGCGCCTGAGTTAGGGAGGTTTTAGCATATTTCGCTCCTTTCCGCAAATGTTGACTTTGTTATGTTAACCTGAAGGTAGATGGAAAGTCTGTGTTTGGACCTTCAAGTATCTAATCTTAGTTAACATTTACGTCACCAAGATCAACAGCGGACTTCAGGCGGCTTGGAACCGCCTACCAGATGATTCAGTCGGGTCACAGCGGTTAGATTTGCACATCCACCCACAGCTCCTGTTGTTGGGAGCACTGACCGTCCGGGCTGGGCGGGCACCCGCCGAGACGGGCCGTCTGGAAGTCGGCCTCGAACCCCTAAGTCTGGCCTCCGAGGACACACGGCCCACCTCACCGCTGGTCACCTCTCGGAGACGAGCCCCCGCGCCCTGTCCCTCCTCTTTGCTCTCACCCAGACCTGTGTCTGCCGGGGCGAGGGGGCGGGGTGCGTGCGCCGCTGGGGTCCGTGGCAGGGCTGGGGCGGGCATTGTGGGGGGCGGGGGCCCCCGAAGACCCGCTCCGCTCCGTCCCGCAGGCATGAAGACCAAGCACGCACTGCGCCACCACATGAAGCTGCACAAGGGCATCAAGGAGTACGAGTGCAGGGAGTGCCACCGCAAGTTCGCGCAGAAGGTCAACATGCTCAAGCACTACAAGCGGCACACGGGTGAGTCCGCCCCCGGCCGCGGCGCTCTCGCGGAGAGGGGCCAGCTCAGCGGTGCAGGTGCAGCTCGGGAAGCAGCCGCCGCCGCTCCTTACGGTCTTTAGCTCCCAGCAGGCCCCAGCCTTCCTGATCAAGCTCTCGGCAGTGGGTTGGTTAGGTCGCCACTTTCTCAGGAGCTCCCGGTCCCTGCAAGCGCCCTCCATCCTTGTGCGCCCTCACGGAGCTCGGGTTACCGCCTAGCTAGCTGTCCTCAGCGCCTTCCCACCCACTCAGCCGTCTCCCTGCAGGAGCGTGTGAGGGAGAAACCATCAGATGAGGGCCCGGGGCGTGTGTACACGCTGGTCATCCTGTCGTCTGGACAGGAGACTGGGCCATCTTCAGTGTCCTTCAGTAGGGCAGTGGCTAAATGATGGTGTGTTCACCATGAGGGACAGCGCACCCCTGCAAGTGATGGAATCATACGTTAACTTACACAGACATTCATGATCCAGTGGGAGAAAAAACAGCCTCTACAACACATGAGTTCATTGTTTTATAAAACATGTGTGTATGGATGAACGTGTGTGTATAAGAGGATTAAGATCGACAGCGGAGTGAGAGGCGGTTATCCCTGGGTGATGGAGTTGTGTCTGAAGTTTCTGGTAGGAGCCTCTGGTTGGTTCCGTGTTCTCCCTAAAACGGACTTGAGTCCTGCCACTGCCTGGCCCAGCTTACCTGTGCGCCCACCGCTTTCACTGCCCCCAGGGCTGTCCAGGCCACCACGCAGGTCTGCTTTGGGTCCTCCTGGAGTGCCAGCCCCCAGGGCACTGGGCTTTCACAAAAGTGTGCTGCCCTCCTCTTCCTGGGGAAGCTCATCCGTTTCGCTTCCCCTTTTCTAGGAAGCGTTCACCCCCTGGGACTGGGTCCTGCACCTCCTCTCGGGTCTCACAACACTGCACCTGCTGGGCTGTAGTGGCCTCTGGCCTCTGAGAGCCACGGTGACCATACGAGGGGTTCACTGAGTACAGGGCCAAGATAAGTCCGAGATGAGTGGACCTTGAAAATCACTTACCTAGGTTTCCATTTGGGGGGAAACATTTATTTCAAAGGCATTCTAAGGATTCACCTTCTTGTCAGTTTGGGGAGAGAAACAGTCCGATGCCTTGATGCTTCCTTGCCAGGCTGCAGGCAGGCAGGGTGTTCACCCCAGACCGAGTGACTGATCTGAACACTCAGGACTGGAATGAAGCCGGTGGAAGCCTTAAACGTGTCATAAACGTGGCCCTGCCTTCCCTGGTCGCGAGCTGTGCAGAGTAAGCTCATTGAATCGGATTCTGCTGAGACTCTGTGGCAGTCTGTGGGCCTCGGGCTGAAACTGTCCTTGTCACCCCTTCTGTGGAAGGAGCTCGCCTGCGTGCCAGCCGTCGGGTAGCTGTCAAGCCACAGCGTGCGGGTCGCGTGTGGGAATGAGCATTTACTGTCTGCTCTCTCCTGGTAGTTTACCTCCTGTGCAGCTTCTGCAAATACAGAAATGTGTCAAGGACGAGACAGCTTCTGTGTGTAGCTAAAACACTCGTGAAACGTGAAATTAAGTGTGCCTTCTTCTGCAGGGATTAAAGATTTCATGTGCGAACTGTGCGGAAAAACTTTCAGTGAGAGAAACACGATGGAGACGCACAAGCTCATCCACACGGGTAAGCGGGGCACCTGGGGACCGGCCGCCCACCCGCCGCGGTCTCCGCTGAGGCCATCGGAGCGTGCGCGGTGGGCATGGCATGGCTGTGATAGGCTTTTTCAGATATTTTGGTGCTGTTCTGCCTTAACGATGGCCCCTTGCCCCCAAAAACTCAGCCCATCAGAATTTTTGGACATTGAAAATTTTAAATTTTCAAAATTTTCGGACATTGTCGGAAACTTGAATTTTCGGACATTGGAATAGCGACTGGGCTCCAGGAGGGGAGGAGGTCGCGCTGCCTGTCCCGCGGCCTGACCAGCGGGTGGGTGGCCCGGCCGGCGACCCTGGCTGCACGTGCAGAGGCTGACCCCGCTCACGACCCGTGCTCTCTCTTCCGGCCCGTGCGTGTGGGAAGTGGGCAAGCAGTGGACGTGCTCCGTGTGCGACAAGAAGTACGTCACCGAGTACATGCTGCAGAAGCACGTGCAGCTCACCCACGACAAGGTAGAGGCCCAGAGCTGCCAGCTGTGCGGGACCAAGGTGTCCACCAGGGCTTCCATGAGCAGACACATGCGGCGCAAGCACCCCGAGGTGAGCCTGGGCGGGGCGGCCCTCTGCCTGCCTCCCCCCCGCCTCCCCACGCAGGCCCGGCCCCTCTGCCCTCTGCCCTCTGCCCTCTGCCCGGTGGCGGCCCCTGCGCAGAGGCCCCGCCGCCCTGGCTCACCATCCCTGCCCCTCGCAGGCCCGTGGTTCCTCCAGGCGGGGCCTGGGCCTGGCAACTCCCCTCTGCCTGCGCGCCGACGGCGCTGAACGAGTGAGTGAACGGAAGAGCCTGGGACGTGTTTTCTGCTGAGGTTATAAATTACATTCTCACTGGAATTACAGCGAGACGGGAGTACCACCCTGACCCCTCCCCCTTTCCTCCCTTTGGGCAACTAAAAAAGATTCAGGACGGGGAGCCTCCGTGTGGTGTTAGGGGCTGATTAGAAGGTGGCCCTGGGGACCGAGGGGGAGAAGCTGTATGGAGGCAGATAGACCCTGGCTCACCCGGGGGCTGGTTCTAAAGGCAGGTCCAGGGCACTGGAAAATTTAATGCTTTTTAAAAAGAAGTAAACTGAAAAACAAAGCTAGAAGAAAGTACAGGAAAATAGTTATATCACTGAAAGGTGGGAAGTTTCTAAGCTCAAAAGCGGTGAAAGGAGTCTCGAACAAACGATTTGACTAAGCAGCATAACATTTAGAACTTCTGTAGGTCAAAGGGAAAACGGAAAAAATGTGTTAAGATATTACTACCGTTAACAGATAGAAACTGTTAACATTAAAGGTAATATGCATTCCATGAGAAGAACACGGAGAACCCAGTGTGTCCACGGAGATTCATGAAAGGAAACACCTGTGGTTAAGACACAGGAGAAAGCCTTTAACAGTGGAAGGTCCCATCCTTCCTCCGTTGAATTAGCGGAGGTTCTCAGATTCAAAATGCCCGTGCAGCGGGCGTGAGCCGGGCACCCGGCCGAGGCATGTCCTCCCCGGGGGGTAGCGGCACCATCCCTCCAGTGTTTTATAAGTGACGACTTGGACCCCTCAACGTCCAGCAAGCGGAATGTGATTAAGTTAGTGGTAGTTTAGTGCTGTGCCTGAATGTAACGTGTTTGCAGAACTCTGAGTGAAGGTGTGAGTGTTTGTTGTAAGAAAGCCGTACACACCGTGCGTGTACTGCATGTGTATACACAGTATGTCATTCACGTTGTGTGTGTTTATGGGATACTCATCTATGTAATATGAATGGGGTGGGCGAAACAAGAAAGGACGAAAACATTACACAGTGGTCTTCTCCTGGCGTTGAAGTTTTGGTTATTTCTTATCTTGTTCTCCATTTTAAATAATTTCCTCTAGTGAACATGGGTTACTTTCGCAATTATAAAAGCACCCTCTGCCTCATTTGGGTGGTAAGTGCGTCTTTTTCTTGCGTTAACCTTGACCCCGACCTCTTGCCGCTCAGCACGGGGAGCTGGGGTTCCACCAGCTTCGCTCTCCTTACTCCTGGCCCTTTTCACCGAGTGGCCAGCTAGCGTTTCCACCTAGAAAAACAAAGTTGGGAGCAGGAGCCCGAAGTGTCGGCAGACAGCGCCCTCCAGGTCTCGGGGCCCAGGGCCGGCGCTGCAGGCTCCCCCGGGGGCTCGTGACGTGTGGGAGTGATTTCTTGGTTACGTGTGGGTGTTTGTAGCTACACGTGCTAACAGCATGCACGGCAGTTTTTGAAGACGGGTCGTGTGATGCGCGTTGCTGGGTGCGGGAGGCCTTGCGGGTGCAGGGCAGCTCGGCAGACGCTTTCGTCTGGCTGACGTCACTTCCTAGCCTGCCCCTCTGTGCGGCCACCTCCTTGCGCCTCCTCCTGTCGCGCCCACCATGCCGGCGACACAGCGCTCTGGAGGGGACTCCAGCAGACAGAGCGCTCCTCTGTCGGGGCTCTGTCCTCCGTCCCTTTTGTCTCTGAAGCCTTCAGCCTCTTCCCGCTTTGATCCTCTGATGTTTCTCTGTCATTTCCTTCTGTGTTGCTCAAACAGATACAGCTAAGTGCCTGCGGGGATGAGTGCTGGTGACCGGCCGGACAGGGTGCGCCCCGTCCTCCTGGACCGACCGTCTAGGGTGGGAGACAGAGGGAGGGGTAGGACGCAGACACGCCAGACAGAGAGGAATAGATGGAGCGAGGCCGAGGGAGGGCTCTGCTGCCGTGTGGGTGCCACCCCGGGGCCCGGCTGTGCAGGGGTGCGGGGCAGGGGGCCACGCAGTGCTGGGCACAGGCTCGGGGGCGGGGGTCCCGTGGAGGCCGGCTAAGGTGTTAAGCGTAAACTGCTTTCACATATTTGAGACCTTTCAGAATTGATGCGATTTTATTACTTCAAGGTATGGTCTTTCCCTCTGCTTTGAGTGAATGGTACATTCAAAAAAATTCAAACACACAAAGTACTTTGCATGCGTGGTCTCCTCTCCGAATAAGAGCAAAGCCAGCAAATGCTCCTGTGGTTGTTTTTCGTGGCATCAGCTTCCAGACCGTGTGACTAGGACACTGATGAGGTCGTCGTTGATGATGGAGGTGGTGGTGACAGTGACGGTGCTGGAGGTGATGGTGGTGGTGACAGTGACGTTGCTGGAGGTGGTGGTGGTGGTGACAGTGACGGTGCTGGAGGTGGTGGTGGTGACAGTGACGGTGCTGGAGGAGGTGATGGTGGTGACAGTGACGTTGCTGGAGGTGGTGGTGGTGGTGACAGTGATGGTGGTGGAGGTGGTGGTGGTGGTGACAATGATGGTGCTGGAGGTGGTGGTGGTGGTGACAGTGATGGTAGTGCAGGTGGTGGTGGTGGTGACAGTGACGTTGCTGGAGGTGGTGGTGGTAGTGACGGTGCTGGAGGTGATGGTGGTGGTGACAGTGATGGGGTAGCAACAGTGGTGGAGGTGGTGGTGACAGTGATGGTGGTGGAGGTGGTGGTGGTGGTGACAGTGACGGTGCTGGAGGAGGTGATGGTGGTGACAGTGACGTTGCTGGAGGTGGTGGTGGTGGTGACAGTGACGTTGCTGGAGGTGGTGGTGGTAGTGACGGTGCTGGAGGTGATGGTGGTGGTGACAGTGATGGGGTAGCAACAGTGGTGGAGGTGGTGGTGACAGTGATGGTGGTGGAGGTGGTGGTGGTGGTGACAGTGACGGTGCTGGAGGAGGTGATGGTGGTGACAGTGACGTTGCTGGAGGTGGTGGTGGTGGTGACAGTGACGGTGGTGCAGGTGATGGTGGTGACAGTGATGGTGTTGGAGGTGGTGGTGGTGACAGTGATGGTAGTGCAGGTGGTGGTGGTGGTGACAGTGACGTTGCTGGAGGTGGTGGTGGTGGTGACAGTGACGGTGCTGGAGGAGGTGATGGTGGTGACAGTGATGTTGCTGGAGGTGGTGGTGGTGGTGACAGTGATGGTGGTGGAGGTGGTGGTGGTGGTGACAGTGACGGTGCTGGAGGAGGTGATGGTGGTGACGGTGACGTTGCTGGAGGTGGTGGTGGTGGTGACAGTGACGGTGCTGGAGGAGGTGATGGTGGTGACAGTGACGTTGCTGGAGGTGGTGGTGGTGGTGACAGTGACGGTGGTGCAGGTGATGGTGGTGGTGACAGTGATGGTGCTGGAGGTGGTGGTGGTGGTGACAGTGATGGTAGTGCAGGTGGTGGTGGTGGTGACAGTGACGGTGCTGGAGGTGGTGGTGGTGGTGACAGTGATGGTGCTGGAGGAGGTGGTGGTGGTGACAGTGATGGTAGTGCAGGTGGTGGTGGTGGTGACAGTGACGGTGCTGGAGGTGGTGGTGGTGGTGACAGTGACGGTGCTGGAGGAGGTGGTGGTGGTGACAGTGACGGTGCTGGAGGAGGTGGTGGTGGTGACAGTGATGGTGCTGGAGGAGGTGGTGGTGGTGACAGTGATGGTAGTGCAGGTGGTGGTGGTGGTGACAGTGACGGTGCTGGAGGTGGTGGTGGTGGTGACAGTGACGGTGCTGGAGGTGGTGGTGGTGACAGTGACGGTGCTGGAGGTGGTGGTGGTGGTGACAGTGACGGTGCTGGAGGTGGTGGTGGTGACAGTGACAGTGCTGGAGGAGGTGGTGGTGGTGACAGTGACGGTGCTGGAGGAGGTGGTGGTGGTGACAGTGACGGTGCTGGAGGTGGTGGTGGTGGTGACAGTGACGGTGCTGGAGGTGATGGTGGTGGTGACAGTGATGGGGTAGCGACAGTGGTGGAGGTGGTGGTGACAGTGATGGTGCTGGAGGTGATGGTGGTGGTGACAGTGACGGTTGTGCAGGTGATGGTGGTGGCGACAGTGACGGTGCTGGAGGTGATGGTGGTGGTGACAGTGATGGGGTGGCGACAGTGGTGGAGATGGTGGTGACAGTGACGGTGGTGACGGCAATGGAGGTGGTGACGTGATGGTGGGAGAGGACAGTTGGTGGCTTCTGGCTGCTGTGACTCAGCTTTGCAGCATCGCAGTCACACTTGGGTCCTCAGCGCCACGTCAGCATTTATGTTGAAGCACACGTGACCACGACCACCTTGCTGGCTGTCCTTTCAGAGAAGGCCCAGCCCTGGTCTTGGAACCTAAGTCCGGAAATGCAGCTCCCCATCATTCTTCTTAAATGAGCCACACCCGCTATGTATAGCCTATAATTTTGTTCTTAATTTTTTTTGAGCAAAAATGTAAAGATGCTTGCAGAGCCATTTGGCTGAAGAGCCCGTGCAGGTAGACTTTCCTGGTTTCCCTGGTCTCGTATAGTTTTTCCACAGCACTTCCCTTCTTCAGCAACTCCCGGTTATCACACCTCCCTCCCAGGGATTCCGTTCTCTCTGCACTCAGGGTCTGTCGCCCCACCTGTGATTTGTTCACTTAAGTGTTTGCAGTCACGCGTCAGCAGGTGTGTGGATGAGGTTCAGGGATGACCGGGTGGGCCACGGGCGTGTGTTGTGGCGTAAGGGTCTGCGTGCTGGGGACTGGCCGGTGCGGCTCACAGGTGCACTTCATCAGAAATGACCAGTGAAACTACCCGGACTTCTCTACTTCTCAGGTAAAAAAGTCAGGTGTTTACAGTGTAAATGTCTCATTTTTGATGGTTCCTTGTAGGACAGGTTTCCTGTACTGTATCTTATCCCGCTCCGCTCTCGGTTTGAAAGAACAAGATTGAGTGAGAATGCACTATGCATTATGCACTGTGCACGTTAGTGTTTTCACTAAACTAAAAGGGAAGGAATAGTCTCCACCCTCGAGTGGTGGACAGTGCAGTGACACACGGACAGGGGCGAGGTGACACCCCCGTGTGTGAGAGCACAGCAGAAACTTGAAGAGAGGGGACCTGGGAGGAGGGAAGGAGAGCCCGGACGGGACTGTGGAATCCAGGTTTTCAAGTCCCGAGCAGGGCCCGTGAGGGCGTGGGCACCTTTGCGGGTGGCGGCCTGTCAGCGCGTGTCTGGGTCCCGCCTGACCTGAGCCTGGGCCTTCGGGCGTGGTGTCCCGGGCTCACCGCCCTGTGGTCACTCCTAGGTCCTGGCCGTGAGGATCGACGACCTGGACCACCTCCCCGAGACCACCACCATCGACGCCTCCTCCATCGGTATCGTCCAGGTGAGCCCTGCGCACGTGGGGCCCGGGACGCCTCACCCGAGGGACCCCGGCAGGCGTCCTGAGCAGCCTTTGGGAAAAACCCCACGTTTCACACTCGTTTTCCTGTTTTATTGATTGGTTGTCACCCCAGGAGCCTTTTAGTTTCTGTAAAAGTTTCTAGAATTTCAGTTTTCTGAATCCTGACATATTTCCTTTTGGAGAATAGATGGTTTCTTAAGTCACAGTTCCCCAGAGAAAACAGTCAATAGAGAGCGTGTGTACACGTGTGTACGTGTGTGTACAGAGAGAATTAGATTTATTTTAAGGAATTGGCGCCCACGAGTGTGGAGCTGGCAAGTCCAGAACTTGCAGGACGGGCCAGAGGCTGGAGACCCAGGAGGAGTTGATGCTGTGCCCGAGGTCCCTCTGGAGACAGAGTTCCCTCTTCCTCTGGGAGCTTCGGTCTTTTCTCTCGAGACTGATGGGACGAGACCCACCCGCATTGCAGGGGGTGTGCGGCATGACTCAGTACTCACCGATTTCAGTGTTAATCACATCTGAAAAACACCTTCACGGCAGCCTCTAGTCTGGTGTTCAGACACCCAGCCGGGCGCCCGAGCCCAGCCACGTTGACACTTAAACTTAACCATCACAGGTGTTTTCCAGAAAAGCTTATTAGCACGATTAGATTATTAGAAGCCAAATAACTTTCAATGTATTAGGTGAACTTACTTTTAAAAGGAATTTTTAGTCAATACCTTTATATAAAGGGCTTCTCTTATTTTAAAGGAAACGTGTCATGCTCTCGGTTATTTGAAAATCACGTTTATACCTCTGTGTTTTGCAACGGAGCTTTGGGCGCGGCGCTCAGCGGCCGGTTGTACTGAGCCGCCGTGCCCCACGCCTCAGCAGCCCCGGAGGGCCAGGACCACGCCCACCCCTGACCAGGGCAACCCCTCAGTGGCCGTGTCCTGGCAGGCCTCCTCAGGGTCTGCCTGCCACTGGGTGGGAGCAAGTCTCATGGATGGCGCCGAGGACCAGGAGGGGTGGTGGGTGACCGGGGTGGAGAGCCTTGCTGGCCACCATGGCTCAGCGGCCTCCGTGATGCTGGGCCAGCCCAGCTGTAGGTCGGAAAACAGGCCACACTTAGCAGCTCAAGAAGACGTGTGCAGGGCACCCGTCTGGGGTCGCCATTACCGCTGGGCCCTATTTGCTGTCCCCAGAAAAGGTGACCGTACAGTTCTCGCGGTCAGCCTCATTTTGATCCAAGATTGTGTCTGCAGTGAATTTGTTTCAGCCAGGGGATGAGAGTCCTGATGTGAAAGCATTTTTCAGTCTCAGACTGAGCTCAACAGGGCTGAAACAGTGGCTCAAAAAATCTGTTTTTAGAGATGTTTCTATTTCAGCACAAAATACGGCTTTTAAAAATATGACTTGGATCTAAAATCCTTCACTTGAAAGAAAAGCAACTGAAAGCAACAGGAACTTGCCCCCGTCCTTAGAAGGGCAAGTTAGCAGACAAGCCTGGTCACCTGGTGTCCAGGAACAGGGCCGGGATGCGCTGGCTGCCTTGGGGACACGGCCCGTTGAGCCGCCGTTGTCGCGCCTTCTCTTCCTGCAGCCTGAGTTGAGTCTGGAGCAGGAGGACCTGGCGGAAGGGAAGCACGTGAAAGCCGCCAGGAGGACTCACAAGAGGAAGCAGAAGCCAGAGGAGGAGGCCGGCGCCGCGGGGCCCGAGGAGGCCGCCTTCAGCGAGTTCTCGGAGAAGGAGGCCGCGTTCTCGGGCGGCGTCGGGGACGAGACCAACTCTGCGGTGCAGAGCATCCAGCAGGTCGCCGCTCCTTGTGCTGAGCTGGGGGCCCCGGGCGTGGGGGGCTTGGACTCTGGCCGTGGTCAGCACGTGCCCCGTTTCCCCGTGAGCGTTTCCCAGCTTAGACCCAGAAGTCACAGCCATCCTCCCTGGTTGGGAACGGGGCTGTGTCTAGTTTGGGGAGGTTCTCAATGGCCTGAGCGTGCCGGCCAGTCGGGGAGGGCCCGACCCTGCACGCCACGGCGTGTGGCCGGCCAGTCTGCTGCTTTTAACCAAAGCTTCCCCGCTGGGGTTTCGAGGCCCCCAGCTCCTGGTCGGCATGTGTCGGACGCCGCACCTCCCTCGACTGGCCCTGGTCATCCTGGTTGCAGGCGTTCCTGCGTTTCATCCCTGCCTGTGGGGAAGAGCATTGCCTTCTTTTTCATTTATTAGCTCTTGCACTGCACATTTGGTTCACTGCCCTTCTGACCTTTACAGTTGGGATTTCCACTTACCATCATCACTTCACAGAAGTTAAGAGACAGTGAAGAATGCACTCTGTTTTTCTCATTACTTTTTTCTGGTTTTTTTCCTAGCTACTGAAATCCTTTGTTTCTCAGTTCCAGCCGATGGCCTTGATGATTGTGTCTGTATCTTGTTTCTCTTTTTCACTAGAATTCTTTTTCCAGGAAAAATGAACTTGGTTTAATCTCTCACCTTCAGGTGTTTTACCTCCTCCCTTTGGGCCAGGAGTGTGATGATTTCCAGCGTCACGAGATGGCCTCCGTGACAAAGTACAGCATAGGAAGCTGCTCTTGTTCTCGATTCTGCAGGAACTAACGGTCCCGTGTTGCGCGTGACTCTTCCAGGTGGTGGTGACGCTGGGTGACCCCAATGTGACCACCCCGTCGAGCTCCGTCGGCCTGACCAACATCACCGTGACCCCCATCACCACCGCGGCCGGGACTCAGTTTACCAACCTCCAGCCGGTGGCCGTCGGGCACCTGACCACCCCGGAGCGCCAGCTGCAGCTGGACAACTCCATCCTGACCGTGACCTTTGACACCGTCAGCGGCTCTGCCATGCTGCACAACCGCCAGAACGACCTCCAGATCCACCCGCAGCCGGAAGCCTCGAATCCGCAGTCGGTGGCCCACTTCATCAACCTGACCACCCTGGTCAACTCCATCACGCCCCTGGGGAGCCAGCTCGGCGAGCAGCACCCGCTCACCTGGCGGGCGGTGCCCCAGACAGACGTGCTGCCGCCCCCTGCCCCCGCCCCGCAGGCCGCCCAGCCCCCGGTGCCGGCCGAGCAGCAGCCGCAGATGTACAGCTACTGAGTCACCTGGCGGGGACCTGGGGGAGAGAACCACAGACAGGTGGTCTGTTTTTGTTTTTATTTGAGATTTGTTTGCTGGATACCAAACAAAAAGCAAAACACCGTACGTTGCAGTATCAGTAAGGTTGACTTAGCTTTTGCAGCATTATCTCCAAATTCCCCAACAACCATCACAGTCTGTCAGCTGAACTCAGAAGTGACCCCGAGCAGGTCCCCCTGAGGCCCCATGCTCTGCCCGGCAAGGCCAGGCCCCCAGGCTTCCCTCCCAGGACGCGGATGGACACAGGGTTTGGGGAAAGGAAACCCAGAGAGGAGCAGCCGGGTAAGACCCGTATGTCATTAGGGATGTAAGTGGCTTGTTTCATTTTTCCCTTTAGGGCTCCGCTACTGTGTGAAAATGTAGCCAGTTTTCTCCTGGCTCCTGGACATTTTTTGCTAATGAGCAGATAGGAGTTCAAGTAATGTTTACTCTCTTTGAAATTTGAGCTGAGTCAGATTCATTCTGCACCTTTGGGCTGAAACCATGTGGGAAGATGCCCTGTGGGAGCGGACACCCCTCCTCTGGGCCCTCACGAGTTCCTCTCTGGCAAGGGGTCACGTGAGGTCGCCGACCAAGGCATCTTGGTGATAGAATTCGTGAATCGATTTTCAGCATGGCTCTTTCCTTTTTTTTTTTTTTTAAACTTCATCTCGAGCATACCTTGTGTGATCGAGACTGCGGAGGCCACGTCGTCCTCTATTTTCCTTTAACACACAGGAGTCGTTTGCACTGTGGGACTGTGGGTCCCCGTCCAGCTCTACATGGCTGCCCTGATGCAGGGGCCGTGAGCCTCATGCTGACCCTTCTGGAGGCTCCTTGGCGTTGTCTCAGGATTCTCTGCCATCCAAATATATTTATTATGGCTGAGGCACAGCCAGAATCCCCTGCACTAGAGAACAGGGGAGAAATTCATGTCTTTTTTCTGTTTAAACTTTAATTCCAAAGGTTGGTGTGTTTCAAGACCAGTTTTCTATAAAAATGTTGAACGAGCTTGGCTCTTTACCCAAGAAAGGTATAGGTTTCTCTGAAATACGAAGACAGTGCTATTTCCTGCCAAGTAGTATGAAAGCAGAAAGGCTATTAGCTGACCAGTAGAAGCGTCAGTGCCCCTAACGAAATGAATGAATGAATGTGCTGAGCGACGGGAACTCCGCTCCCCCGGGGGACGCGCTTTCACACAGGTGTGCCCGTCTCAGAAGTGGCAGGTGAGGCTCAGGGCCACCAAGGTGGCAGCTGGCAGCCAGCCCTCCCACTGCCCAGCCAGGGAAACAGAGGCGGGCAAAGAAGCTTGATTTCCACCCTCCTGATGCTTTAACGCTGTCCAGAATGAAATGATACGTTCGCCTTACTTTGTCCTGATCAATATTTGTCCCCGATCCTGCATTGTTTGGGAGACCGTCAGTAGTGGATAAATGAGGCTGCTAGTGAGGCTACGGACAACCTGTTATGCAAAATGCAACGTTCTCAGCACTTCGCTTCATTCCAAATCGCAAGATTTTGAGGAGGGGGCTAGGCTTTGATTTGTGCAATACATGCTTTCGTGAACTAAGTTCATCACCCACGCAGCATGTGAAAGGGGCTTCAGGATGCACCCTCCACACCCAGCTCACCGGTAACTCCCGACTCGCACCTCTCCCTTGAATTAGTAGTGGGAGATTGTTTGACTTTTAATTTATGATAATTATTTTTATGTTATTTATGTATATAATTAACTGCTTTATACATAATAGTTTCATCAAATGAACTTGGGCTGGGGGTGATATACTTTCTAAGTATTGTCTCTGTTCTCCAAATGTAAGTGGTCCAGGTATCCGTGGAATCATCAAAAGCACCAAGATTCCTAAGGTATTTTCTTAAAAATCGCTGACCGTTTCCTTTTGCATTTGCAGAATATAAGGGATGAATGACCAAGTAAAAAATCCAGACATGAGTGAACACCCGCTAGCATTTATCTTTTATTCTTCTCCCCTATGAAACAAAGGCCTTTTAAATCACAATTTTATTTTTTTAAGAGAAGTTGTTTTTATGCTTAGAGTAAGAACGCATCAAATGTCTTTAAAGAACCTGATTTAGGTTGTGTGGCCCCAGTGTACTTCCCGCCGTTTATTTAACTACACAGATGCTTAATCATACTTCCTGTTACAATAAGTGAGAACTCTTAAGTAAAAATCAAATTGACTCCTGAGTTTTCTGTAGAAATATTTGGTCTAATAGGGTCACTGTCTGAGGCAAAATAGGTTCGTGTTGTCTTAAAACAGTTGCTATGAATTTGCATATAAGAAACTGGGAAGCAAAAAATAAAAAATAAAAAGTACTCCTCAGCCAAAAGACTTATCAGCTGTAGACTCTTCTGCACCTCTATCACTGTCTCCTGATGGAAAAGATTTACTTTTTTTTAACTAATCCCAGTGCACAGCTGTATCCATAGGAGGAAATTAGATGGAGCCGTTGTGACCACTGAGCTCTGTGAATCCCTCGGGGTTATTCTAAATTAATAAACAGAAGATGCTTGGTTTTGGCCAGTGAATTTGTGAAGTTGTGTCGTTCTGTGCCACCCGACGGTGTGAGCCTTGCAGAGCAGGCCCCCGGGATTGCGTGTCCCTGAGGCAAGGAGGGGACGGGGGCCCCGAGTGGGACGTGTTCCTCGTGCCGGGTGCCCCTCCACTGTGACCGACAGGGACACGCCTTGGAGGATTCGGGACCCGGGAGGCAGGTGCACGGACTTCACAGTCACAGCGGCCAGAGCTCAAGGCTCCCAGCTCAGGGCCGTGTCAGTGACTTTCCCGTTGGATTTTGAAAGGCATCAAGGCTGAGAGGTCACGTGTATTTCGTGTCCCATTAGTTTGTATAACGACAAATAAAAGTTGCCATGAGCTGTGTTTTTCCATTGCTGGCCCTCTGCTCAGACCGCCCGTTCCAAGTAGTGGACACACTTGGTATATTTTGAGAACGGTTGTAATTCCCATATAGTTCAGACCCTGTGAAATGTTTGGATTATTTTAAATGACCCAAACATTGAAAGTAAACAAGATACTGAGATATCAGAAGCTTTCGCAAGGGTTTGTTTGTTTGTTTAAAAGCAACAAAGCAAGTGGTTGTAGCATTTTTCGTAAAGCTTAGGTGGAGAGAATGGACACAAAAAAAGGTGAGCAGCCGGAGAGAGGGGAGAACTTAGTAAGCAAGGCGTTTCTTAGGGCACATGGTCTGGAACAATCCCTTATTTTATTGATCAAATAATGATATGTTCCAATTTGTTAGGAAGAGTCATGTTAAAGTTATGAAACACCTGGAGTGTCATCCAATCGTCTAAGGATTTGAATTACGAGAACCTTGTTGTAGGTACTTCAGTTGTATCTTAGAGAACAGCTGGTAGCAGCTAATTCTTCTGCCAGTGAATAGGATTCACCCCCTCAACATCCAACAGATTGTGAGCATGTTCTTGTATGTGCAACCAATTCCACTAGAAAAGGGGAGACCGCTGGGCCACTGGCTGCTTCCTCTTGTGGGTGTTTGCATCTGGCTTGAGCGCCTCCACATCAGGAGGTCCTGGTCCTGGAACGACAGCCAATGATCTGACCTGCGTGTGCTGCAGGCAGCAGAATTACCTGGGTGACCTGCACAGCGAGCTGGCTGGGACCACCCCTCCCCCCCGAGCCCTGGTACCCATGGACCTGAGGCTTCTCCTCCCTGAGCCGGGGCCCTACAGTCCCAGGTGCAGGCCGCTGGCATCCGGACAACACTTGAGGGCAGGCGCCCCACATCCAGACTGCCTTGGCACCAAGCCTCCTGCTCTTCCTCGCTGAGCGGTCTGTCTGCCCACATTTGCTCCATAAGGAGGGAGACGGACCCCCCTCTCCATGGGAAGGTGTCCCTTCAGTGGGACACAGACCCACCCTGAGTCTCTGCAGAGAGCCCGGGCCAGCATACTTCCCGGGAAGAGCGAGGACGCAGGATGCGGGACTTGGTGCCCGCTGTTTACTGTCGGTTCCATGTGGGCCTTTCACCTCCTCCTGGGTGCAATGCATCACCCCCTCGCGGGACCCTCTGGAGCTTGCCCTCAACCCCAGGAATTCTCTCTTCCTAGTTTTAGCCACAAAACAGGGTAGCAAGGTCACAAAAGGAAGAGAAGGCATGGCCACGGTGCTGCGGGAAATGCTCTAGAAATCCAAAGGCTGCCCTGTCGGAGGCTCCAGAATGATCCGGGGCTGGGGGTGAGGGTGCTGCGGTCAGGAGCGGCTGCTGTTTCATCTGTGCATTGCCATCCTCCGTTCTGGGAAAGCACACGGACTCAGCACCTGGATGTCGCCAAGGACCATCAAGCTCGCACGTCTGACCCCGGAGTTCATGACCCCCGGCCCCAAACTTGGCGCTCCCCGACTGTCCCCACTCACAGCCCACAGCCCTGCCCTCCACCTACTCACACGGGCGGGAGCCCAGAGCCATGCCACGTTTACACCCCCTGTGCCTCTGGAGCTGTCCGGGTGTCACCATCCCCATGACCACCCACCCCGCACCTTCCCAGCTGACAGCCCCTAAGGGGCCACCCGGCCCCGGCCCCGCTCGTCCCCAGGAGTCTGTCCTCCACACGGTGGCCTCGTTGGCCCTTGTAACGGTGTCGTTCTATGTGTCACCCACGCACCAAGGTCAGCATCCTCCAGCGGATCCTAGGTGCTCCCTGGACACGCCGATCCTTTCTGCGGCCTCGAGCCTGCAGGCGCTGCCTCGCCTCCCTCCTCCCCATCCTCTCCCGGGGCCTCCGCACGCCCAGCGCCCTGACCCTCCGCTTGGTTAATGCTGCTTGGCCCTCAGATCGCGGCTCAAACGTCACTTCCTCAGAGAAGCCTCCTGGAATCCCGCAGAAGCCCTCGTTTCCCACTCCGACAGCAAGCAAGCACAGTGCGCTCCAGCTGGCAATTACACTGACTCGCTACTCATTCTATGAATTTGTTCCTATCTGTGCCTCCCTGCTGTTCAGTAAGTTCCGGAAGGGCGGGGACTGCACTTCTTCTCATCATTTCATCATTTCCCCTGAGCCCCCCCCCCCGCCCCCGACAGTAAGCCTGACCCACAGAGATTAATAGGCAAGTGTCTTCCCCAAGGGTGGCCACCAAAGCTTTGAAGCACTCCCCCCACAAAAAAACCCAACTTTGTTAAATCCAGTTGGAATTATCACTTGAAATTTCTGTCTTCATGAGACTCTTGGAAATCCTAATCTCCAATGACTCGATTTTATTGATAAGATTATTAATTACTTCTTCAACTTTGTTAATCAAGTTATGATTTTTGCCCCTTGTTAGCAAATAGTAAAACATAATCAAGGGCTTCCCTGGTGGCGCAGTGGTTGAGAATCTGCCTGCCAATGCAGGGGACACGGGTTCGAGCCCTGGTCTGGGAAGATCCCACACGCCGCGGAGCAACTGGGCCCGTGAGCCACAACTACTGAGCCTGCGCGTCTGGAGCCTGTGCTCTGCAACAAGAGAGGCCGCGATAGTGAGAGGCCCGCGCACCGCGATGAAGAGTGGCCCCCACTTGCCGCAACTAGAGAGAGCCCTCACACAGAAACAAAGACCCAACACAGCCAAAAATAAAATTAATTAATTAATTAATTAATAATAAAAAAATGTACGTTAAAAAAAATAATAACCAAGCCTTTTGATTCTTCATGCTTAATGATTAATGGCAGGTGACCATTTAGCAGAAAATGGTTCTTTCTTTACAACAAGTGCTCTTCGTTATGTTAAATGATCACACAATGGAAATGGCAGTAAAGAAGACACTCATTCGACACAATCATATAGGTTTCATGTCCAACATTGTAGTACATTTTTGCAGACCCTGAAGTACATGTCAGCATGCACCCTATGGTTTTCAAAAATCATATTCCCTGGACTGCCCCCATGCATGTCAATCATCCTACATCACTTTCTAGCATCCTTGCTGTAACAGTCTATTGGAGACACATGATGAATGGAATAGAACAAGGGAAGTTTTTTTTTTTTTTTTTGGAGCATGATTGCTTTACAATGTTGTGTTAGTTTCTGCTGTACGACAAAGTGAGTCAGCTATATGTATACATATATCCCTCCCTCTTGGACCTCCCTCCCATCCCCCGCCCATCCCGCCGGAAATTTCTAATAAATGCCATAGTGAAAAAAATACCCATGCCTCGTGTTCTTAGTATCTCAGTATCCTGAGCAAAGATCTTTTCACTGCGGTTGGTTATCTTTTTGGTAGGTTGGACATTTATTTTTCGAGTTCTTTAGAAACGGAGCTGAAGTGCATGTCCCTAGATTTTCAGTTTGGATACATCTCATAAGCATCAGCAAAAACCTAACTGAAAGGAGTTGTATTTAAACACCCTGCATGTCAATTTCGGATAAGAAGAGTGACAGCCCGAACTCCTGCTTGCTCGGGGCCCCACCAACGTCAGCTCAGCCAATCCCTCCCATGGCCCCCTGAGATGGCTGTCGTCTCACTGTGACATGAGGCGGGGTTTCTCAAACAAAGGGTAGACTTCACTGCCAGTGAAATATCATGAGAAAACTTTGTCTTAATGGATCTGTAATGTCATGTGTGTGGAATTGGGTTTCTTCTCTCATATTTAGAACCGTGTCCGTACTTTTGGAGACATTGTGAATTTTTGCCTGAATGGCCAAACAGTTCCTCTTAAGAAAAGAAGACGCCAGTGTAGCTGGCCCACACCAAGCCGACATTCTTAGGCTTCTGACTAAGAGCATCCCACAGGGATTCATCAGAATGTTCCCGAAATAACCAGCATCTGAACGTGGCACCAAATAGTACAGAGACTTTTTTTTTTAAAACGGAGGCCTATTTTTTTTCCTTTTTATTTTTTAAAAAATTGTATTGAAGTATAGTTGATTTACAATGTTGTGTTTAATTTCTGCTGCACAGCAAAGTGACTCAGTTATACCTATATATATTCTTTTTCATATTCTTTTGCATTATGGTTTCTCACAGGATATAGTTCCCTGTGCTCTACAGTAGGACCTTGTTGTTTATCCATTCTATATATAAGAGTTGGCATCTGCTGACCCCAAACTCCCAATCCTTCCCTCCTCCACCCCTCCTCCCCCTTGGCAACCACAAATCTGTTCTCTATGTCTGTGAATCTGTTGCTGTTTCGTAGATATGTTCACTTGTGTCATATTTTAGATTCCACATATAAGTGATGTGATACGGTATTTGTCTTTCTCTTTCTGACTTATTTCACTTAGTATGATCATCTCTAGGTCCATCCATGTTGCGGCAAATGGCATTATTTCATTTCTTTTTATGGCTGAGTCGTATTCCATTGCATATATGTACCACATCTTCTTTATCCATTCACATCTGTAGATGGACATTTAGGTTGTTTCCATGTCTTGGCTATTGTGAATAGTGCTGCTATAAACATTGGGGTGCATGCATCTTTTCAAATTATAGTTTTGTCCAGATATATGCCCAGGAGTGGGATTGCTGGATCATATGGCAACTCTATTTTTATCTTCTTGAGGAACCTCCATACTGTTTTTTCCCCTTTTTAATTGCAAATGCAACAAAAAATTATGGTTTTACTGGCTCCCATCCGACTGTTTGTCAGCCGTGGCTCAGTTTTCCCGCTCTGGCTGTAATTACCCTCATCCCACCCCCCATCTGCCTTCAAGGGGGTCAAAGCCTAAACAGTCTAACTGATTAGTCACCAGCCGCAGGCAGACTTCTGACTCTCCAGGGCTTACCGTCGCCTCCAGCTTGCTGTGCAAATCTACTACTACTACTACTACTACTGTCAAAACTCCTACTGGGAGCCACTCCATCCCGGGCTCAGCCCTGGCTCCGGTGACTCACAGCCCAGAAGAGCGTCTTTTTCCTCAACTTTGGAACAACCCAAGTTTTACAGCCCTGAGCTGCCATTCGGCAATTGATTTCAAACCAATAACAGAAACATGGCTAAACTCCCCCAGACATGATTTATTTTATTGTTAATGAGGCAAGTGGAAGAGATTTCATAATGTAATTGTTTCTGTCCAAAACCTTCCTTGTGTCAGATAATTGAGGGTATTCCTGTTCTGTTTGTGGTAAAGATCAAGAAGAGGTGATTATAGCCTTTTGTCTAATAGCCTTTCACTTCTTAAACCCACGAACTAACTTCTTTTTTTTTAAATCTTTTTTTTTTTTTTTTAAGAGCTAAGGGTCTGGCTTTTTATTTATTTGTTTATTTATTTATGGCTGTGCTGGGTCTTCGTTTCTGTGCGAGAGCTTTCTCCAGTTGCGGCAAGTGGGGGCCACTCTTCATCGCGGTGCGCGGGCCTCTCACTATCGCGGCCTCTCTTGTTGCGGAGCACAGGCTCCAGACGCGCAGGCTCAGCAATTGTGGCTCACGGGCCTAGTTGCTCCGCGGCATGTGGGATCCTCCCAGACCAGGGCTCGAACCCGTGTCCCCTGCATTGGCAGGCAGATTCTCAACCACTGCGCCACCAGGGAAGCCCCGAACTAACTTCTTAACCTGCCCTAGTCCTTCAGCCTTTTCTCTTCATGTTTTCTCCTCTCGGACTTCCCCTTGAACCTTCAAGGGTTTCAATTTTCTTTTTTTATTGAAGTATAGTTTATTTACAATGTTGTCTTAATTACTGCTGTACAGCAAAATGACTCAGTTATACATATATACACATTCTTTTTTTTTTTTGGCTGCGTTGGGTCTTCGTTGCTGCACACGGGCTTTCTCTAGTTGTGGCGAGCGGGGGCTACTCTTCATTGCGGTGTGCGGGCTTCTCATTGCGGTGGCTTCTCTTGTTGCGGAGCACGGGCTCTAGGTGCATGAGCTTCAGTAGTTGTGGTGCATGGGCTCTAGGCACGTGGGCTTCAGTAGTTGTGGTGCATGGGCTCTAGAGGATGTGGGCTTCAGTAGTTGTGGCTCACAGGCTCTAGAGCGCAGGCTCAGTAGTTGTGGCGCATGGGCTTAGTTGTTCCGCGGCATGTGGGATCTTCCCGGACCAGGGATCGAACCCGTGTCTCCTGCATTAGCCGACGGATTCTTAACCTCTGCGCCATCAGGGAAACCCTAGAATAGGTTTTTATTCCTCATATTCATTTAGCGTGTTTTTGCAAATGAGTGTTTAACAGTACATCAGAGTGCAGGTAGAAATGTCTTCTGAAATACTTTTATTTGCTGATCCATTATCACAATTTATATTTAAAATGTTGTAAGTGCAATTTTACTTTGTTTTAATTATTTCTATCTGTGTTCAAGTCTGCTTTCTGTGTGGGCCTCACTGGTATTTACTTTCACCTCACGTAGATTTTCAGGAAAAATATGAATTATATTTTTAAAGAATCTTTTATTAAACCATACTTTACTAACAAGTTTATGTTTCAGTTTTTGGTGCGTTTATGTTTAATTTTAGAGCATGTGTTTAATCAGTATTGTAGCAAATACTTTGCCAATAAGAGAATTCTATGGAGCCAGATTAGAATGCCTGGTGAGTTAGAATGCTTTGTACTTTTCCGATAATGCACAGATCACTTTATGGAAAATTTTAAACTTACATTCAAAAAGATATGTCAGGGGGCTTCCCTGGTGGCGCAGTGGTTGAGAGTCTGCCTGCCAATGCAGGGGACACGGGTTCGAGCCCTGGTCTGGGAAGATCCCACATGCCGCGGAGCAGCTGGGCCCGTGAGCCACAATTACTGAGCCTGCGCGTCTGGAGCCTGTGCTCCGCAACAAGAGAGGCCGCGATGGTGAGAGGCCCGCGCACTGTGATGAAGAGTGGTCCCCACTTGCCGCAACTAGAGAAAGCCCTCTCACAGAGGCGAAGACCCAACACAGCCATAAATAAATAAATAAATAAATAAATAAAAAGAATAAAAGAATAAACAGGAGCTGTTGTTTAAAAAAAAAAAAAAAGATATGTCACTTTATAACTATGTACTAGTCTATTCTGAAAAGGGTAAAGAATAAGTCAAGTTTCAGAATTTGATTAATTAGAGTCTACCAAAGCTGAGGAAAGAAAGACCGAGATGAATCCCCAGAGAAAATGACAAATTCATCTTTAAAAAAAAAAAAAATGGACTCTTTATATTCTGAATTTCCTGGTAATGAGGGTTTTTTTTAATGGTGGTTTTCATTTTTTTGGCACCTGGCCCATGATTTGATGCTGAATAGTTTAGCCTAGAAAAAGTATGGTTTCCATAGCAACTACGATTTCTTTCTCTCAATTCCTACCTCTGACCAAGGCAATCTGCAGTTGCTTGCAGTGTTGGCGGCGCTTCATTCTCCCTGCAGCTTTGAGTGGCCAGGGAGAGCCCCTGGCAGTTAGTAGGGACCATCCAGTCCGACCTTCCCTTGTCAATGCACGGAAGGGAATAGGAAGCCAGCACGGGGGTGGAGGGGTGAGGAGGAAGGGGGCCCACGGAGCCCACCCCCACTCATCGTCGAGGTAGAGACCGTCCTGGAAGTGTGGACAGCCCCACTGGGGCTGTAGGTTAAGATATTTTAAACCACTGCTTTAACATATGCCACAGCGCCCTACAAATAGCTGGGGCTTGTTGGAAACAGAATGTATATTTATTGGAGACAGTTGACATTCCTTTAAACATCTTTGCTACTAAATTACCTTTTAATAAGTAATGCAAATATTATGGCGGTGGCTTGCAAAGCCTTTTGTTTGGTTTTGCACATTGAAGAGGTAAAATCTTGCCTCAGATAAACCGGATTGTTTTCGCGTTTCTACTGATTTCCTTTTCGGTAGCTACGCAAGCTGTCTGTTATGCACTGCGGTTTGTGTAAATGTCTCCTCTCTGAGACAAATGGCTCTGGAATTGTGGTTGCTGTGACAACTGGACAAAATCAAGAAGACAGTTGGACGAAAGTAACTGAGGTTGGTTGTCCTCAGGGAACATTGGTAGCAAGACAGGAAACGTACACCTGGGAGGTGTCATATGCTTAACTATAACACGAATCTTCTTACCAGCTTGAAGAAAAGTAAATGGGATAGTTGTTTTTTTTTAATTAAATAAGATTTTATTGAATGAATGAAAGAATGATCTTCAGCACTTCAAGTTTCAGATATGATGGAGAGGTTGAAAAGCATTTTTGATTTATGTTATGCGATCTTAAAATACAAAAATGATCATATGAATTTGAGTTAATAAAATATCAAATTTTTGCTTTACATCTTACACCAATATGGAACAAAGCCAACAGAAGAGAGAAAGACAAAAGGTTATATAATTTAATATTTTCTCCATTAAATTCATAATGGTGATTTATTTTAAATGCCATACCTTTCTTAAATTTAATTTTTATTTTATATTGGAGTCTAGTTGATTTATAATGTTGTGTTAGTTTCAGGTGTCCAGCTAAGTGATTCAGTTATACACATTCATATATCCATTCTTTTTTCAGAGTCTTTCCCCATATAGGTTATTATAGAATATTGAGTAGAGTTCCCTGTGCTCTACAGTAGGTCCCTGTGGATTATCTATTTGATAGATAGTAGTATGTATATGTTAATACCAGACTCCTAAAAAAAATGGGTAGTTTTTTATGTAATAGTTACAAAAGCATCTCCAGGAGAGCTTATAGAAGCCTTTGGCATGAAAGGCAGGGATCTCTCCTTGAACTCTAACCCTAGGGTGTATTGTGGCTCTCAGGGAACTGACAGCCCAATCTTGCTGTCTCCTCCGGGCTCCAGCCTGCCAATATTTACCTGGCTAAGGTGCACCTGGCTCCCAACCCACGTACGCACTTCTGCCCCTACTGCTCGCTATTGACTTGTATGCAGATATTAGCTGGTTGCAGAAGAAATTATTTCCACAGAAAGTGAAAGTATTTAAAGTTGATCCCAAAATGGGACACTTAAAAGAAATCATTCACCTGTTTTCAATGTGTAGTTAATTTAAATGTTAACATTAGTTTACTTAATTTAGATGTTAATTTTAAATTATTAGTTAAGACTAATTTACTGGTATTGGTTCATAAATTATAAAAATGCAGGACACAAATAATGATGTTGATAATGGGGGAAACTGTAGGGGTGCAGGGGGACGGGAATATATGAGAATTCTGTACTTTCTGTGTAATTTTTCTGTAAACCCAAAACTGCTCTAAAAAAAATGAAGTCTAGGGCTTCCCTGGTGGCGCAGTGGCTGAGAATCTGCCTGCCAATGCAGGGGACACGGGTTCGAGCCCTGGTCTGGGAAGATCCCACATGCCACGGAGCAACTGGGCCCGTGAGCCACAACTACTGAGCCTGCGCGTCTGGAGCCTGTGCCCCGCAACGGGAGGGGCCGCGATAGTGAAAGGCCCGCGCACCGCGATGAAGAGCGGCCCCCGCACCGCGATGAAGAGTGGCCCCCACTTGCCGCAACTAGAGAAAGCCCTCACACGAAAACTAAGAGACCCAACACAGTCATAAATAAATAAATAAATAAAATAAAATAAAGTATTAAAAAAAAAAAATGAAGTCTATTAATTTTGTTAAAAGACGTACATATATGTATGTATATATAAAATAAGATAGGTATGTATATATGTGTATGTGTGTGTATATATGTATGTAAGTACATATGTCTATATGTGTGTATGTATGTGTGCATTTGTGTGTGTATGTATGTGTGCATTTGTGTGTATGTGTGTGTACTTGGCATTGGTGGGAGATCAAAACGGTTCAGCTGCCTTGGAGAACTGTCTGCCAGTATCTTTTAAAGTTAAGCGTACATCTCCCCCTCAGTTTAGCAATCCCACTCCTAGGTATTTACCCAAGAGAAATAAAATCATATGATGGGGGTGTCTCAAGGTGAGTGCTCCCACCGGGGCTGGGAGATGAGGTGTGAGAAGTGGCGGATGCTCGACTGCCTTGTCCTCCCTGTTTTCGTTCTCTTCCGAGTTTTTACTTTGTGGACGTGGAGCACATATTGTAGGCCAGTCCTGGAAGGTCCCGGTGTTCTTTCTCTGATAACTTTCCAATCTCTCCATTTCTCTCTCCTCCTTTTTTGGAATTCCTGTGAGTTGGACGTTGGCCCTTTCCTGCTGATCTACTCTAATTTTTCCTTCCATCTCTTTGCCTTTTGTTGAAATCTCTGGTAGACCTCCTTGGCTTTTCAATTTTTTAGTTTTACGATTGTGTGTTAATTTCTAAGAGTTCTTTCTGGTTCTCTGGTAATCTTTCTCCCTACCACCCCATCTTGTCCTAACTTCATAGGTGCAAACATCTTGTTCCCCTGAGATTATGTGCAGGTCTCTTGTTTTAAGTTTCCCGCAGTTTTCTCTGGACTCGCTCTGTTTCTTCTGAGTTTCCCTTTTCTGATTATTTTCTGCCTCTCACACTGGAGGCGTTCCTCAAATCTCTGCCAGACTTGCAGGTTCTTTGGGTGTGGGTAGGGCTACCTTCACCAGTCCCTTGCCCAGAGACCCCCGAATGCCATGTGTAGAACGTGGGGTCATCTGTGTGATGGGCAGTGGGTGTGGTGGGCATGTCTGGGTGACAGTGCCCTGGGGAGGGGGTCTGGTGCAGCTGAGTGGGGAGACCCTGGTTCAGGTTCACACACGTGCACACACACAGGGTAAAGAAAAGTGCTTTAGACCTTAGGAGGGAATGCAGTTTCGGAATAAAGTTTTATAAAAGTTAATTAATTTTGCCATGTATTCTGCAGTCACGCCTTTGATCTTTTCCCTGCTTCCCTCTAGACAGGTCTTGTATTTCAGCCACATTCTTTAATAATAAATATTGACTTTTCTCTCTGAAAATCAAAAAGGAGCATTTAAAAATGCACCGTTTGTTTAAGCTTTACATTACAAATGAAATGAGTAGCCGTAAAGCAGAGGTGTGTTTGAGAATAATCGAAGGATGACATTGATGGAAGTCACCTTCATCTGAGTTCTCTCCAGCTTTACAACTGCCAGTGCCTCTCTAGGTAAGCTCGTGGGAACCTCGCGTGACCAGTGTCCCAGGACCAGCAGGTGGGATTTCACTCCAATCACCTTCCAGAACTTCGGATCAGGAGTCTGAACGGGAGTTGGTTACTGAAAGCATGAAAACCCTGATTTCTGCAGAATGATTTTATTCGTTGCGTGTACAACTTGGACCTACTGTTGTCTGATAACTTTCAAACGCGATGTTATTCCAGAAAGTGAATATGTTTTGTTGACCTTTAGAATTAATAGTGAAAAATAAAAAATTACGATAATCTCATCACTGATCATGAACGGAAGTAATTGATCAGGCGGGGAGGGTTTTGGCATTTTAAGAGACTGTAAGTAAACTTTGAATAATCTATTTCACCTTTTATTCTCAGGATGGCCTAAAGGTTCACTGCAATAAATACAATGCCTCTCATTTTGGTAGAAATGGGAATTTTGTGTCTATAAAAAAATAGTTGACAGAAGGTGCAGCGGAGGAGAGACCTTTGCTGTTTGGAGGAACAATCCCCCCAAATAGGCACTTAGATTACGATGGATAGCCAGCCCAATTTACAGCACGTTTACATTATCTAATTTTATCAATTTTGCTGATGACTCTGAGCTAACATTCCCTTTAAGTTCAGAGCTCCTTAACTTCCACTCTCTCAAAACGAAAAAACTCCACAACACAGGTAATAACAGACTCTGAATATCTCATTTGCTTTCTTCCTCAACACACATCAGTCCCAGAATAATAAAACCCGCAGCATGATTATCGGGAAAGGTCTAAGATTTTTCTCTCTCTCATCGTTCTTTTTGTCCTCGGGTATTTTCCCCAGGAGTGACTTTCAAATTTCCATGTTTCAAAGTCACTTGAGATAGCTCCCCTCTGGTCAGTCAGGCCTCCAAAAGGATATACACATGGTTTGTCGCATTTTATTTTTGACCTTTAGGGATTGCTTTTTAAAAGTTAATTTGTTTTGTAAGTAAGTGAAATATTTGCATGGTTCCAAAGTGAAACCTTTAAAACAAGGCACGTCCAAAGGTGGTGGGTTTCCACTCCAGGTCTTCCTGGTCTCCACCCCCCCTCCCCCATAGGTATCCTTCAATGATACTTATGGATTATTCTCCTATTGCTTATTTTAAAAATATAGATAGATAGATATAGATAGATGATAGATAGTTGACAGTTGATAGATTATGATAGATAGATGATAAATAGTTGAATGATTGCTGATTGATAGGTGGATTGTGCTAGATAGGTACATAGATAGTTGATAACTAGTTGACAGATTATGATAGATAGCTGATAGATTATGATGGGTAGATGACAGATAAATAATTGAACGGTAGTTGATTGATAGATGGGTTATGGTGATAGATGCGTGTCTGGCTGCCTTCCCATCCCCCACCTGTCCTGGACAAACTGTAATGTACGCTTTGCGCTTCCCTCCCCCTTGCTCTGTCCACAGAGATCTCTGTGATCACCCCAGCACCACCCCTAGGGACCGACCTCCTCCCTCTTCCCGATTGCCTGCTTCTCCTCCATGTGGAGGAGTGACAGTAATTCACCCAGGGCCCCATCACTGGGGATTTGGGTTGCTTCCAATGTTTTGCTTTTACAAATTGTATAATATTTTAACAGAAATGTATTTTCAATGGGAAAATACACCAGATGGAATTAACAGCAGAAGTTTTCAGTGCATCACTGAAAGCCCATGAAAACAGCCCAGACAGGAAGAAAAAACACAGTCGTGCTGACACTGGCACAGGCCACGCAGACACGATCCTGGGGACACGTTTGTCTGTTTAATTCCCACAATCCTGAGAAGTTGGGACCCTCAGTTCCACCTTCCTTCTTCTACAGAGGGAGAAACTGAGGCAAGAGAGCTCAGTCACCCGCTGGGAGGTGGCGAGGCAGGACTGAACACCACGGGCAGCCCGAGCACCACCATGCTGCCCGCTGTAGCCCCGTCGGATGGACCCAGGGGGCCAGAGCCAGGCCACGGCCACCCTTGCCTACACGGCGCCCGGCACAAAGCTGTGCACCACGAGGATCTGCCGAGTGACCGGCAGACCGTTTGGCTGGGAGCCTGATTCCCCAGCGGCCGCCGTTGCAATTCCCACGCTCGGCCCGCAGGTGGCAGAAGTCCACCTTGCCGAGACGCTCCCTTGAGAACTTGGCAAAGCCACCTGGGTGTGTGTGAGAAGTACCCAAGGAGAATTCCTTTCCAAACAGACGTCTTGGGGAGGAAAGTCTTGGCTGGTGAGGGCTGATCTAGAGCAGCGATCGGAGAGACCCTGCAGGCGATGTGCATGCAGGACCCAGGCCCTGGGGTGGGCGTGGATCAGGGACGGGTGGGGGGTGGGGTGGGGGGGAGGCAGGGGTTAGCCTCCTCCTGGCTGTGAACATCTGTGTGCAAGTTTTGTTCAAATTCCTGTTTTCAGTTCTTTGGGGGTATATTCCTAGGAGGGAAATTTCTGGATTATATGGTAATTCTTTGCTTAACTTTTTGAGGACCTGCCAGACCGTTTTCCCATAAATACTTTTCAAGTAGTTTGATTCTAACTTAACAAACAAAACTTCTGGGCATTTCTTTGGGCCTAGGCACGCTGAGATGCTAAAGGTACGTGTGGGGAGGAGGTCTGGGGACTTCCTGTCCTAGGGAGCCCGTGCTATACCACCCAGGCCCTGGGGGCTCTGGAGGCCAGCCAAGCAGGACTCATTCTGAGTCACCGAGCTCACCAAGGGTGAGTGTCAGCAGAGAGATGACAAAGCCCCCAGCCTCCCGCGTGACTCCGAGGGGCTGCCGTCCAGGTAGAGTGGGTCAGTGCTGTTGTAGACAGGGAGGGGAGGTGGTGACACTGAACAGAAAGAGATGAAGGCAGGTGAGGCCCACCGAGAATTAGGGCCAGAGCGTCCCAGGACCAGGAACCACACATGCAGAGGGGCTGGGGAAAAAAGGCCAGTGGCTGAGACAGACAGGGGGTGGTGATCAGTGATGAACCAGGACAGTTGGGCGGGGCCGCGTCAGACAGGGGCCTCTGCCAGGGGAGGGAGAGAGGCTGCCCTGTCCCCACGGGGCCCGGAGTGGAGGAACCAGGTATTAATCAGCAGCCCCCCAGTAAGCACGATGATACACCCAGCCACATGCCCCATGAGCTTGTAACAGAAGTATGTGACCGGGAAAACAGAGAGACGCGCTGAGTGGGAATAAACCAGGCTTCAGCTGAACTTCCCAGACAGACAGGACAGCTTGTGCAAAGGCCCTGGGGAGCCTGAGTCGGAGGACCTGGGAGAAGCAGGGTGGGGGAGGGCCGCCCAAGGACAAGAGCCGCGGAGAGCAGAAGATGAAGCTGGAAAGGCAGGCCCATTTCCGAACTAAAACAGTGAGGTGGGTTTTGTGTTTTCAAAGCATCAGCTGCAGTGTGAAGACTGGAGCGGGGCTGTAATGACCCCGCTGGGAAATGAGCAAATGGCCCAGGGGCTGGCTTGGGAAGAGAAGTTCCCTCAGGAGGCTCTCAGGAGGGAAGAGCTAGTGTCTTGGTGATCAGACCGTGCAGACATTTCTCCCGGGGATGGGTACAGACTGAAATCTACGTGCTAATTGTCAAAACTGGTGAAAATTATAAATCAAGCTAACAAAATGTTAAATAAAATGTATTCTGTCCTTCTGCTTTGACAAACACACCTTCACAACACCTTGGAGGGCTGGAGTCCAGCTGGGAAATCTCAGACCCCAGCTCCTCCTTCTCTCCCCCTCCAGCTTTGTGGCATGCAGAGAGAGGCCTCCCGGGCCCACCCCCAGGTCCACCCTCATCCCCTGCAAATTGCTTCCTCTGGCCATGCCTTAGGCCTGGGGCGCTCACACCAGCAGTGGGGTCATGCTCTGGAGGATAGATCCATGCAGGGGGTGAAGAGTGGGTTTCGGGACAATTTGGGCTAGGAGTTCCGGGGTCACGGGTGCCCAGAGCTTGCTGTTGGAGGGTGAGCGCCTCCTGGCCCTGTGTAGATGGGCAGAGGCCCAATACGGGCCAGACAGGGGCCCTCTGGGGCAGCTCTGTTGTCCAGTGAGGGAGCAGAGCCCCTGGATGGGGCTTTAAGGAGCCCAGCATTTAAAGACCAGCATGCAGCGCGGTATTACAAGTGTAATTCAACAAGCATCTGCTTAATGCCGAGCTCTTGCACCTGAGAGCCTCTGGATGCTCTGTTCCCAGGGCACTGAGCCAGTGAATGACCTCACAGGAAGACACCCAGGAAGGACAGGTATGGGACCACTAGCGTCAGAGGAGGGGGTCTCTGAAACGGGAGGCTTGGGTAAAAAGAACATATTTGCTTGAGAAAAGCTAGAAATTGGGAGTCAGGCCCCCCTCCTTCCTTTCTCCCCCGGACTCCTGAGGTGGCTGTGAAAATGCTCGCCAGGAATCCTGCTTCTGGTGCCCTCTTCTCCCAAATCACTTTTTCAGAATTAATGGAGGCAGAATGGCAGCAGTGAACAAGTTATGTTCTTGCAGCAAATAGCGTTCAAATCATGCAGAGAATTCTCAAAAGCAGCCATGCAGGCTGCTGCAGGAGTTGCAGCTCCAGGAGAGCAAGGCCACCTTCCTAGAGAGGAGCCTGCTGGGCAGAAAGGGGGCAGGGCTGGGAGGAGCCGCCAGGAGGATGGGGGAGGGGAGAGGGGCCAGGGGAGGAGGAGGGAGGGGAGGGAGGGGAGGGGCGGGAGGGGCGGGGCGGGGCCGGGAGGATGCCACCGTGTGGCCTGGGATCCACTGCCCCCTCCCTGTGGGCCGGTCCAGCGGGAGGACATTAAAGGCGCTGGCTTCGTTCTCAACCCCGGGAACACGGTCACCTTGGCTCCAGGACCTAAGTGAGCCGTTCGCCTACGAAGGCTGCGTCAGGGGGCGCGCTGCTCCGGGGACCCCCAAGGAGGACAAAGATAGGTTTAAACCCACGGACGGAGCAGACGCACGTCCCAGAAGTAATAAACCACCGACACTGCCGTGCGCAGTCCTTGGAGCCCGACGCCATCCTGAGGCAGGTACCCCCCCTCAGGGACCGGCAAACTCATCCACAGTCAAGGCGCCGGGACCCTGCCCCATGAAGTCCTCGCACCTGCCTGTCCTTGGCCTGCAGGGTCGGCCTGACCCCACAGTGGGACGGAGAGGCAGTTCCCGGCCCCTCGCCGGCTCGCAGAGTCAGCGCGCCGTGCTAAATGGCCACGTGGAGGGGGGACATCCCCTCGCAGCCGGGCACAGCCGGAGGGACCGCCTATGAGATGCGCAGGCCGAGGACCCGAGGGAGGACGAAGCGGACCTAGGAATTCTTAGGGAGGAGGACCAGCAGCATCCCTGGGGGCTCGCTCCTCTCTGCCCCTCCCCTACTCACCAGCACTCCCGTGCGCCACGACTACTGAGCCGGGGCTCTACAGCCCGCGAGCCACAACTACTGAAGCCCGCGCGCCTAGAGCCTGTGCTCCGCAACAAGAGAAGCCGCCGCAATAGGCCCGCGCACCGCAACGGAGAGTAGTCCCCGCTCGCTGCAACTAGAGAAAGCCCACGCGCAGCAGTGAAGACCCAACGCAGCCAAAAATAAATAAATAAAATAAATTTAAAAAAAGAAGTTTTCAGTGATATAAAAATTATTGACACTGGAGTGGGTTCAATCATTTCAGCGAATATGAATGTTTACAAAATTATAGATAAGGTTTCTCTGTTTACTAAGAAACTTGCTACAGCTCATTAAGATGCCAAATTCAATCCAGTATGCATTTTCTTATGTAATATTCTAATAAGATTTATTGTATCTGAAAGCTAACGTTAAAAGTTTTGAATTTCAATTGTATATGCTTGATCTCATACATAAAACGGTATGTTAGGATTTTGTTTTTAAAGCTTACAAGTGCTAAAACATCTACAGTTTAAAAATGATGGTTCTTTATATTTTGTGCCTTTTAAATGATTTGCTGTGTTCATTTTAAATCTTTTCACCTAGTTCGTCGCTGTTACTTGCTATGTATTTAGGTTAAATATTTGCACAAGAAAATAAGACTATAAAAAATTTCCTTTAGACTCTTTAGTCTCATATATCTTCTATATGTAAACAATCTTTGGAGTTTCTTAGATGGCCATGGAGTAACCGTGAAGGTTTATCTCCTCACGCAGTAAAATAAACAATGCTAAAATAACCATTAACATATTGAAACTGTAACTCTTTAAATCAGTGATTTATTTTATTTTATTGAAGTATAGTTGATGTAAGTTACAGGTGTACAACATAGTGATTCACAATTTTTAAAGGTTATACTCCATTTATAGTTATTATAAAATATGGGCTGTATTCCCTGTGTTGTACAGTATATCCTTGTAGCTTATTTTATACATTATAGTTTGTACCTCTTAACTATCTACCCCTATATTGCCCCTCTCCCTACTGGTAACTACTAGTTTGTTCTCTATATCTATGAGTCTGTTTCTCATTGGAAGTTAGTTTTATACTTGGAAATGTCAACCTTACCCGCCAACGACCAATGACCATTAACATAAATAACGATTACCCTCCTATAACCCCACAGGGTCTGGAACTCACCTGTCTTCACGATTCCTGCAAGGGACTTTGTTTTCCTTGTACAGATTAAAAACCTGACGGTCAGAGTGGGTTGAGTGGCCGGTATGAGGACGCTAGTGAAGTCGGAAGAGCTGCCAGGCCAGTCCACCCCGCTGTGGCCTGGATCTTTGGACCCGTCCTCCTGCAGCTGGGGGCTGGATCTTTGGACCCACCCTCCTGCAGCTGTGGGCTGGCCCAGGAGCTCAATGCTGAGCCTGCTGCAGACACTCGGTAAATATGTGTTGAGTGAAGCAAGCAGGTGATTAGAGAAATGAAATTGGTGTGTTTTATTACTAGACTTGTGTGGACTGTTAGTCACCGATGCTGCTGGACTTCCTGTAGATGAGGCTCTGGATGTGACAGGAAGTCTAGAGAAAGGTGCCACAAGCAGCGCCGGTGACTCACTTTCTACTCAGTTTGGTTTTTTCGCCACCAAAATAATGACCATGTTTATATATTGCAAGGTATCTTTATATATTTTCAATCCGATTATTTTTCAAATGTTAGTTTAAATGTTAGTTACATTTGCCACAAACAAGCCTGAAATAACCATTTGCCACTCCAGTCTCAAGGAGACCGGCTGTGATTTCAAGATTATATGGGAAAGGTTGTGGCTGCCTGATCTTCCCGAGGCCCTGCAACAAGCACCGTCCTGTTCCGATGTGTGAGCACCCGCGGAAGAGAAGCCCCGGGAGAGAATGGGTTCAATTACTGGCTGTAAAATAAGATTACGTGCCCAGGGGAAGGTAAGGTCTGTGGAAGCTGAGTCTGAGGCTTCTATGTGCTGGCTAAGATCAACCTCTCCTTTTCCGTGACTAACATAAAAATACAGCTGACGTCATTAAAATGCTCCCTCTCGTCTCCCCCGTCCTGCCCCCATTATTCATCTCATTCGGCCAAAAATAAATCTTCCTTCACTGCACAGTCTACACCGATGAGTGTTCTTTTAGGCGTAGAAATTCGCAATCACACTTCCCGACCTCTGACCCAGGTTTCATTCAGGCTGGGAAATTTTTTTTTTTTCCTCCCAAAGGTGCAAAAACATCTTCTCAAGTGGTCTGTTCTACAAGTAAAAAGATGCCGTTCTCTAGGAAAGAATGGGAACCCCTGCTGTCTTTGGAATGCACTTTAGATTTGCTGTTAGGGTAACTGGAAAAAAAAAAAAATGTTACTCTCAAAGTGGAAACTTCGGTGTAAAAAAGCGAAAGGTGGATCTCCAGGAAATTACGCTGCGTGCAAAATGCCAATTCCAAAATCTCCCACGCTATGTGATTCCTGTGTGCAAACATAATGTATTTTGAAATAACACAATTTTAGAAATAGAAGAAAGATTAGTGGTGGACGGGGCCTGGGAGTTCGGTTATAAAAGGGCCACGGGAGGGGTTCTCGCGTGATGTAATGTCCCATAAACTGACTGTAGTGACAGATACACGAACCTACACAGGTGATCGCATTGTATAGAACTTCTTGTTCACTGACAACGACAAATAACATTGGGGAAATCTGAATAAGACCGGTGGATTGTATCAAAGTATCTACTTTTTTCTATTTTTGCAAAGTTTTGCAAAGTGATGGCACTGGGGAAACATTTGGCAGAGTGAATTATTTTTTACAACTGCCCTTGACTCTACAATCATCTAAACACACACACGCGCACACGCAGGTCAACAGCCACCCGGGCCTTCTCACGCTGAGCACACGGGGAGGGAGCGCCAGGTCCTCACCGGTCTTTGGGTCGTTTTGCGGCGACCGGGCCCGGGGGGCGGGGCGCGTTGCGGACGTGACGTCAGTGGGCGGGGCGTGCACCTGGGCACCTGGGCTGCCGCGGCGGCGCGGGGCTGCGGCTAGACGCGCGCCATGGAGGGCGAGAGCCGGAGCCCGTGGGCCCTGGGGCTGCTGCGCACGTTCGACGCGGGCGAGTTCGCGGGCTGGGAGAAGGTCGGCTCGGGCGGCTTTGGGCAGGTGTACAAGGTGCGCCACGTCCACTGGAAGACGTGGCTCGCCATCAAGTGCTCGCCGAGCCTGCACGTCGACGACAGGTCAGCGGCCCGGGCGGGGGCGGCGGCGCCGGGGCGGGCGGCGGGGCCCGGCCTCACGGCGGCGCGCGGCGGCGGGCCCGGGCCGGGGTGCTTGGATTGCGGGCGTTCCCGTTCTCTCCACCTGAGTCGCCTCGGGAGCAGCCTCGGAAGGAGAAGCAAGCGCCGGGCGAGGCCGTGAGCCCCCGGCGGGGTCCGCGCCCTTTGCTCGGCCGGAGGGACGTTGGGGGTGGTTTGGCGAGCTGCGGGTCTAACCGCTCACGCCGCTGCCCCGGGCTGCGGCTCCTTCGGGGAGCCTCGGGAAGCCGCGTTAGCCTAAGACGGTGTTCAGCGCCCGGCATTGTTACCTGGCTTCCGGTGAGCCCCGGATTTTCAGGGTTGCGGGCTCACCTTGCGCCTTGGACCCGCGCCCCTCGGAGGCGCGTCTGGCCCGCCCAGGACCCACCCGGGCGCTGCGGTTTGTGCCTGGCCTAGAAAAAGTGCCGTGTGGGGATCTGGGCTTTGTGAGTTAGACTCCGTTCGACTTACTTAGTAATTTACTTTGGAGCACAAATTGGTGTAAGACGGTAATTATTTCGGTCGGAAGCCCTGGCTTGGCTTGGCCCGCTTCCTCGGCGCCCGGGCACTTGAGCGTCGGCGTTACCCGGCTTGGGCCTGGCCGTGGGGTCCGGCAGGCGGCCCGGTGGGCGGGGGCCAGGTTCCAACATTCAGCGCTCTCTGGCCGTACCCTCTCGTTTTAGCTGACTTAATTTCGAGGCCGAGTCTCTGCGGAGCGGCCTTGCACGTATGGCTGGATCATAGTGCCTTCCTGGACCCCAGTTTCCCCATCCCAAAACTGGGAGGCCACCTGCCTGTCCCTCGGTAACAGAGGTGCTCAAGTTAAAGAAGACAGTTGGAAAGGACCGGAGCTGCCCCAGTTAAATTCGGTCGGTGAATTGTGGTCTGTGTATATAATTTTAGGGGTGGGGTGGGAGGAGGGTCTTGAGGAGTAGCTCATTTTGGGTGAGGGGTGTTCACTATTTACGGTTGCGTTCTAATAATTTATAAGCTTCGGTTGAGCGCATTTAAATTACCTCTCCTTTGGTGAAGTTTGCGTTCTACGTGGAAGTTGTGTGGTGCTTGTGTTCTGTGTGGAGAGCCCCCTGTACGGTCAGCCCCCAACAGACACAGACTCAGAAAAGCGGCTTCTTTGCTGTCTCAGAGACCTGGTTTCTAATCCTCGGCGTCTTGAGCGCTGGGGCCTCCGAACTGCAGCTTTTCACCCCCAGAATGGTGGCGATGCTTATCTCCGGGGTGGCTGTGTGCG
This sequence comes from Balaenoptera acutorostrata, assembly GCF_949987535.1. Classification (NCBI taxonomy): domain Eukaryota; kingdom Metazoa; phylum Chordata; class Mammalia; order Artiodactyla; family Balaenopteridae; genus Balaenoptera; species Balaenoptera acutorostrata. The sequence continues at coordinate 148,003,623 of NC_080067.1, read as the reverse complement.
TGTCCCTGGACTAAGGTGCACAGAGGATTGCAGCGTGTGCCCCCTCAGGTCCCGGACAGGAGGAAGCCCCCCGTGCACTTAGTGGCTTTGTGTTTTCATCCTGGCCTGGGAGGTTATACAGCAGAACTATTGGCGGCTTTTTGCTCTAAGCCTCAAGCACAGTGTCTCTTGGAAACTTCAGTAGAGTGGTGAAGAGTGTCACGCAAACATCACTAACGCAAAGGTGAGCTGCTTGTGAAGCGGTGCCTCCCTCGGATCCCAGGAACTTCTCAGGCCGGGAGGGGCGCCGTGGCTGTTTGGATGAAATCCAAACCTCTTTAAATGCCAGTCACTAGTTAGAGCCTGAAAGGCACGACTCTTGCCGGTGTGTGGGTATTTTTACGCTCTCGGGGACATTTATTTGCCTGCTGGAGTCTTCTGGCCGAGTTTTCTTCATCAGCGCAGGTTTTAGCACCAACGTCTTGTATCGGAAGAGCCTAGTAAACAAGCACGTCCCCAGGCTGACTCAGCAGCCTGCACCCTCAGGATCTGTTCTTTCAAGCGACCAGGCCCTTGTTTCTTGGGTGGCCCAGTTGGAGGTGGGGTTTCTCCACGTGAGGCGGGCCACTTAGGATCTTGCATTGCCTGGTTGCAAAGTTTTTTGTCCTTAACCTGGAAGGCTTTCCTGCCCTGCCCCAAATAGGCAGGTGGTGGCATGTACTGGACAGCTGGGTAGAGGTCAGCGTTGCCCAACAGGAAGAGATTCAGCTCTTGCACTTTGCCAGGCTGGGTGGAGCAGGCCGGCGTTCTGCGTTAGCAGCGGGAGCTGGGTTCTCTGATTGAGACGGTGGTCAAACCCCTGCTCCTTGTAAAGAAGAGTCTTCCGGGTTAATTATTGACTCTGTCTGGTTTGAGATTCCCATTAGGCGCTTGTGTCACGTGCGCTGTGGTGCAGGAGGAACCGCTTGCATTGCAGGGTTGCCTCTAGACCTGGAAATGGCTCCTGTGCTCCCCATCCTGCCAGAGTTTGGCAGGTTGGCCTCGGGGCTCTTTTAATGAGCTGCCTCCCATCTTGACCCTTCCATTTGCAAGATGTTCCCTGGAGCGGGGAATAAGATTTTACCGGGGTTCCTGGGTGCAGCCCTCAGCCCCGCACCCCTCCCGGCTAAGCCTTGTCTCACCTGTTTGAAGGGTGGCGCCTCTCACCCCTGCCGTGAGGGCCTGACCTGTTCTTTCCCAGGGCCTCCTGCGCTGGTTACATAGGGACCCGCCGCCAGTACAGGTGTGGGTCAGACCCCTTTTCATCGCCTGCTTCTCCCTCCGGGCAGGCTGGGGGCTCCTGGCCCCAGTCTTCATGCCACCCCTTGACCGCAGCAGGCTGCCCCAGGCCATGTGAGCAGGTGCTTCTGGGTGGGGACGGTCAGGGGCTGCCCGGTCCCAGACACCCCTTGAAGTTCCCAGAGAGCAGAGAGACACCTGCCAAGGGGCTTCCAAGGGGCACCCCCGGGGAGTTCCCAACGGACACCCCGTTGATCTGCACTCCCTCTCCTTACGGGCACATCTGGGAGCTTTGGGGAGACGTGTAGCCACCCTGGCTGACCCTCATTAGGGGATCATGAGGGCTCGGCTGGAGTCTAGTTGCGGGGGAGGCATCCCCATTTAGGTGAGAACTAAGCCTTGGAGGCCCGTTCCTCCGGCCCCCAGCCCCTGGCTAAGAGGAAGCGCAGGATAACTGAGCGCCGGCAGCGGCTGGTGATCGGCCGCGGCTAGTCAGGGCGAGCCCGAGCAAACCCCGGGTTTGTAAGCACAGAGCTGACAATTGGACAAGCCCGGTTCTTGTCAGTTTTAAAAATAGCAGTGTGGGAACCCCTCGCAGGCTCCCTGGGAACATAGATGGATTGGTGCGCAGTGAGAAGGCCTGGCTGGGAGGCATCACTAATGGATGATTAAACCATTTTTCCTGCTGCCTTTTCCCACAGGTGGTTCCCAGGTTTCTCCCTCTGAGGAGCACTTTGTTACCGGGCACCCTTCCCTCTACCCCGACCCTCTTCCCGTAGTTTCCTGCTGCTCCTCTTTCAGCAGGCCTGTCCCAGGGCCCGTTTCCTCCCCCTTCCGAGGTACATGCCTCCAGAAAGCTTCCCTCGCCCGCTGGATGTCTTTGGAATTTGTGACTGAGCCTGGAGGAGAACCCCACCGCTTCTCCAGAAAGTGTCCTTTAGAAATAATCAGTCTGGTGAGATTTCTCCTATCTCTCCCTACCCCGACGCCCTCCCTGGGGTGGGGGACGTATGCTTTGGCCAGCCTCAGTTGAGAAGAAAAATTGAATGGATGCAAGTGCTGTTGAGAAAGTATCTTTAACAAACTGAACCCCGACTTGGTCCTGTTAATGCCTAGATTTTCCATCTCGGACCAAGAGGGGTGGGGCAGGGATGCTCTCCCCATTCCTGCTGGGAAACGGAATTAGCAGCCCTTCCCCAAATGGGAGAAAGGAGGTGTGATGGGAATGATTACAGAGGAGAAATATGACGCCAGCCCTACTGAATTGTGCCTAATCGTAGACACGCGTTTAGCACGTCACCGTTCTTAGGTTGTATTAATGAAGACTGATGTCCGTGGACTCGGGTGGCCTGGAACGTCGCTCGTCACCGGGTGGAATGGGATTTGATGATGATGGTGGGCTGTGAGGAGGCTGGGCTCCTGAAGCCCCCCGGCCCCCCTCCCGCACCTGGGCTCTGGGACTGGTTTGAAAATCTCTCCGGTGCTAAAGTGATAATAGTCATCACAGTAATCCACCTCCAGTTCCTTTGTGCTGTCGGCATAAACCGGAAACACCGCTTCAAGGAAAATATATTTAAAAAAATAATTGACACAGTGGTGGTTTCATTCTGGGTGAGAAGCACTTTCCCGTCTTCTCCAGCAGCGCCCGGAGAGGGCCCAGCCCAGGCTTGTGGAATTGCTGACGCTGCCGGGTGGGGAGTTGGGGGGAGTGGGTACTGGGGGGTATCCTGGGGGCAGCTGAAGAAAGGCCTAGAGGATGGGGAGGCTTGGATTTCGGCTCAGTGGTTACTAGAATGTAAACGGGATGAACATTTTTTGTGCCAACCCTTCTGAACGCGACCAAAGAGGGCGGTTAGGAGGCCCGGCCAACCCACTCCCCAGGCCTAAGTGAGGGGCTCCCTGGCGGGGGGGAGGGTCCCCTGGAACCCCCTGCTGGGTGATCCCGGGACCTCCTTCCTCGCCCCAGGGTTGCAGCCACGGTGGGGTCCTCGGCTCTTAGGCATTTCTGCTCGGGCTGTCACGGAGAAGGTGATTTGTCCTGGAAACAAGGCCTTGTCTTCCAGGATAGCTGGCCTTCATCCTGGGATGTGTGGTCCGCGGGCCGAGCTGTCCTGGGATGTGTGGTCCGCGGGCCGAGCTGTCCTGGGATGTGTGGTCTGCGGGCCGAGCTTCCTGGTGTTGCTTCCGGAAAGGGTGCGGGCTGTCTGAGAACATTGCGGCTGTGGCCAGCTTTCTGGAGCAGACAGCTGCAGTGGCCCGCCCCCCTTTTTTTAAACTAAGGTAAATGGGCTCTCAGTGCGGTGGGGAGGGCCCGAGGCAGGGGAGAGAGCCCGAACCTGCTGACCTTGGTGCGCTGGGGCGGGGCTCTCCCGCCAGCGGCTCTTCTGCGTCCAGGGAGCTCCGCTGTCGGAAGGCACCTGGCTCTGACGTCTGTAGCCCTTTGGGCGACTGGAGCCTCACTTAACGAGACCTTCAGCTTCAGTGGAATTGACATCCTCTGCAGCTGTCGTCCGGCTGCCTCTCAGAATGTCTGCTGAAAGCAGAAGAAAGCCATCCTTGTGAGTGGCCGGCCTGTGACTCCGGAACCCGTAGTGCCTGGAAGCCTGCGGGCCTGGAGGGATCCTCCCGTGGTCTCCCGGTGGAAGCAGGTCTCTGTCCGTCCTGCGGCCGGACCCGTGCCAGGGCCGCGTGGGCGCCGTGTGCCGGACTCACGCTGGTGGGGAGCGCTGGCACGCCGGCCACTTTAAAAGAGAATAAAAGCAGTGGGACCAGACAGGTCGCAAAACTGATTCTTAAAATAGGAAACAGAGCAGCAGCGGTACTGATCCCCACCGCGACAGCTCGGGAGAGAGCGTTAGGAGTGTAGTTGAACTGGTTAGTGTAGGTGACGTGAGGTCTTCCCTGGGGAGGAGAAAGGAGATGGGCCCAAGGGTGCCGTTTTCTCTCCTTAAATGACTACCTTTATTTGAAATGTTGCTTGATGCAGCCCTTTCCTCTTTCGGGTGTCCCTCGGGACCGGGCACAGCGCTGGGGTCTGCCTGCATGTCATCCCGGAGCCCAGCAAGCACTGGGGCTGCAGCCGGCGCTGGCCGCCTGGGCCAGGCGCCTGAACCCACTCTTCAGCCCGGCCCGGGGACCCCCACGGGGGCTCTTGTGGACATCGTGTTTTGCATTCATTGGCTCTTTGACCAGAGTGCTAAGAGAGCACGTCATGCTAAGCTCAGTTTTGTTCTATAGTCGTGTCATGATTCACTCCTGATACCTCTCGCACTCTTTCCTGAGGCCAGGGGGATTCTTTTGCTCCTTGAGCCTGTTCAGAACCAAAGTCTTGACCCCCTTGCCCCCTGCCTGCCCCGCTCCTGCGGATTCCGTTAATGGGGAGCTGCCCAGTGATTCCCAGTAGACCTCTAGGGTCATCTTTGCTACCTCCCTCTTCTCCACATCCAGTCGGTCACCAGGCCTTAAGGATTCTCCCTCGAAAATGGGCCCTGCATCCACCAGCTTCCTCTCTCTGCACTTCTGGCAGCCAGGGCCCCGGTGTGCACCCTGAGTGCCTCGTGGCCGCTCTGCCCCTGCTGCTCCCAGCCTGGGGCTCCGGTGCAGGCATGGGACTGACCTTACGAGCCCTCGCTGCTGCCCTCTGCCCACCTGAGTTAGGGACCCCCTTTATTAAACATCCTCAGGTCCCTGTACTTCCCCTTCAAAGAACTTGGATTTTCAACTACACTTCTTTTTTTAGGGGTGATTTTCCATCTTCTCCCCTAGAAGGTAAACATCCTGAAGGCGCAGGGAAGGGGTCTCTTTTGTCCTCAGTTCTAACATGTAGAGGATGCTCAGTAAATACTTGTTAATAAGTGATTTTTAATTGGATGCAGATTAAAATTAAAGTAATTGCTGGGAGTACTTAGGTGGGTGATTCCAGACTGTAGTGGTTTATTTAAAAAAATTTTTTTTTGGCCGCACAGCATGGGCCTGAGGGATCCTAGCTCCTCAAGCAGGAATCGAACCGGCACCCCCTGCAGTGGAAGTGTGGAGTCTTAACCACTGGACCGCCAGGGAAGTCCCTTTAGTGGTTTATTTTAAATTTGGCTGAAAATGCGTGAGCTCTGTTCCAGTGGTTGTCAGGCTTAACTCTTGGCATTTGGGGCTGGGTAAGTCTTTGCCCTGGGGGCTGTCCTGTGCACTGCAAGGTACAGGGTGGCGCTCCTGGCTTCTACCCGCTGGATGCCAGCGGCGGTGCCCGATGTCCCCCGGAGGCAAAGTCGCCCCCAGGGGAGAACCACTGGTCTGCACCCAGGGATCCTCTCCCTGAGACACCCGCCTTGGCCAGTGTTCTCCTGGGGGAGGGCGGGATGGGGAGTTCCCCTCCCACATGCAGGGGCTGGATTGACGGGCAGGGATGCTGTGGTCCTGTCCAGCTGAGCCCACCGCAGGCAGAGCTGGGTGCCGCAGACCTTGGTAAACAGTGCGGCGTGGTTCCTCCTTGCAGGTGGCCTCCTCCCTGGGAAGTGTTTTCGTACCTGTAAAGGAAGCCTGGGAGTGAGCTGCAGTCTCAGAGAGGAGGTCAGATCAGTAAGAAACAGACTCATTTCCGTGGTAGTTGCTGATTCTGCAGCAGGCTGGGCAGGTGGGGCGGCAGGTGCACCCAAGCTCCGGAAGAGCCCCTGTGGGGGGAACGGAGCTGTCCTGGGTCATGGGCCAAGGGGCTTGTGTGGGAATCTGCATTCTCAGGCGGGGGGGGGGGGCGGTCCCTGAGGCCGCCCCGGCTGCTTCCTGCCTCAGTTCCCAGCTCCCATAGGCTGTGTGGTTCTAGACTGTTCCTTTAGGAGCTTCCTAGAAAGCAGGTTCTTGGCACCCACCCAGAGCCCGTTCTCCAGGAGCGGAGCCCTGCGTTTCAGCCAGCTCCCCGGGTGCTTTCTACAGTGGCCGTGTTTGAGAACAGACCAGACCCTGTCCTTGTGGGATTTGGCCTCTTCTCCTGAGTGCACTCTGAGACTTGGATCCATCACGCTGACACCGACCAAGGTCCTGGATGCTAGTCTGTAAAGGCTGCACCAGGAAGTGACCTTAGACCAGGGGTTGCAGGCTTTCTGTGAAGGGCAGAGAGTAGACCTTTCAGGCTCTGCAGGCCACGGGGTCTGCGTTGCAGCTATGCATCTCTGCCACGAGTGCGGAGACAGCCTCCGTCCCGCTGGACCTGGATGGGTGAGACTGCCAAACAGTCAGAGTTTCTTTACAAAACAGGGGCTGGCTGTGGACAGCAGTTTGGCAGTTGCTCAAAAGGTTTAACACCGAAGTACCACGTGACCACGCAACTCTCTGCCTCGGTGCGTATCCAAAAGAGTTGAAAGCAGGGACTTGAACACCTGTGTGTATAAATGTACAACATTAGTCACAGTAACCAGAAGGTGAAAACGACCCAAGTGTCTTGTCCATCAACAGAGGAGTGGATAAACACAGTGCGGTATGTTCATACAATGGAATAATATTCAGCCATAAGAGGAGTGACGTTTTGGTGTGTGCTACAGCGTTGATGGACCTGGACAACATATGATGAGTGAAATTAGCCAGTTGCTAAAGGACGGATGTTACAGGATTCCACTTACGTGAGATCCCTAGAGCAGGCAAATTCATAGACGGAAAGTGGAAGAGAGGTTGGGAGCGGGGGCTGCAAGGAGGGTTCCTGTTGAGTGGGTGCAGAGTGTTTGTTGGGATGATGGCAGAGTTTTGGGTGGAGTGTGTGGTGTTGGTTGCACAACGTCGTGAACGGATGGGATGCCCGTGAATTGCACACTTGTGAACGGTTACGGCGATAGATAGTGTGTTACGTACATTTTACTACAGTCTAAATAATGGTTTTAAAAAGAAGGTGGCTCTTGGGCAGCGGTCTGCAGACCCTGCTTTAGACCTGCGCTCCGTTAATTTCAGTGTGGGGTTAGGGTTCAGGAATGATGGGGCCAGCTAGAGGGATGGGCTTCACAAAGAAGGGGGCTGGGCTCTTTGGATGGATAATTCGTTAAAGCTTTTGGTCAAACCTTAACGTCCCTTCCGTCATCCCAAGAGAAGGGATTGTCCGTGTCGGCCTCCTCATCTGAAGCTCAGAGCCTGCATTGGCTCAGTGCTTCCTGAGGGTTTTCAGATAATGATTGCGATCTCTCTCCTCCCCGCTTACAACAACCCCACGACAAACCCACGACGCGTAGATGCGTTTGAATAACCATGGACTGAAGACGTGGGAAGGCCTAGAATTTAATTGTGTGACATTAAAGTGAACTCCGTGTGTGTGTGCGCACGCACACATACGTGCACTTGTACATACGTGTACGTGCATTTTAGTGATTTTCTCAGCCGTGTGGAGCTGCTTATCTCCTGGCCACAGTGCCTGTGGCCAGGTGACCGCTGCGCACACATTCCTCACGTCTTTGACCTTTTCCAGGGAGCGCATGGAACTTTTGGAGGAAGCCAAGAAGATGGAGATGGCCAAGTTCCGTTACATCCTGCCCGTGTACGGCATCTGCCAGGAGCCCGTGGGCCTGGTCATGGAGTACATGGAGACGGGCTCCCTGGAGAAGCTGCTGGCCTCCGAGCCGCTGCCCTGGGACCTGCGCTTCCGCATCATCCACGAGGCGGCCGTGGGCATGAACTTCCTGCACTGCATGTCCCCGCCTCTCCTCCACCTGGACCTCAAGCCCGCCAACATCCTGCTGGACGCCCACTACCACGTCAAGGTAGGGACCTGAGGGGGCCAGGTGGCCGGAGTGATGGATGCCCTGGGTGGGGGGCCGCAGGGCTGGAACCTCAGGGCCAGCGAGAGGGCCGAAGAGGAGGTGGTTTCCTTGCGGGAAAGAACGCAAAGCAGAGGCCCCTCTCGGCACCAGGATCCCCAGTCTTGCCATGTGTGGCTGGTGTAAACGCCACAGGTGTGTAACTGGAAAATGGACTCTTGTGAACAAGGGTCACTCCCCCAGATCCTGGATCAGGACGCTAGGTTCTGGGCACCCTGGAAAAAGAGACTGTGGATTTGTGGATTCCGGTCTTGTTGGCCATCGTACAAAATCAGGTTGGAAAGCGGACCTCGGCTCGGCCGTCTCCCTGTGAGGCTGGGTCAGCCTGTTTCCCCTTGGTGGTTCCGGGCTCAGGGTGATGGGAGCCTCGGGGTGCTCGGAAATGGGGGCTGCGGCGTGTTGTGGAGAGAGGCCCTGGAGGGACGCTTTCTGTTCTCTTCCTTCAAGGCCTGTGAGTTCCGATCTTCTTGTTTTGATAAGTTTATAAAGCAGAAAAGCACGAGGGATAATATCACTACAATCAGGTGCCGTCCCCTTGGAATTGGCCCTTGTTAGGGTGGTAGGTTTGTGTTTCTTTGAAGATGTCTCTCCCTTGGAGGGCCATCGTGTCGTGCCGTGGGTTTCCCACTCAGTGACGTGGGTTCTAGGCTCGCCCGCCTGCCGAGGTCACCCTGTCCCTCAGGAGGGCGGATCAGGAAGGGCCACACGCCGTGGCCGGCGTCCCCTCCGGCCCCTCAGCGTCCTTTCGCACCCCCTGCACCCCGACTCTGCAGCAGGGACAGCGCTCCGGCGGAGCCAGCCTGTGGCCGGTGGGGGAATCGGTTTCCACGTCGGACACTAACGACAAGGTGCCCTTAAGGCGGTGTCCTTCGGTAATAAGATTTTATCAGAAGCTGGAAGTACCCTCCCGCTAAAGTGAAGCGGGGAAGTTGAGGAAACAAACAACAAGTGGGTGGTTCCCAGCCTTCCTGAGTTCTAGCACCCCTGCAGTCCTCTTTCCTTCCGGTTGGGGTGCTGGCTTCACACGTGGACTCTGCCCCCCACGAACGTCGCAGAGTTGTGACTAGGAGCGTGGGGTCCGTGGGCACCAAGTCAGAGAGAAACCTTTGATCTCAAACTTGAATGAGCACAAGCAAGGGGGGGTGAGGAGGGGTCCCCACTGTGCGCAAAGGCCCTGTCTCCGGGAGCTGCCCCGTCTGCCAGGGGAGGTTCCGAGTGGACGGTGGCCCCTTCAGAGGGGTTAAGTCGAGGGCCAGCGTTGTCCAGCTGTAGGTGGCTGAGCAGAGGTTAGAACCAGGTTCTGCGGCCCTGGAGCCCTTGGGCTCCCTCCCGACCCACTGCCGTACGTGAGATGCTCACAGACGTCACGGGCACGCAGTGGCGCACGAGGGCACAGGGGGTAGCGGGCGGTAGGTGTCCAGACAGCCCCTGGGGTGCAGTGGGAGAGGGGTCACTGGAACTCCAGCTCGGGTGAGGGTGTCACTGGATGGGACTGGTCTTCGGAAAGGACCAGTCAGGAGTGGGGGCACCTGCAGAAGGGCCTTTAGGAGGAGGAAGCAACCCAAGAAAAGTCACAGAAAGTTCTGGGTTTTTAGGGGCAGGGGAAGCAGGAGGCATAGTTGGATTAGGGTACAGGGTGTGCGAAGGCCTTCCACTCGTCTTTAAGGATGCTGAGATGCCATTGTAATAGAACGTGCCTTTCTTAGGGAGACCCCGCTGATTGCACCCCATCCCTTTGAGCGGTCTTTTCAGAGTCCCGGAGTGCAGTTGGCCCAACTGGGCCTGTATCTCAGCTCACTCCCTTCCCACCCTCCGGGCCGCTCTCCTAACAGCCATGTGGGATGTTTGGGGCAGGAGGCCCGCCCTTTGAGGACCACGGTGACGTCCTGCTCGGCAGCACAGCCCTCGCGCGCTCTGTCCCTGGCAGGTGGGGTGGTGGCCCTGTGGCTGGGGGGCTCCTCGCCTGGCCTGTGGGCGCGCTCGGCGAGGGCTGGTGCTCTGGGTGCTGGGAGTGGCCAGTACATAGTCTCCTCCTGTCCTGTCCACGCCGGGATGTTGACCTTCATCCAGGGATGGTCCCCGGTGCTGGGTACACAGTAGGACCTAGCGCTCGCCCAGTAGGGCGCTGAGTGCCGCTCGCTGGCGCCCGGGGCTGATGTCCTTGTGGTCGTTTCTGCATTGGCTCCCGGGGCCCCTCACTTTGAGTGCTTTCTTCCTCCTCCGCTTGTCAACCCCTGGCTTGGCAGGCCTGGCACTTCGTGGCAGTTTTAGGAAGTGGGTGAACATTCCTTAAAGGACCAAGTGGCTTGTTAATAAGGACCTGGGGTGGCTGGGAGCAGTCTCCAACTGACAGGAAGGGAGGGGACACTGCAGCCCCGAGGAGGCGGCCAGGCCACCGGCCCCTCTTTCCCAAGGTCGGGAATGCACTTCTGTGACTCCTTTTTTTTTAAATAAATAGATAGATAGATAGATAGATAGATAGATAGATAGATAGATAGATTGATTTATGGCTGCATTAGGTCTTCATTGCTGCTGCACACGGGTTTTCTCTAGTTGTGGCGAGCGGGGGCTTCTCATTGCAGTGGCTTCTCTTGATGCAGAGCACGGGCTCTAGACGCATGGGCTTCAGTAGTTGTGGCTCACGGGCTCAGTAGTGGTGGCGCGCGGGCTCTAGAGCGCAGGCTCAGTGGTTGTGGCGCACGGGCTTAGTTGCTCCGCGGCATGTGGGATCTTCCCGGACCAGGGCTCGAGCCCGTGTCCCCTGCGTTGGCAGGCGGATTCCTAACCACTGCGCCACCAGGGAAGCCCTGTGACTCCTTCACCAGGTGGGCAGTCACCCTGCACAGCCCCAAACAAGCAGAAAATATATTCCCAGGAGGCGTTTCTTTCATCCTCAGGAGCAGCTCAGCGGGAGCCCCAGCTGAGCTTCTAGGTCGGCCGCTGGGTTTCTGGGCAGTTTTCAGTTGATGGTTATTTTTAGCAATACAACTTGAATCTGGAATCTTGAAATAAGATCCTAAGTTGTCACTCTACCCCCTTCCCTTGGTCCCTGGAGGCTGCATTTTTTGTCCACACGTAGGATGATTGGAACTGAAAATTTCACAGCAACCACCCGTTTTTGGAAAGTGTATTCAAGACACTTTAATATTAAATTAATACGTGAGGTTAATATTAAGTATGATAAATATCACTACTAACCTATTAATTTTAGCGCCAGTAGTAAACCCATTTCAAGTTGGTAATGGAATAACTCGATTTAAAATGTCAAGCTATACTTGGGGCCCACTTTGCCCAGACCAGGCTGTATTCAGAGGGGTACCCGGGGTCCTGTTCTCTGTGGTCCAGAATGGCCTTTCACTCCAAGGTGGCACAGCCCTGACCCGGCCCTTTGTTAGTCTCTGTTAGTCTCATCCAGCTGGGCCCGGCAGGCAGGGGAACGGCCATGTCTCGGGGGCCCCTGTGAGCACTGGCTCTGGGCAGTACCGAGGTGGGTGCTAAGTGCGGGTTCGTTTGTAAATTATAGGGCGCTTGCTGTTCTCAGGGATTGCCACACTGCCACACTGTCCGGGAACCCGGGGGCAGACGAGGCAGGCCCTTCCTGGGCAGGACAGGTGAGAAAGGGCGGGTGGAGAAATCCTGTGGGCCGGATGGTCGGTGGCCATCAGAGAATTCTCATTTCTGAGTTTGCCTTTTGATGCCGGAGCTTTTACGTAGAATTTAGGCTTATTTTCTTTTCATCAAGTGTGTATCTTGAAGCAGCTGGCTGTACCTGAAAACAGCAGAAATAAGAAGTAAAGGCTGCCAACGTGGGGGTGGGGCACCAGGTGCCAGGATCCCTGCATCCCTGTTCGTCCACAGTCCTGAATCTGACACGTCCATGCTGCTGGGAGTTTGGTACTGAAACTTTCCCGCTCGTCCACCTGTTACCTTGCGTTGCTCTGTGCCTGGTCTCGAGCTGCAGGGTCGGGGTGATGGGTTCGTTCTGGGGAACTGGCACTTCCCTTTCCTGAGTGGAAAGTTTCTTGGAGGTCAGAGAACGGACCGCTGCTGGGGACCCCGAAATGGCCAGGCCGGCCTCACTCGCGTGGACCCACGGTCCTCCCCCGGGCAGAGCCTGACTGCAGAAGTGGGGGGCCGGGTCCAGTGTCGCAGGCTTTCTGCCCATACCTCCCCCCCGCAGATGTGGTCAGAGACCCCTTGAAGGAGCGAGTCCCCAGTCCTAAACTCGCCCTGCTCAGCGGTGATGACGCCAGGCCCCTGGCTCACCTTGTGGGCAGGTGAGCCCAGAACTAAGGGCCTGACTCAGCTGCATTTCCCCTCACTCCAGAGGTGTGTTTGAGGGGAGCCCAGAGTTAATTGGAAGGCTTAGAAAAACCCACGCGCCTCGGAGGAGAATTTATGAAGGGGCTGTTTTCCCACGTGGATCCAGAGTCCTTTAATGCCAGAGAGTGTGGCCTAACCCCACACAGCGTTTCACCACCTCTGAGGGCTCTGGATTCACACCCCGGGTTGCGGGGGGAGGGCGGGCGCCCCGCAGTGACTTCCCCCTTGTGGGTTCCCCTGAGCCTTCAGGACGCCTTGGCCTAAGGAGACGCGGAGGTCGAGGTGTATGGGGCTCGAGCTGCCGGGTCCAGGTGCCCCTTGGGCCGGTGGGCCCTGCAGCGGAGGGGATGTATGTCACACCTGTCGTTTGGGTGCTGTGTTTGGAGCCAGCAAGTGTCTGTTCCTAGAACGTTCCAGGTGGAGGACAGAAGGCCCCGCTGAGGTTGGCAGGGTGTGTTTTGCTCCCTTTAAAGGGCTTCTGAAGGCGCATTTCCCTTTGAAGAACCAGCTGCCGCTTGCCCGCCGGCCCAGCTGTGTGATTGCATAACTGCTTTGCCTCTGAGGGCTGCCCCCTCCCTTGCCTTCCCTCTCCCAGTGAATTCCTTCCTTCAAGTGTAATCTTTTCCCCTGTCCATCAAGCTCCTAATGGTTTCAGGCTTGGTTCTTCCCAGGCTGGCTGGGCCTTCCCGCCTGCGCCGGGGAGCACAGGTGATGTGAGAGCCGCGGTGCTGATTCCTGAACGTGGCTGCTCAGCCAGGTCGGGGCACCGCGCTGTCTCCGCTGTCTCCCGATGTTGCCAGGGTTTGGGGGGGAGGGCATGCTAATAAAACGTCCCAAAGCAGCAACCCCGGCTGCCTCACTCAGCAAGCTGCCAGCCAAGCTTGACGAGCTCCTTCCCGCCGCTGCGTTGCAGATCTCCGACTTCGGGCTGGCCAAGTGCAACGGGCTGTCCCACTCGCACGACCTCAGCATGGACGGCCTTTTCGGCACCATCGCCTACCTTCCTCCTGAGCGCATCCGGGAGAAGAGCCGGCTCTTCGACACCAAGCACGACGTGTACAGGTGTGTGTCAGGCGTGCAGCCCCAGGCCGCCAGGGGCTCTGCACCTGGATTCCTCGTGCTCTGAAGGGGGGCTTTGCCGGGGGCTCCTCAGTGCCGCCAGATAAGAGGTTCAGTCCAAATGAAAGGGCTTTTAGGCGGAGGGTACGGGCTACCCCAGGGCTTTCTTGCAAGCGGGAGTTCTCTGCTGTGAGCGCTGCTGGCCCCGGATGGAGAACGTTAATGGTTGGTGTCAGTTAGAGCCGGTTATGCCACCGGATCGGCAGCTCCCACACCACGAAAGCTTTGGTGTTTGTAGGATGTAGGAAACACGGGCTCTATAGTTTGTCTGCTGAGAGCACCTGCTGCTCCAAGTGGTCTGTGTGTCTGTCTGCGTGTGGATTCAGGCTCCAGAATCCAGTCCCCCGTGGCCCAGAACTCACGCTTCTGAACGTCACTTAGGCGTGACAGGAGCACAGACACCCTAGAGGCTGTTCACAAACTGGCACTGGGGATTTCTGTGCTAGAGAACAGTCGTGAATCATTTGGTGCATTCCTTTTCCATACGGTAAAGGTCTTAATCACTCAGACTTCTCGGAGAAGGAAAGCAGGAGGGCGGGTGCTGGCAGGCACTTAAGCCCCTCACTGTGGTTCTTGTCTCACACGGGGTGACTGTCACCCTGAGCCCCGCCTTTGGGTCACGGACACCGCCTGGAGTCCTGGCCGACTGGTTTGACCGTAGCCGCCGGTGCATGTGCTTTGCTGGGCTTTGAGCTGGACGTCTGTCAGGGAGTGGTGCGCGGGGCGCTGGGCACCTGCCTGGAGGGTTTGGGGAGAATAAGATTCTCTGTTTATTTCAGAGTTGAGAGTTTCAACTTTTGAACTTGTAGATTTCAGTTACTTTTCAATGGGGACTTCTTGCAGTTTCAGTAAACAGCTGCTCTTAACCCAGTGCAGGCTGGTAGCTCAATGCTTAGACTTCTGGTTCTGTTTTTTTTAAAAATTTTACCAGATTGAGCTCTTTCGGGGTATATCCAGAGTAATCATATATATATAATTAATATATAAATTATATAAAGGTAACACACACACATACACACACACACACATATATGTATTACACACAAGTATATATAATTTCTAACAACCAAAAAGGGCTCTGGGAGCCAGTGCCCCCTCATCTTTTCCATGCACTCAGATGACATCAGTGGGCTCGAGACGCCCAGAGCTGTAGTCGGTATTTTGAGGCCCAGTGTTTGCAAGAAGATGGTGTGAGTGAAGCGGACCCCGCCGTTCTCCCCACGAGCTGATGGCCCGGAGACAGGGTGGCGTTCCTTTCAGGAAGCCCTCCTGCTGTTTGCACTCATCGTTCAGTTGGTGGAGTTTCGTCTGCTGTCTGACATTTGAGCTTTCCACATGCCTTGTTCCACAATAAGAGTGTTTGCCCATTTAAAAAAGTGCATGAAAAATACCTTGGTGTCCCCTCACTCTCTCTCTGAGTCTCTCGAAGACTCTGGGGTGGTTTTCCTCGAGCTTGTTGCTGTGTTTGGGGCCTCTGGCTTTACGTGAGGCTCTGGCACGCAGACCCTGATGTACCTTTTCCCTTGCAGCTTTGCCATCGTGATCTGGGGCGTGCTCACGCAGAAGAAACCATTTGCAGGTGAGCGGACGTGTCTAGGGCTGATGCAGCTGCTTCTCCCCGAGCAGTGGAGGGTGTGCTCTGTGGTCCTTTCTCTGTGTCAGAAGTGCCTGCAAATCACAGTCGGGGCCGCTCTGGGCCGTGGTGCTGGCGGGCCGTCTGGTGGGGAGCAGGGCTGCCTAGTCCTGCCCAGCAGGTCCGCACAGAGACCCACGGCCCACCTCATCGCAGGCTTTCGTATATGCCGACAAGGCGCTTTGCCGTGCAGCTCACATACAGGGAAAGGCACGGATCTGATGGGGTCTGTTCAGTGACTCTTGGTAGGTACTAGCTCATTCTTTTGTGTGTGTGATATAATACACATAACAAAATTTATTATTTTAACCATTTAAACTGTACATTATGTCATTAAGTGCATTCACAGTGCTGTACAATCGTCACCACCGTCTGGTTCTAGAACATTCCATCACCCCAAAAGGAAACCCCGGGCTGGTTAGGCAGTCACTCCCATCCCCCCGCCCCAGCCCCTGATGACCACTAATCTACTTTCTGTCTCTGTAGGTTTGTCCGTTATAGTGATTTCCAGATACATATTTTTTTAATTTTCTAATTTTTGATTGTAAAATACACATCACATAAAAATGACCATCTGAACCATTTTGAAGTGTACAGTTCGGTCATGTGAAGTGCATTCCTATTGTGGGGCAACCAGCCTCCAGAATTGTTGGGTGTTTGCTCCCCGGGTTAGCAAACCGGCCCGAGAGCTGTGGGTTTCCTCCCCCCTGCCAGGCACCCACCGTGCTGATTTCCGGCCCCGAGGTTTCAGTACCACGACTTGGTTTATTGTAAAAGTCCAGTACCTGGGCTACTCACTCTTTTCTGGTCTGACCAGAAAGATCTAAGAATGCAGATCAGAGTCAGCACGTGGCCCCCAGGTCTCTTGCAGGGTTTTGTCTGTGTGTCGTTACCCTGTCTCCCTGCCGTCTCCTCCTCGGTGGAGGGCCGTGGTCTGGATTCTTTTCAACGTGGCCAGGTGCCCTGTCGCTCGGGCCGGCTCATCGCCTGGCCCGCCGGGGGCCTGCGCTTTGGGGTAGACGTTCAGGAGGACTTTTTCGTCACTGCAGGGCGGTTTGGGCCACGTGGGGCTGGGCGATGCAACCCCATGATCTATCAGCGTTCTTCCCTTTGGTGGGCATGGACCCCTTTGGAACCTATCTCGTTTGGTATTTTTCTCCTTTGAACTTGGTTTTCCGTTGAGTTCGATGCCCAGAAAGATCTGCTCTGTGACACAAGGCAGTGATTCCATTTGGTAGATCACAGATAGTTTCTAAACCCTGGAAAACAGAGGACAGATGTGGCCCGCAAGGTTAAGGATTAAAGAATGCTCTGTGCTTTGCAAAGGAAATACAGTGTCTCCTGGGTGGGTGGTGGTGACATGCCCCAAACTCTCCCACGGTTGTCGCTCCTCCCGAAGATAAGGAGTCCTGCCTCAGCCCCACGAGCTGCCCTGACTTGTGCACCTTCCCTTTGCAGATGAGAAAAACATCCTGCACATCATGGTGAAGGTGGTGAAGGGCCACCGCCCCGAGCTGCCGCCTGTCTGCAGACCCAGGCCTCGCGCCTGCGAGAGCCTCCTGCGCCTCATGCAGAGGTGCTGGCACGGGGACCCCCGGGAGCGGCCCAGCTTCCAAGGTGAGTGCCCCCAGAGGGTTCCCGGAGTATTGGCTGCTTGAGGGTCGTGCCGCTGTCCCGGGTGACAGAGTCGACGGCCAGGACAGGGGAGGCTGTCCAGAGACAGGAGCACCAGGGCGAGCCCGGCACCTGCAGGCCGTGCCCGCCTGTGGCCCCCGCCTGTGGCTGGGGCGGGGCGGCGGGAACCGCGTGGTCAGCTCCAGCTGGCCGCCCCCGGCTGTGGCCTGCTGTGGCCCGCAGGAGGCTGCTCTTGGTGTTGCAGGCTCGGATGCAGCAATGCATCTTTTAGGGACGATGTGACCGCTGGCCTGCGGCTCTCTTTGCATTTCTCATGGGGCCTTGTCCCTGGGGAACGGCTGTGTCCTTTGGCTAGGAGGGTGATCCTGACGCAGTTGGAATTGATCACGACGTTTAAAACCTATGGGGAAACCAGCGTGAATGAAGTGGGAGCCTCCTGCCAGGAGCTGGCCGTCGGGGTATGCGCTCTGGCGGGCCTGGCTTCTTGGGGAAACGGGGCCTCGGTGACTCCTGCTTGGGGTCTGGCCAGACCCTGCGTGTGGTTGCCGATGGCCCCTGCGGGGTTGCCGTGAGCTTGGCCGGGGGCCAGCAGCCTGGGAGGCCGCAGTGCTGACCGGTCAAGAGACTGGACGCTGCAGGTGCTGCCTCTTCTGTCCCAGCCCGAGGTCACCCATGTAAGTAGAGCATTTGTGTAAGTCAGTGTCGAGGCGATATATCCTTTTGTGTTTTCTCCCCAAAAGAAATCACTTCTGAAACCGAGGACCTGTGTGAAAAACCTGATGATGAGGTGAAAGAGACGACTCAAGACCCAGATGTGAGAAACCCACCTGAGGCCGAGGCCGAGGTAAAGGGGACCCTCCCGGGGGCGTGGTTTCCCCTAACTTGGCTTCGGGGGTTGAGTCCCTCTTTTCTGCAAATGCCCTGCCAGCCTGGACCACTCGCCCCCTGTTCTGAGGCTTGGGCCGTCCCCCTGCCCCTGTCCCTAGCTGGTCGGCCTGGAGCTTGCTGCCTTGGTGAGCTGGCCTCAGAAGCCTGCAGGGGGCAGGTCCATGGCGCTCTGGCCTCAGACTGATTTCCTGCCTGACAGTGACCCGTCCCCATCGCCTGTCTGTGGTTAGGAAAGGGCAGAGTGGGCCCACGCTTGACATTAAATAGCCGCCGGCTGGATGCTCTTTGAAGCAGGGGAGCTGAAGGCCCCTGCTAGGCCAGACTGGGTTCGGGGGTCTGGGTTCGGGGGTCTGGGTGTCTTTTTGCACCTCGAGGTTGGGGATCTGGCCACTTTCTAACTGCCTGTAAACGTCTTGTTTTATGAGTGCCACACAGGTTAGGTAAGATGTGATAAATTCTAACTATGCTCACTAAATAAATACCTTCACCACTTGTAAAGCGGAGCATGCTAAACTGACTTTCTTGGGTGTTATCTGGTGTCATCGTCCCAGGCTGTGCTGTGAGGCCGGGAGACAAGTAAGCATTTATGGTGTGTCTGCTGTCTGAGCAGGAAGGGGCTTGTGCATGAGGTCAGAGGGCAAAGGGGCAGGGAAGGCGACCTGGTGCCCACGCCCCCCGGCCAAGAGGGGAAGAAAGGCGCAGCGCGTGGGTGTGACTCAGTGCACCAGGCCACCGGGTCGGAGCAGCTTAGCAGTTCCCGAGGAGAGGGAGGATTTGGGGACAAGTGGGCGGGAACCGGGAAGGATCACGCGTCACCTGCAGATTCTAACCCCTCACCACCAGCTGCCTTTCTCGCGGCCGGGCAGGAGAGTGCCCTCGGAAGGGCCCGTTAGGGTGGGTTGGGTTGGAGTGCCGAGCTGTCCCTGTAGCTCGGCCCCTGCCCCCCACGCTTGTACACATGCGGCCCCCCAGCTAGACTCGCACAGCTCCGGGGAGGGTGGCAGGTTGTTAGGACCCCATCCCATCTCCTTCCTCCGTTTCGTATCCGCGCTGACCTGTCCTGGGTGAACACGGCCAGCACACAGGCTTCACCTCCTGCAGCTTATTCACATCTCGTCCGGATAACTCGGGGCCACGTCACTGCGCAGACGGGGCCCCACATGGTGACGGGTGTTCCGTCCCCGTCGTCGTCTTTTCTTACCATGTCCTCCCGCCGGGTGGACCCAGCGCAGGGTCTCTGGGCCCCCTAGAACCATGGTAACGGGAGTTAAGCCCCCTGCCTGGCTCACGGGGGACCCAGGTGTTGCCCGCCTCCTCCGCCCGCCCCGTCAGGTCACGCACGGGGCCTCAGCCCCTCCGTCTGCTGTCTCTGCAGGCGCCCGTGGCCAGCCCGCTCAAGCGAGCCTCTGCCCCGACCTTTGACAACGACTACAGCCTCTCCGAGCTGCTGTCCCAGCTAGACTCGGGCATCTCCCAGACCCTCGAGGGCCCGGAAGAGCTCAGCCGCAGCTCCTCCGAATCCAGACTTCCGTCGGCGAGCAGCGGCAAGAGGCTCTCCGGGGTGTCCTCGGTGGATTCTGCCTTCTCCTCCAGAGGGTCGCTGTCCTTGTCTTTCGAGCGGGAGCCTTCAGCGGGCGGTGAGTGGAGGACCCGTCCCTGGGAAATAATGCGCTTAACGGGGGGGTCGGTGGGCCAGGCAGAGTGTGAGCTGCTGAAAGGGGTCAGGCGTCCGGCTTCCTGACCTCACAGTAGCTCTCCTGTGTTTTCTGCAGCCCTTCACTGATTGGGTTTGGGCGTCAGTGCAGATGCAGAGAGCGGGTGTCACTTAGGTGTAAGAGGGGTGAGTCACAGCCCTGGCTGTGCGGGAGGGTCTCGCCCGTGCCAACACGGCGTGCAGGGGCTGACCTCCGGCTTGCAGGTTGAAGAACTCGAATTGCGTCCGGGAGCCCGGTGGAAGTATGGAGCCCCTTTCCCTGGAGACCTCTCTCTCTTGTGACGTCAGCCCTGTACCCCCTTTCCCAGACGGTGCTGGGAAAACACCCCCATTCTTTCTTATTCGTGGGCTCCCATTTACCGTAGCCGTGCATGTTGATGGGCGAGCTGTCCTTGGGGGTTGTAACTCCCTGGTCCTGTTTATGTACCTTGGGTTTTCTGTCTAGAAGGTGCTTTCCCCTGCCCCTGCCCTGCCCCAGGTGCTGGCCCTCGGGTGGGGGGCTGGTGCCCACTGCAGCCCCCTCGTTGCTGCTTGTGAGGATGACGGGTGAGGTTTCCTTTCCATGAGGAAAATGTGCACGCTCGTGCTCAGGGCTACAGTGCAGGGGTGGCCAGAGGGGCGTGGGAAGGGTACAGACCCCAGGAGGAAGGGGAGCATGTTTTTCCTGGGGAATCGGGGAGTTCCTCCTGGAGTGAGGACTTTTCCTAGATGCCGTGGACCTCCTGGAACTTTTAGAGTGGAATATTTGGGATGAAAGGGGGCACTTAGGGTTGAGGAAACTCCTTACAGAGGCACAGAGGTGGGGAAGGCCTGGCTGGGCTGGAGCTTAGCAGCCGGCGATGAGGCTGAAAAGAAAGAAGCACCCGCCTCCCACGGAGAGAGATGTAGAACTTTCTCTCGGGGCCTGATGCCCTCAAGTGACATCTTCATGCTTAGAGAGGATCAGTCACTGGCCCATCTCAGAAGCCAGCGTTAAAACACTAAGTCCCCATTGGGCTGATTCCATTTTCTTAATACACCCCACGCCCCCTCCTCCTACGCAGGGCCCCTTGAAAATGTTTCACGTGAGGGCGTCTTGTTTCATTTAAGTCGGAACCCGACAATGTAATAGGATTTTTATGTTAAATCTAACCTTTACATCGCGAATAACAGTCCTTCTAAGATGGGAGACTCAGTCCTTTAAGGATTATTCTAGAAAGCATCCTCCGTGGTGGTGCTGAGACAAGAGGCATGGTTTGGAGGTTGGGCTGGGAGCAGGTGGTGGGCCCTGGAGGGGTGGCCTGGGGTAGGAGCTGCCAGCTCTCCGGCGGGTTGGGGGCTGCTGCCTGATCTGTGCTGCCCTTTCTGAGCGCCAGCAGGGGCCTGGCTTTTACATCCTTTATCCAATCACGACCCTACCGGATGGGTAGAATGATTTTTACTTTGTACGTTGACAAAAGAGCGCTTTGGAGGCATTCATTGCCCTGCCTGAGGTCTCCCCACTCGATCTTAAATTAAACCAGCGTGGACAGCACAGCACTTGAGCGATTTCAGATAAAAAGCGGCCTGGAGGCCACGGGGAGTTGGGGGCCGCATAGAATACACCGGCCGGGCATGGGGAGACAGCCCCACGTGACCCCTGCACCTGCTCTCCCCGCAGATCTCGGCGCCACCGACGTCCAGAAGAAGAAGCTCGTGGATGCCATCGTGAGCGGGGACACCAGCAGGTTGATGAAGATCCTGCAGCCCCAGGACGTCGACCTGGTCCTGGATGGGGGCGCCAGCCTGCTGCACGTGGCCGTGCAGGCCGGGCAGGAGGACTGCGTCAAGTGGCTGCTGCTTAACAACGCCAACCCCGACCTCGCCAACAGGAAGGGCTCCACCCCGCTCCACCTGGCCGTGGAGAAGAGGGTGCGCGGCGTCGTGGAGCTCCTGCTGGCCCGCAAGATCAGCGTCAACGCCGCGGACGAGGACCAGTGGACGGCCCTGCACTTCGCGGCCCAGAACGGGGACGAGGGCAGCACGCGGCTGCTGCTGGAGAAGAACGCCTCCGTGCACGAGGCAGACTGCGAGGGCCGGACGCCCATGCACGTGGCCTGCCAGCACGGCCAGGAGAGCATCGTGCGTATCCTGCTGCGCCGCGGCGTGGACGCGGGCCTGCCGGGGAAGGACGCCTGGGTGCCGCTGCACTACGCCGCCTGGCAGGGCCACCTGCCCATCGTCAAGCTTCTGGCCAAGCAGCCGGGGGTGAGCGTGGACGCGCAGACGCTGGACGGGAGGACGCCCCTGCACCTGGCCGCCCAGCGCGGGCACTACCGCGTGGCCCGCGTCCTCATCGACCTGCACTCCGACGTCAACGTCTGCGGCCTGCTGGTGCAGACGCCCCTGCACGTGGCCGCGGAGACGGGGCACACGAGCACCGCCAGGCTGCTCCTGCACCGGGGCGCCCGCAGGGAGGCCGTGACGGCCGAGGGCTGCACCGCGCTGCACCTGGCCGCCCGCGCTGGGCACCTGGCGACCGTCAAGCTGCTGGTGGAGGAGCGGGCCGACGTGCTGGCCCGGGGGCCCCGCCACCAGACAGCGCTGCACCTGGCCGCCGCCGGCGGGCACTCGGAGGTGGTGGAGGAGCTGGTCAGCGCCGACGTGCGTGACCTGTCTGACGAGCAGGGGCTCAGCGCGCTGCACCTGGCCGCCCAGGGCCGGCACGCCAAGACGGTGGAGGCGCTCCTCAGACACGGGGCCCACGTCAACCTGCAGAGCCTCAAGTTCCAGGGCGGCCCCGGCCCCTCCGCCGCGCTCCTCCGGCGGAGCAAGACCTAGCCTGCCGCCCCCGGAGCCGGGGCCCCCGCGGCGTTCCTGTCCCCGCGCGTGCTCCACTCGCCCCGTCTGTGGCTTGCGGGATGCCCACCGAGTGGGCCGTCGGGAGGCGGGTGGCCGCTGACTCCGGATTCGCGCCGGCGTCTGCTTGGGCGTCGCCTGCCCACCCTCCTGATGCGGTTGATCGGAGCGTGCGCGACCACTGCCCACGGGTGCGCCGGTGTTGGAGGGACAGTGGGTCGGAGGCATTTGGTTGCACCCCTCGCTCCTGCCGTCGGTCCCTCGGTGACAGGGCCGTGAGCCCCCCGTCGTGAGCGGAGCCACCTGCGGCTGGGAAGGCGGGCGTGCGGGAGGAGCGGTGTCTTCTCTCTCCATTTGCAGCGGCAGGCAGAGAAGCCTGTTCCAGAAGTCTTTCGTGGAACTCTTGTTCTACGGAAGAGTATCTTCAATAGACGGACAGTGTCAGCTGTCGCTTCAGATCTGTTAACAACTTTCATCTCATTGGATAGTCTGCTTTCTGCGCCACGAGTGTGAACTGGTAGGTTGGTTTTTAAAGCAAGAACAGTCATCTTACCAGTCCTTTCATACCCAGATTTGTCCATCACTCAGTCCTCATGGCTGGCCACACACGTATGCATGAGTGCTACCTGCCCTAGTTCATTTCTTGTTGCAGAAAATGTTTGAACTTTAGAGTCAAGTGTCTAAAAGTCAAGAAAAATTAACTGACAGCCTCGGTTTCGGACTCAGAACCGTGTTACCTAGTTAGATGAACCACCTTCCTCACCGTTTTCTTTTCAGCCATCAGTCTTGGCAGGGTGGCGGTTTGTGCCGAGTGATGCTGTTTTAGGGTCTCCAAGGGGGTTTCTGACCTGCTTTACAAACGGCTACTCTGTGCAGGGGCCTCAGCTTTTGGGGTGTGACCTCCCTGAGTCGGCTCCAGGAGACAGCCTCACGGTCTTGGATGTAAAAACCCATTCTTTCGTTGTCACCTGTGTCCCACATGCACCCGCTTGCCAATATTATTATTAGAGTCAGTTTGCTCCAGGACCCGACCCTGTATGCAAACATGCCCTTTGGACTGGTGTATGAAACAGAGATTGATGTTAACGTACCATGTATGTTAATGTGAATCTGTGGGCAGGATACTTCTTTTCTGTGACAGGAAATATCCGGACTGCTTAGAACTGGCTATGTTTTAATATGCCTTGTGCTTTTAATGTGTTGTGCTACTGTTGTATGTAGAACATGTGGAAGAAAAAACTTCTGTTTGATGTCAATAAAGCTAAGTTCTCTTCCGACCTTTTTGAAGCCAATGAGACTACATTTTCATATACATGAGCTCGAATAATCTGATTTCTGAAAACCAGATTTTGAGGCAGTCACGTGTGGTGTGGAGATGCCCTTTGGAAGGGCAATCTGTGTGCCCTGAATTTACCCATGATCTTGGGGGGTATGGAGGAGGTGGAAGGGTGGACCCAGGCTTCCTGCCTCCTTAGCCCGGGACCTTCCTTCCGCATGTGTGAACCGTTAGGGAAGAAGCTCCCAACACCATAGTTTTTATTTCTTTGTAAGTTTTTTTTTTTTTTTTTTGGCCATGCCGTGTGGCATGCGGGGTCTTAGTTCCCTGAAGAGGGATTGAACCCATGCTTCCTGCAGTGGAAGCACGGAATCCTAACCACTGGACCGCCAGGGAATTCCCCTTAACTTTACATTTTGAAATAATTTTAAAATATAGAAAAGTTATAAGAATAGTACATAGAACCCTGGTGTCCCCTTCGTAGATTTTCCATTTGTTTACATTTAACTCTTTTGCCTCGTCATTCCCTTTTCTTTCTGATCTACCCACCCATCCATCCCCCAACCCCCTCATGCATTCATCTCTTTGTTCCCCACCTATCCATCCATCCATCCCCCAACCCACTCATCCATTCATCTCTTTGTCCCCCATGCACTTATCTGTCCATCCATTCCCCCCATCCATCTCTCCATCCACCTGTCCATCTGTCCATCCATCCGTCTGTCTGAGTAGGTAGCAGAAAACATGCCTCATGACCCCTAAATACTTCAGTGTGTATTTCCTAAAAACAAGGACTGTAGCCACTAGGTAGCCCCAGTGTACCAAAATCAAGAAATGAACATTGATACAATGCTATCATCTAATCGACAAATCCTTTTCAAGGGTTTACTGATTGTCCCCAGAGTGTCCTTTATAGGAAAAAAACCTGCCAACCACAGTATCAGGGCCCCATTCCATCCTGGCCCAGGATCTTGCTGTGTTGAGTCGTTAAGACTCTTCTTCAGGCTTCAGCCCTCGTTTCTCAGTCTCGTCTTTCATGACCTTGCCTTCGGGGAGGTACAGCCAGTAATTTCGTGGACTGCCCTCAGCTTAGGTTTGTCTTAGGTCTCTTCTGGATTTGACCTAGGCTAAGCATTTTTTATTTTTAACATCTTTATTGGAGTATAATTGCTTTACAGTGGTGGCTAAGCATTTTTGGCAGAAATACCACAGACGTGACACTGTGTATGAAGTACAGCTTACCTTTTAATTTTTTTATTTGTATCGTGTGCTCACGAATTCCTCTTTGACCGATTACTATCATTTATTTTGGTGTTGGGATTATCCCGGATTTGGCCAGTTCACACTGGCTCTTGTGTCCCTTTGATGCATCCGCGTCCGTCTTCGCGCACTTCCTTGCTTTCTGACACAATGAGGTGGTCCAGGCACATCTCGTACTTCCTTCACCCCAGCCTCAGAAGCAGCCATTTCTCCAAGGCAACCAGTTTCCTTCAGTGAAGAATGGTATTTAGAAGCCAAGATCTGGGCATTAGATGTGCTCATTGTTCCTGGAGTGTCATGGCCTCTTGTCCCTCAGGAGACAGATCTGGGAAAAGTGTGTGTGTGTAACTTACATATATATACACATACACGTCCCCATATCTTCTGGAGAACCATGATTTCACATCGATGCCTTCAGTTAACAGCCCAACACCCCAGGGTATATCCCAGCTTCTCCGTACTTGTATCTGCTTCCTCTGACAGTGAGGAGGTTGGTCCCCATCGTCCTCAGTATATTGTGCCCATTTGCCCCGTCCCCATGTGTGTAACAAGTCTCCCCGCCGTGCTGGCTGTCCCCTCAGCCTCTGTCCCTTCTCGCCGCCTGAGCCAGCAGGTCCCTCCCTGCCTGTGCCCAGCAGTGCACCAGCTGAGAGCGCCCTGGTCCGTGGAACGAGGAATCTTTCAAAAATCCTTTTGTGCCAGGAGTCAAGACGCAGGAACTTTCACTTACTAAGCCTCTGCCGTTTGGCTTAAGTTTCCTTTTCTTCCAGCGTGTACCTTCTTCACTGCCCTTCCTGTCTTGAGATAGTTTAACAACATTACATTTTTCCTTCTTTGCTTCCCGTAAGAGTCGGGCCTTTCCCCCATTTTTCTCTGGTCCCTGTTCCATGCTTTTTCATTTAGGAGCATCTTCTGGTTTGAGGACTGCATGAATTTTTCTTAGATTTTCTGCAAAAAAAAAAGAAATGCCTCTTTGTTCTTGGGAGGAAACAAGAGTGAGTCTTGATCTCCAGATGCTCTGCTGTTGCCCTGGGGCTGAGGGTCCCTTGGGACACCCCCAGATCGTGCCCCCTGGGGCCTGGCCCGGGGCAATATCAGAAAGGCATGCCAGCCTTTTCTTCAGCAGCTCTGAGAAGTGGAGATGGTAGATTCTGGAAGAGAAGTGGTTCTTAGCTGGAGCAAGTGGATGCCCAGGGCAGCGCCCTCCAGCACTGACATCCAGGTCCACAGATGACCCCGCTCACTGCAGTCCTTCCCGCAGCCTGGGAATGAGGTCAGAACCAGGGGCGACACCGCACCAAACATTCCCTTGTTACCAACCAGGATCACCAGGACGGGACCCACCCAGCACATAGTCGCAGAGGTCTCAACCCCGGCCTCGGGGATGTGGTCCCCTGGGCTCAGGTGCCGCATGACTCTCTTGTCACCATGTCACTGTTAGAGACACACCTGCAGCCACACTCAAGAGCAGAGAGTTCGGACACCTGACCGTGACTGGTGTGTCCCTTCTGTTTCCACGGTTTCGTGACTCCGTGTCCAACAAGGGTTAGGACATTGTGGGCGGGTGCAGGTTCCTTCTGAGTCCCCGTTGGGCAGGTGCCGGCAGCCAGCCAGCTCCTGGTGCGCTCCCGAGACGGCCGCCAGCACACGTGTCTGGGTACGGAGGGCTCCGTCCGCAGACAACTGGCCTCCCACTTGAGCCCTCCCCCCCCCCCCCCGTCCGCAGACAACTGGCTTCCCACTTGAGCCCTTCCCCCCCGACCGCAGACAACTGGCCTCCCACTTGAGCCCTCCCCCCGCCGAGCACTGACTCGCCAAGAGTCACCGTCTTCCAGGCCTCGGTACCGGGTTCCAGTTCTCCGGGGCCTTTGTTTGCTGGAGGTATTTCACTGTCCAGTGTCTTGGGTGAGGCAGGCAGTGTGATTAAGGCCTCCTGTGGATACGGCAGCAGAGAGAAAGTGGGCATTTGCAGACGCTGACATTCAGCAGTCCTTGCCCCTAAGCTTACGCTTCGGTGGCCCGCTTATGGAAAACTGACTCTTAACCCTGGACCAGTTTTCCTCCCCACTCGGCCTCCCCTCCTCCCCTCCCCTTTTTCCCTTCTGCCCTTCCTCCCACCTTCCATTCCTCCCTCCCTCCTTCTCTCTCCTCCCATCCTTATCTCCCTCTCTTCCTCTTTCTCCTCCTCCTTTCTTTTACAATTATCCTATAAGGTCAGGGGGTCAGGATCTGCCACACAAGGACCTGCACGACCTTCTCAGGTGCTGGAGCTCCAGGCATTCTGTTGTGTCCATGCACTAACATCGTGATCAGGGGACAGTGGCCCTGATGGTGACTGTTGAGTGAGGAGAGGCACCGGGTGGGCAGTGTCCCACGCAGTGGTGCTAGTCATAGCTTTGGGCCCCCTTGGCAAAGAAAAATATACTGCTTCATGGGCCAGTGTCAGGAATGGCTGGATCCAGGTGTTCACAAGTGTCACCCTTCCCCAGTGTTGGTTTCATTAAGGGGCAGGCAGGCCCCTTGCAAAAAAAAAAAAAAAAAAAGGCCCTGGCATCTCCAAGCTTAAACAACCTCAGTTCGAGGATCCCAGTAGAAAGAGAGCTTCTGCCCCTTCCCAACCCCCAAATTACACATCATTCATAGAAACCTAGACACTTTTTTTTTCTCCCCACATTTTAACAGCCCTGGGAGAGTAGATGGCATCTTACAATTGAAGTTGGCAGCATTTTTTTGTCTTTTGGAGGTGCTTTAGGTAATGGTACATTTTATCATTCATGGCATCTCAGAATTGCTGTAATATGGTGGCCTCTCTGCCTGGTAGAGCCATTCCTGAGACCAGTTGTGGTAGCCAGGGGAAGAGAACGTTCTGGTTGGCAGGCTGGGTCAGGCCGGTCAATCTCACCCCGGAACATGGGGGTGGCAGTTTCCTAGAGGAAAATCAGGACACTTCTGCTGGAAAAGGTGGGTTAGAGGCTGGATAGTGACAGCCACAGGTGTCATCACACAGGGACCCCCACGGAGAGCCCTCAGAAGAGCTGGAACCACCTGGGGACCTGAGCTGCATGTGGAATGTGTGTCTGGGCATCTTCTCAGGAATCGGACAGAGGGGTCCCTGATCCAGGCCCCTCTCAGAACCCCGGGAGAAGGACAGGGGTGTCCTGGAAGGACCACCGTCAGCCGGGCTGTGGAGACAGTACCCAGTGGCTTCCAAGCCACAGTGGGTGGGTCAGAGAGCGAATCTTGGGGTCACCCACTAGATGCATCAGAAGTGGGGGAAGAGCCCCTGTTCCCAGGCTCCGTGAGGTGGCTACCACCTCTGGAGGGAAGAGGAGTCATCCCTAGCTCCTGAACTTTCCCTGGAAGGGGAGGTACAGAGCCAGGACCCCTGCCCTCCCCAAGCCAAGCCAGACCTAAGAGGGTGCCCACCTGATTGAAGGGGACGAAGCCACCGAGTAACGGAACAATGCCCTTGCTCAGGTGACTGCCCCTGGGGGCTGCGGGAGGGAAGAGCATTCCAGAGCCCCCCAGGTAACTGCTGTGGACCACGGTAAGGAAGGGGTTACACAAAGAGTAAGTTGCCTCCCTGACTGTTGGAAAGTGCTAACATGTATAATAAAGATGTTTGCACTACAAAAAGTAAGCTCGAATTAAAAAAAAAGAAAAACGTTTGGCTGCTGGATGAGGATGAGAAAACAGTGCAACGGGAGACAAGACGGGCCAGGGCAGGGGGCACCCCTGCTGGTCATTTCACACCTACGAGTACGTGTAGGGAAAAGAATAAATGGAGAGTTGTTTGTAGCTCCAGTAAGGTGCTCCTCAGAGTCTGCGGGGTGCTGCCCCAGAGTGTGGGGGTCCAGGGTGCTGGGGGAGGACACCCACTTTTTATGACACGTGTCTGAGTTGGATGCTGCCGCTTGGCTCAGAGCCTGGAGGTTTCCTCAAGCTGTGGTCCCTCTGTGGCAACCAAAGAAAATGAGGTCTCCCTCCTTCCTTCCTCCCTGAGTCACTGCCTGGGCTGGTCGGGCCACTGGAAAAGCGAGCCCCAGGTGAAGTGGCACCCGGCAGGGACGGTGAGTGTGGTCGGTGGGGAGGTGGCCCCCGCTCGGGAGGAAGCTGGCTCTTGGGGACACTGCTGCCTCCTCCGTGGGCTGTGGCCACGGGACCTCCTTTTCCTTTGGCCTTTCCTGGGTGGCTGTGGGGAGACAGCCCTGCTAATTAACCAACCAGCTTCCCAGGACAGGAGACATCTCCCTGCCTCTCAGCCTCTCCCTGTGCTTCCGGGAACATAGCCAACTGAATGTGTTGATCTGACATTAAAAACGTCGGTCTTCAGGGGCGAAGGTACCAGATGCTGAAGGGCATAGACAGACACAAGGACTGCTCAACATCCTCCTGGGGGCCCTTAGACGCAGACCTCTCCCAGCCCTGCTCCATCAAAGACGGGACACGTCTGAACCAGGTATGCCTGGACCCAGTGACCCCCGGTGTATCCCGAGTGGTGTTGGGGGAAGGAACTCAATGAGAGGAAATTAGGCCAATTCTCTATACTCGCAGGTGAGAATGGTACCTCCCCCGCCCCTCTAGCCTCTCTCCCTTCTCTCAGCACCCAGCACCTCTAGGCAGGAAAAGATCTATGGCCCTGACAGTTAAAGGTCCCCACCCTCCATCATCCTGCAGAGAAACCTGCTCATTGATAAACCCGGCCCACGCACACAGGGCTTCCAAACATCACTTACTAACTCGTGTCAGGAAGATAAACAGTGAGCCCCTCACAAGAAAGACAAAGACGCCACCCCCAACCAGCCCAACAAGCAGAGAAAACAATCACAGAAAACAAAGTATGGAGAGAAAACTTAAAAATCTACAATTATCTCAGAGAGAAAACAGAAGATTTTTTTTTAAAGATTTTTTTTGATGTGGACCATTTTAAAAGTCTTTATTGAATTTGTTACAATATTACTTCTGTTTTATGATTTGGTTTTTTGGCCACAAGGCATGTGGGATCTTAGCTCCCTGACCAGGAATTGAAGCTGCACCCCCTGCATCGGAAGGCAAAGTCTTAACCATTGGACCACCAGGGAAGTTCCGAAAACAGAAGATTTTAAATAAATGGAAACCAGAACAGGTGTGTGTGTGTGTAAACATTTAAAGAACAGAAACTGAAAAATTTTTAAATGTGATGGGAGAAATGAAAGTCTTAAAAGAAGGAAAGACAGAATCATTCCAGGAGGCCCAACATCCCAATGATAGGAGTTCCAGAAATAGAGAAGGAGGCAAACATGCCCAAAGTAAAGGACATGACCCTCAGCTAGAGAAGTCCCATCACACGGTGCAGAGCAGTGTGTGGGTGGACAGCCATCCAAAGCACAGCACCCTGGAAAGTCAGGATGGGGATGAAGAGGTGGTCCTAGAAGCTTCCGGGGGTTGGGGGGTGGATTCTAAATCAGATGACATTGGACTGCTAGACAACAAAAGACAAGCTAGAAGACAAGAGAACAATGCTGTCAACAGTCTAAGGAAGGTGGTTTTTCAATCTAGAATTTTCTCCTTTAATTTTCTCCTTTAATTCTCAACTTTCTGTTTGTATTTCCATCTTTTTATCTCCCTGTGCTACCGTCTGCATGACTGACCCCTGAATAGGAGCTGTATCTTCTAACTGCTGAGTGGAGCTGACTTTGTGATAGTGGGGCTGTGTCTAATCTGTAGTTAATTTATCCATTGACATTTTTATTCCACTCACTATATTTTTTATTTCTAAAAGTTTTACTTCATTCCTTCTATGTCTTGTTCTTTTTTTTCAGCAGTCCCTGTGTTCATTTCCTTGTTTTACATCTATAATCATTTTAAACATGCCCGTTTAAACCTATTATCTGATAATCCCATTACCTGAGGTTCTTGGGGGTATATATTGAATTCTGATTTCATTGCGGGTGGTGACGTCACTACCTGGGGTGGCTGTGGGTATGGGTGGGGCTGTTATGAAAGGGCTAAATCTTCATCTGCCACAGTCAGAAAAGAAGACCTGAAATCAAACAGAAAAAGCAGACAAGCAGCAGTAAACATGTGTGATGGGGTGAACACTAAAGATTTGAACGTGGCTGTCCCGCTGTGTGAGAGCTGGAACCGGGTGGTGGGCGACCACTAGGGCAGGGGACGGCTGTTTTCTGTTTCCTTGTCTTGAGCTTTTTACTTTTTACACTGTGTATTTTTACTGATTTGATTTTAAAAACACACAAGCTAACATGAAAGAGTCTGAAAACGCTGCCTACACTTGGTTTTCTGATGAGAGGGGCCCCTGGGGCTTGGGAAAGAGCAAAAGGCAGGGTGTCACGGCAGAGACCCGTCTCTCTGAAGGATCCCAAATTGCAGAAATCTAGGGGCTCTGCTTTCATTTTTTAGGGCAGCTGCCTTGACTTTCAACATCAATTCAACAAGCGTTCTTCAGTACTTCCCAAGTGCCAGTGCCTGACTTAGGAGCTGAGAACCCCCCGGCTTTCACGAGGGAGAAAGGAAGATGCACATGCGTGATGCCCACCCAATCAACCTCAAAGACTTGCTCCGTTGACTTAGATCTGACACACTGACTTTGTAATTAGTCCACACAGATTTTCCTTTCTATGCAAACCCACCCTCAAAGGCTCACGGTGGTTTCTTGGGAAGGTGGCATTACCAGGGAACTTTCCTTCTCGTTCCTTTAGCCCGAGTGGGAATAACCAGTGTTTACTTGGCGCTGAGTCACTGGGTCAGGCTTCGTTCGTGAACCTGTTCCTCCCGCTCCCCTCCCTTCCTCCACCCAGACTCAGGATTTCCCTCTGTCTGTGGGAGGCTGAACCTCGATCGCTCTCTGCGGCCCTAACCAGGTTTCCTCTAGTCGCCCCAGCATGCGGACCAACCTGGTTAGTTCACGTGGCCCGGGTGGGTGGTGACAGCAACGTGGGCCCCACCGCCGAGAACGCAAACTGCGGCCCGGCCTGGTGGGTGTTGCCGAACCTGCTAAGGCGAGTGGACGCACCTTCCCTTCCCTTCCTTTACCATCATGGCGGCCTCATCTCTGCTGGGAGAGAGCCGGAAACCTGGGTCCCAGGCCTGGCCTCCTGCTCCTGACTGCGTGCTCTTGGTCAAGCTGTGACGCCTGAAAACTGAGGGTCCAAAGGTCCATGAACTATAAAGAACCATCGGTGGTATATACCCAAAGAGTTGCAAACAGGGACTCAGAGAAGTGCAAGTACACCCACGCTCAGAGCAGCACGTTCACAACCAGCAAAGGGGGAAACAGCCCAAGAATCCAGCAATGGATGCCGGGATCCACCCAATGGAGCATCTCCACACAATGGAATGTTATCCAGCCATAACAAGGGAGGAAGGGCGGATGTCTGCTACCCCGTGGATGAACCTCTAAGTCACTGCACTTGGTGAAAGATGACAGACACCATAGGTCACGTATTGCATGATTCCATTGATAGGAAATGTCCCGGATGTGGTGGTCAGGCCTGGGGGGAGGGGCTGGGGAAAAACTGCTTAGTGGTCCAGGGTCTTCCTTTGGAGGGCGGGAAACGCTGGGGTAGCACAACACTGCAGATGTACTGGATGCTTCCAATCGATGACTGTAAAATGGCTAATTTTATGTTGTGCGTGTTCACCTCAATAAATTAAAAAAAAAAAAAAGGTCCCTCAACAGAAGCAAGTTCATGGCTGCCGGGACCCGAAGTAATGCCAGCAAAGGGCTGCTTGTCCAAGTTCCTCTTAGAGTCCCGCTAACGAGGTGGGTGGTGCCCGGAGCGCCCATATTTTACCCTGATTTCCGTCTTGTTTTATGATTTGCCGCGCCGCTTTTATAGGTATCATGAAGCTGATTTCCGTCTTGTTTTATGATTTGCCATGCTGCTCTTATAGGTATCATGAAGCTGTGCAGCGTGAAGATGTTGGACTAAAGCAACCGTTCCGTCCATCTTTCACGCCTTCACTTCCTACATCGTTTGCACAGACCACATTCCCACCAAGCAGCCTGGGCCATCTCTTGTCCTCTGGGTCACAAAGGGCAGTGCCACCAAGCCCACAGGCCCAGAGGTCCCCAGCCTGAGGAGTCAGCCCTCAGGTGGCCACTGGGTGACGGTACTGGGAGGTCAGGGAGACCAGGAAAGCCCCTGCAGGTGCAGACAATGAGCTGGGGTGTGTCATGGGCTGGGACGCTGGGAGGGACTTGGATGCTGGCCGGAAACAGGGGCTGCGGGAAGCAGCCTGTGCCGCCTTCAGAGTGGATTCTGGCCCCTTTTTGGAGTCAGCTGAGCAGTGGCTCAGAACACCCCCTCCTGTGGCCCCAGCACGGGAATCAGGAGGGAGCATCCTGACCCGGCCTGGGCTCTTCCCAACAGACAGGATGAGCTATTAGGACCAGGCCTCGTGGGCTGGCGAGATGGGCTTCAGGCCAGGGTGGCTGTCCAGGTGTCCCCGCCCCCCACCCTGCCCTCCACCGTTTCCTTCGTGGCTGGCCGGGCTCGCTCCCCGAGGAAATCTCCACGACAGGACCCCCTGCGTGACTGGAGTCTCCACTCACAGGACACATCTTCCTGGGGAGGCGGCAGCTCAGACCTGGGCCCCCAGAACCACACCTTCTGTAGGAGCGCTTCTGAAATGGCAAAACAAAGATACTCCCGAGAAGTCGGAGGAGGCCTGGGTAGTCTGGAGCGCTGTGTGGGTGCAGGGCCGGGTGGAGTTTCCTGGTGATTACCGGCGGCGGCAGTAATGATCTCCACGCCCTGGCCGTGGCGTGGCGGTGTCGAGGACAGAGGGGTGGGGCTGGCACATGCAGGAGGGGCTGGGGGAGTTCTGTGGGCTCTGCTGGGTTACTTGGCCCAAATCTGGCCCCCTCCAAAAGGCTTCTCCCAGCCCTGGCCGAGCCGGGGGAGCTGCGTGTCTGATGCTTGTCCGCTCCTCCCGGTCTTGGGGGAGCGAGCAGGCCTGATGTACCCTGCGTTCGTCAGGTCTGTCCAGAGAAACAGAACAACAGGATGTGGAGATACGTAAATTAAGAAATTTATCGTAAGGAATTGGCTCGTGCAGTTATGGAGACTGGGCAGTCCCAATCCTGTGGGGTGGGCCAGCAAGCTGGAGACCCGGCTCAAGCCGGAAGGGCATCTGCTGCAGCAGCCCTCTTCTTCAGGGAAGGACAGCCTTCTGTTCCATTAAGTTCTTCAACTGATTGGGTGAGGCCCACCCACATTACAAAGGGCAATCTGCTTCCTCCAAGTCCACCAGTTCAAATGCCCATCTCATCCGAAAACACCCTCGTGGGAACTCCCTGGCGGTCCAGTGGTTAGGGTCCGTGCCTCCGCTGCAGCGGGCACAGGTTTGATCCCTGGTCAGATCTCGCAAGCCTCACAGTGAGGCCAAAAAAAATTTTTAAATAAAATAAATAAATAAATAAAAATGTAATAATACGAAAACACCCTTGCAGTAACATCAAGAATAATGTTGGACCAAATGTCTGGGCACCGTGGTGCAGCCAAGCTGACGCATAAAATTAACCATCACATTCCCCCCACCCTTACCAGCGGCTCTGGGTGCTGAGGGCTGCACAGCGTCACCAGGCTCCCACGGAGCCCCCTTCAGTTGGGTGAACATCAGTGCCCCCACCTGGCACCCAGGTAAACCCACAGAACCGAAGGTGCTGGCTTCCCAAGGGACGCAGGGTGGGTTGGCAGTGCCGCTGGGGCCTGGAGCGCGCTTCCTCTCTGGAGATGAAACATCAGGAGGGAAGAGGTTAATACAGACAACCACACGGCCGCTGAGGTTGCCGAGTCACAGGAACCCGCTTCTGCTGATCCGGGCACATTTTTCCTTCATTCATCAAAGCCAGAGACGGCCCGTTGGGACCTGCCACAGGAAATCATCACGTCGACCTACCTGAACACGCCTTCCTGGGTGGCCTCCCCATCGTCCTCACTCACAGCCCGGCTCTCCCTCCACCTTCAGCCCCGGGGAAGGGCTCCCTGCGTTCCCACTGCCCCTCGGAGGGAAGCTTCCTGGCCTGCCTGAGTCAGAGCGTCACAGCCAGGGGCCGACTGCCCTGACCCTGTTGGTTCAAACCGAGGCCACTGTGGACACAGCCAGGGGATGAGGAGGGTCCTGACTAAATGGGGGTGGGGGTGTGGGTGACGGCACTGACACCTTAGCTGTGGAAAGACCGAGGCCCCAGAGAGGCAAACCTACGGCCCAAGGTCATTTTCTAGTGAAAGTGTATCCCAAATATTGCATGAGACATCCTTACGCTAAAAAGTTAGCTGTAACACAGTTTATTAATTTTTTATTAAAATTTACATTTCTCAATTTTACTAACATTTTATTTGAAATTTTAAAAATGATTCATAATTTTAGCATAAGTATACCCCAAATTTTGCAAGAGACTTACAAAAATTGATGAATAACTTACAGATATTTATAATTTATACTTGTACTTTATTATTTATGACTACTTATGATAAAAAAATTGTTGTTTATCTGAAATTCACCCTTAACTGGGTGCCCTATATATTATCTGGCAACCTTATTTATATAACATCTTCCTAGTAATTCTTGGTTGTTTGAAAAGTATAAAACTTAAAAATTTTTTAATTTGTTTTTTGTTTTATTGAAGTAGAGTTGATTTACAATGTTGTGTTAGTTTCAGATGTACAGCAAAGTGATTCAGTTTTATATATGTGTGTTATTTTTCAGATTCTTTTTCATTATACAAGATATTATTACAAGATATTGAATGTAGTTCTTTGTGCTATACAGTAGGTCCTTATTATTTTATATATAGCAGTGTGTATCTGCTAATCCCAAACTCTTAATTTATCCCTCGCCCCGCCCAAAAAATTATTTTTATATACTTCAGAATTTGGATTTCTCCCAAGTAAGTTTATTCCATAAGTTTTACTGCAACCCATAGATGTCATAATTCTATTAGAAAAGGGGTTACATTTCTTGCGTTACAAAGACAACATGCTTTCCCATTTGCAACACCAGCCATGAAATGAGGGGAACAGGATTCTCTCCAGCCTGGTGAGTTGCTTGTTTCTTGTCTTTGGCTGCCACTTCGGGGCCAAGGACTCTGGGGGAGGCGTGAGGGTGACAGAATCGGAGGAGACACGGCTCCCATCTGCAGAGGCTGCAGCCCCCAGTGGGCGCTGGGACAGGACACGGTGGCAAAGCGCCCGGGGTGGAGCTAGACTCTAGCCTTTGTCCAGCCCCACTTCCGGTCACCATCCTGGACCTCCCTCCTGGCCCCTGAGGGTCCAGCGGCCCCACTCACACATCTGTCCCCTCCCCCTGGGGCTTCCTGGCTGGGCCTGCTGCCCGCCCTCCCCCTCCTCCACCCAGTCCTGGCCGCTTTCTCCAGGAAGCCTCTGTGCCCCACGTCCAGGAGTGTCGGGTCCCCGCATGGACCCCATAGGAGGATGCCCTTTGTCGCCTGTGGTACTTTCCCGCGTGTCTGCACTGAAGGAACCACTGAGGGCGTCTCCCCAGACACCTCTTCCCCAAACCACCAAAGAACAGGTAACAGGTACCACTCGTAACAGGTGCCCCACCCCATCAAGAAAGGAGTCATTTTCTTTCCAGCAGGTGCCAGGCAGATGGGTGTAGGTAGCGGTGAAGGGTTGGGGGTGGCAGGGAGGAAAAGGAGGGCGTGAGAAGAACATGTATTACACGATCCCATTCACATGAAATGTCCAGAACGGGCATGTCCAAAGAAAAACAAACTAGATTTTTGGTTGCCAGGGGCTGGGGGGGAATTGCAGGCTGTTAGTGAAAGGGTAGAGTGTTTCTTTCGGAAGTGATGGAAACCCCCTAAAGTTGAGCGTGGGGATGGTCGCACAACTCTGGGAAGGTACCAAAAGCCACTAGGTTGAACACTTTGAAGGGGTGAATTGTATGGTGTGTGAGTTGTATCTCAGTAAAGCTGTTTAAAAAAGTCATGGCTGCTTGATAACCAGCCCCGCTCCCCTCCCCGCCGTGAACTGAGCTTAGCTGAGCTGTGGACACGGCAGCTCCCGGGACACATTCTGTCTGGGATGTGGGTCCCCTCCCCCCCGCCGCCCTTAGCTGCCAATTCTACAAATGGGCTGCGTGCAGCCTCGGGCCTGACGTTCTCGATTCCATCCTCATGGGGATGGCTGGCCTCCAGCTTCTAGGTCCCGGGTGAACTGCTAACTGCTGTTTTCTGAACTTGTAGAGACAGAGGACACATGTTCGTGGATTGTGGCCACAGCCAAGCCCAGCAGACATGTTTATACGCTCCCCAGGGGAGCCCTCAGAGCCTCGGTGGCAAAGAGGTTGAATGACACCAAAAAGGGGCAGAGCCAGGACCCGACCCTGGTCTCTGACGCTGCCGTTCTTGCCCCTCTGCCCAGAGCTTCGGGCCACAGGCCTGGCCTCAAGAGGGACATCCCTGGACCAACAGGAGACACGGATTCTACAGTCCTGTGAGGAGGAGGCACCAAGCAGTCGCGTGGGCAACGGCTGCAGGGGTGAGGTCTGAGGACAGCTGGTCAGTGCCAGGCCCCCCGCGCTACCTTCCCCGGCCCTGTTCCTGCTTCTGAAAGATGGCGGGTTGGGCTGGAGCATTGCTTCTCGACCTCGGTGTACTGCCTTGAACAGCGTCCCCTCCAAAGTATGTCCAATTCCTGCACCTCGGTACCTATGGGTGTGACCTATGTGGAAATAGGGGCTTTGCAGATGTAATTCATTTAAGGATCATCCTGGATTTGGGGTGGGTCCTAGATCCGCTGACTGGTGTCCTTAGGAGACAGAGGCAGGGGAGATTAGTCACCCAGAAGAGGAGCATGGAGACAGACACCCAGGAGGAAAGCCACGTGACGGAGGCAGAGATGGGGTGGTGCGTCTACAGGCCGGGGAGCACCAAGGCCTGTCGGCCACCAGCAGAAGCTGGACAGGGGCCTGGGACAGACCCTGCCTCAGAGACCCCAGAGGGAACGGGCTCTGTGACACTTGACCTCAGACTTCCAGCCTCCAGAACAGTGAGAGAATAAATGTGCTTTGTTACAGCAGCTC
This sequence comes from Balaenoptera acutorostrata, assembly GCF_949987535.1. Taxonomy (NCBI): domain Eukaryota; kingdom Metazoa; phylum Chordata; class Mammalia; order Artiodactyla; family Balaenopteridae; genus Balaenoptera; species Balaenoptera acutorostrata. The sequence goes on along the minus strand of NC_080067.1, from coordinate 147,965,863 downwards.
TGGTTAACTCATACTCTCGGGTAGCGTGAAGACTGGGTGAGAGGAAAGCTATTCCTGAAAACTACCAATGCCGATTTAAGCTACTTTACTTATAGCTCTCACAGAGTCATAAAAGCAAAGCAAACTTGTAAAGTCAACACAACCTAAAATTTAAAAATACCATTTAGATAAAGAGCATGACTTGTCTTGATGGATTAGGTTTGGCTGAAAGGAAGCCTCTGCAATGAGAAAGTTGTGCTTTTGCAGGCGGGGCCGCAGCCCCAACCCCACGCCCGTTCTCTCTTCAACTAACAAACTACGTGGGCTATGGCGGGGGTAGAGGGTCAATGCCCTAAGTCCACGTGGCCCTTTTCTGTGCAGCCCACGCAAGGAGGGTAACTGCTGCCCGCCCCCAGCCCGCTCCCATCCTCGCCCCAGTCCCCGCCACTGCCCCCATCCCCGCCCCCATCCCCACCCCCGTCCCCGCCCCTGCCCCATCCCCGTCCCCGCCCCATCCCCGCCCCTGTCCCCTCCCCCATCCCCATCCCCGCCCCCGCCCCCGCCCCCATCCCCATCCCCATCCCCGCCCCCGCCCCCGCCCCAGGGCTGTATTTCATGGAGAGACACGTCGTGCTGTGGCTTGCTGGGCTCAGAGCCAGTGAGGGGAGCAGGGTCAGGCCATTTGTCCAGTGGGTGTGGATGGACAGGCGTCAGGCCCACCAGCCCCTTGCAGAGAGCGGGTGGCATTCAGGTCCTGAAGATGTGAGTAGCCTGGTCTTTACTCCTGAGGAGCGACCAGTGGGGAAGGGGTGTTCCCCAGCGGGGAAAGGCCTCCTTTCGGGACACGAGTGCAGCCTCGTTTCCTGGGCTGGGTTTTCTTGAAGGCAGCCCTGTGTTTGTGTGCACTTGAGGAAATGAAGGCCTTCGGGCTCTACCGAGTTCCCTGTCCTGGCCTCTGGGTCCTCAGCTGTAAATCCAGGCAGTTACAGTTGGGGCCTGTAAGGTCCCTCCTAGGCCTAAAAGTGGACCATCGTGCTCAGAGGCCGTATCGGGAGAGAGGAGTCTGGAGGTCGAAGGTGGCAGGAGGAAGGTGTCAGGCGCAAGGAGGAGGGCCAGGCCAGGGCGGGAGCTGGGGACGGAGCGGGAGTGAGAGGGCGGCCGGGCTGACTCCCCGTGGCTGCTGTAACATGTCCGCACGGGCTCAGTGGCTTAAGACAGCACGCATTTATCAGCTCACAGTACTGCAGGTCAGAAGTCTGATGTGGGCCCGGCTGGGATAAAATCATGTGGCAGCAGGACCGGTTCCTTCTGAAAATCCTAGGGGAGAATTCTTTCCCTGCCTTTTCCAGCTTCTAGAAGCTGCCCATCTTCCTTGGCCTGTGGCCTCTTCCTCCATCCTCAAAGCCGGCCATCGCATCCCTCCCTCTTCGGCTTCCCCAAAGGTCTCCTCCTCTGACTGTCCTCCCCTGGGATGACGTTGGGCCAACCCGGATAATCCAGGATAATCTCCCAGCTCAAAGATCCTTAACTGAAGCACAGCTGCAGATTCCCTGTTACCAGATAAATTAACACTCACATGTCCCGGGACCAGGATCACCATCCCTGGCGGGGGGGCGGGGGGGGGGAGCGGGCTTTATTCTGCCCACCATGGGCACCTCCACCTGCGAGCAGAGAAATGGCCCATGGAAGGTGCTCTATACATGTACTGAATGAAAGAACAAGGGGTTAGATGAAGCCAAGTCTACGCTTGCTTGTTAGTTAATCCAGGAGATGTTACAAGACCTTCTCCTGCTCCGGGAGCAGCTGGGTGAACGATGTGTTCAGTGGGTGCCTCATAAGTGTTTCTGCCCACCTGCCTGCCTGCTTCATGGCTTGAAGGTCGGCTGGCAGGTTGGAGAGTTCTATAAATAGAAGCTTTACACCTCCAGACCTGCTGCCCAGGTCTGGTCCTGTGGAGGGTGAGGTTGGGGGCAAGCTTCCCCATGGCCCCCTCCTTGCTGTCTTAGGGGTGCTAAGCCAGTGTCCACTTCTGCCCTTGGAGATGCCTGCTAGGCACACCTAGGAGTCAGAAAGAAAGGACCTGTGACAACATGAAAAGGGCCTTTGTCCCGGACCTTAGGGAAAGAATTAGTGACTATTGTGTGAGAATAATAACAATTAGGCCATTAAAGAGAAGGGCCAGGTGAATCTGCCTTCCTACTCCCTACCCCCAGACTGAACCTTCAACCGCACTGGACAATCCGCCTCCACTGCAGGTGTCCCGGTCCCCAGGGCAACTGGGAATCATTTCACAAACAGAAGTTTATGGTCTTGTGGGAATGAGGAGTTGAGGAAATGTCAAGGGGCAAAGTTTTCATTTATAGCATCTGTGTATGTAGGTGTTAGGCCAGGTGTCAGCTAAATTCTATCCAGAATGACTAAGCTGGCCTCCTGGCCATTTATTTGTCTGTCAGCAGTATGACTCTAGTGCTTTTGGCCATAAATAATAGAATCCCTAACTCTCAGAGGCAAAAGAAATACTTTCTTTTAAAAAAAACTTTTTTGTGTATTTTTAAAATTGAAGTACAGTTGATAGCAATACTTTCAATTGTCTCATGAACTGTGGAGGGAGGGCACTGAGTTGAAGAGATTTTCTTGGCTTTCCCCACAGTGACAAGATGGCTGCAGGGGCTCCAGTCATCACACACTCCTAGGACAACAGACAATGCAGGGAGGGGCAGGCAGCAAAGGGCTTCTATTCTCACAGCTCTTTTATTACCTTGTTCAGAAGCCCTTGGGGACTTCACCTTCCTGACCACTGACCAGACAGAGTCCCACTGCCACTGCCGGACTCAAGCACTTTAAAGAAAAGGGAACAGGGAGCAGGGGGCTTCCTGAAGGGTCCGGTCTCTGCAGTGGACAGCCTGTGTTCCCTTCCACCCCCATGTGCACACACACACACACACACACATGCACACACTCACTTTTGGTCCAAGCAGTTCCCAAGGGGCAAGGCTAACCCCTTCTCACGAGTGGACACCCCAGCAAGACCTGAATCCGTCAGGGCTTCCCCTACCAGGCCCTGAGGAATGAGTGAGGGCTGGGCTCTGAGATCCTGCCCAGCACTTTTCCTGGCACAGTCTGGAAGGAGGTGCCCACGGGAGTTAGCCAGTGGCCAGGACCTAGCGAGAGCTTCAGGGCCACCTGCTCTTTTTTTTTTTTTAAGGTCTTTTATTGAATTAAAGCAACAGTATACAATTTTTTTTTTTTTTTTTGCAATTATAAGGTTAATATACAAATAAGTGAAAAATTAATCCTATGACATCTGGATCAACTACCTGAATTTGCGAAGTGAATAACAAATATGCAATTCTCATTTTATCAACTGACTTTGGCCAACAAGTGAAAAACACATCATCCCTTTTGATGATTTCTGTGGGATGCCTGTCAAGCATTGCAAGTAATAGAGAATGTATCAGACTACAGAGCAATAAAGAGATTTATAGCAGAAGCACTGATTAAAATGATGAATGTCCCAAACTGTGGAAGGAGCATTTTGCTAGAAGATGCAGAGGGATGGGTTTTGTGTGAAGGCAGCGCCCTAGAAGGCCCCCTCACCCCCACCAGCCCCATGGCTCGGGTGCGGGGCTGCTGAGCTCCTCATTTCCCGCAGCCAGTCTGTGAGGCACCCAGAAAGGACAAGTCCACATTTTGTTTATAGCCTTGCAGATTCTTTTCTAAGCAGATGAATGCATACCCTTTTCCTTTAAAAAAAATAAAAATGAGGTCGTAATCCACAACCCATCTTGTGATCTCCGTTTTTCTTTTGGGAAGATGGGGACACTTTGTCAGGGAATATTCTTCTGCAACCGATGGTAGTTGTGTCCCTGCCCCACACGTGCGCCTCGGCTGGTGCAGCTCAGCCCGCTTCACCCCCGAACATCCTGAGTGTTCCTCGTTTCCTGGTGGTCAGCAGCCTCTGCTTGAGTGACGGGGGCACCGGGCAGGGCTGCCACCTGCACAGTCCCCTCATCCGAAAGTGCCCAGTTTGGGAACTGCACCCAAACTGCTTTTTCCAGTCCCTGTTCTCATCACAGCCCCATCTCTGTGCGTGCTCAGACCGTTGTCAGACCCCTGAGATTCCCTCTTGAGGGTTAATTATTCATGTGGCCCGGGACACACAGCTGCCAAAGTCCACTCCATCCCCTCCCCCATACCTGCAGAAGCTGCCCTTTTGGACTCAGGGGCCAAGGAGGAGAGAGCAATTGTTACTGGAATCATTAAAATAGTTTCTGGGAAATAGATAGGGGTTGAAAAAAATTAGAAGATACAGAAAAGTATAAACAAGAAAATAAAAACCACCTGTAAGCCCACTAACCAGAGATAAGGGCTATTAACAATTTAGTGTATTTCTATCTAGGTTTTTTTCCTGAGTATAACTCAGTCAGCATCCCACTAGGTATGCAGAAACCTCTCTAAATGTTTAAAACATGGTATGTTTAAGGTGGAGAATTGATTGCATGAGGATAGAAGAGCTGACAGCCCATGGGGGCAGGTGGTCAGGTTCAGAACACCCAGTTAAATGTGAATTCTAGATAAACAACAAATAATTTGGGGGTACAAGTATATCCTATGCAATATTTGTTTATCTGACATTCAAGTTCAAGTTTGACCGGGCATCCTGCTTTTGTTTTTCTCCCCTAAATCTGGCAAGTCTAGATGGAGAGATAGCCCAGAGGCCAGCATCTCAGGGAGCACCATCCCCCACCCCTTCCCTCCCCTGGCTGGAGAGAAGGGAGGGGTGTTGCCAGGGAAAAGCTAGAACAGAGGCCTGTTGGGCGGGGCTGGGGCTGGAGCTGAGCCCATGGAGTGTGCTTTAGAGTGAACGCGTCTCCCTTCCTCCGCCCTCCAGCTACAGCCCGTGTCTCTCCTTGTCTGAGCCCAGACAGCTGATCAGGCAGCCTGGGAGGTGCGGCATGTGGGACTCAGCCCCGAGATGAGAGGCCGGTGGTTCCAGGACAGATGCAGCGTGAGCCCGCGCGGCAGGAGGCCAGGGTCCTGTGCGCTGCTCCCCACGCTTTCTCTGAGCGTGTAACTTTCAGAAGTCGTAATACCCCAGAGTACAGAGTTCTATAGTGTACTTGACTATTCCAGAATTGTGCACTTAGGAACCGTGATTTCCCACTGAAACTCTGCGGGGCAGAGGGCTGCAGAGAAGCTTCAAGACCCGCACTTGGGGAGGATTTCAGTGGCTTTATGGCTGGGCTCCCTCCTGTTTTCCTAACCCGAGGCTGCCACCAGTTTGCTAAGGTCTGGGGAGAGGCTGCCCCACATACCCAGGTGTTGGGAGGCATCAGACACACCAGGGACATGAGGCTCGGGCCGCGCCGTGAACATTCTTATTCACGGACAAGAACTTGAACTTTGGGTCATGGTCACACCCGCACATGCTGCAGTGTCTGATGGCTGGGGAGGCCGGCATGGCTGTCTGTGAGATCTTCGTGCCTGTGGAGGTTTGAATGAGAACCAAAGCACAGCAGGTGGTTCTGAGAATATGCGGTTTTCCCTCGCCCCACTACATGCGTGCATGCACACACACACACACGCGCGTGTGCACACACACACACACACCATGGCAGGGCCCTCACAAGCTTTCCCACGGTGTGCTCCCTCTGCCTGTGTCCTGGCAGGGTGTCGACAAGGCACATAAAACCCCGCGCCCGCTTTGACCCACTCCACTGTGTCTTGAATCGTTTTCCTCCGCCTGTTTCACCCTCCTTCACCCCATCGTTGGGGCTCCCTGGGGTCCCCTCCTAACAGCGCCTGCACACGGTCCCCTTCCAGGCCCTGCATGGGGGAACCAGGTGTGGACAGCTGCTCCCGGCCAGCCTTGCAGGAGGACACAGGACACCGGTCAGGAGCCTGGAAGAGGCAAGATTGTCCGTGAGGCTGGATCAGCTGTGACCCCTCTGAGCCCAGTTTCGGGAACTGATGGTGTCGTGTTGACGCTCAGATGTCACCATTTCTAACGAGTGTCCAGCAGACTGAGAGCCCTGCCATCTCAAGGCTGCTCCTGAACAAAGGCACTCAATGCATAATCATGCTTCCTGCGTCACACGAGCACAGGGAGGACGGATGGGCCCCTTCGGCCTTGCTTGTGCGTGTTTTCCCTGGTACCAGTGTTTAGGGTTGAGGCTTCCTAACCTCAGAGAGGCCCATGGCTCTGAAGCCCGAGACCTGGCCGGCAGCCTCCTGGATTGTAAAACGTGGGCGGTGCTGCTGAAAGGACCCGCTTCATCACAGACGGTAAACATGGCATGCTCAGCCGTCAGAGTCAGGAATTTGCCACCTTTAACCTTGAACGAATGCTGCTTGCCCCCTGGGAAGGTCACTGGCTTTCCACCTGCAGGGGTCTCCCCAGAACTGTGGCCGGGGAGCCAGATGCTCTTCCTGGGTCCATGACCTGCTGCCCCACCCGGAACTTGACTCAGACTGGACCGAGGTTAGACCCCAATCGCTTTCTAGACAAATCACAAAAAGCCGTCGGTGCCCCCACAGGTATATCACTCTCACCACTTCAGCTTCGGCACCGTCAGGGTTTTGTGCTCTGGCTTTGCATTTTACTGCCTTTGTTGTCGGCCCAGCACGAAGCCGGCGCGCCTGGAGCGGGCTGGGCTTTCCCTCCTACCCCTCCCACCCACTGCATCTTCCCGCATCTCCCTCCTCCTCCTCCCCCCTGCTCCTCCAGGACGAAACAGGCAGTGCTACGGGTTGAATTATGTGACCCCCAAAAGATGTGCTGGGGTTCTTAACCCCTGTATCTTAGAATGTGATCTCATCGGGATACAAGGTCTTTACAGAGGTGATCAAATGAAAACGAGGCATCAGTGTGAGGCCCTAACCCGATATGACTGGTATTCTTATAAAAAGGGGAAATTTAGACAGAGACAGACACGAATGGAGGGAGACAGTGTGAAGACACGGGGAGAAGGTGGCCGTGATGAAATGCAGTGGGACCCTATGGTCCTTCCCCCCCCTCCCCCTGCCCTCCCCTCATGTTCTCTGCCTGCCTTTTGCCTGCGGAAAAACTTTAGCCAAAGAGTAAGGTTAATTAGAGAAGTGAGAAAATGCAGAAGCAAAGAAAAGCAGTCAAACAGGACAAAACCATAAAAGTTTAGTCACTAAGCAAAGTCAAGGACCTTTAGCTCCTTCTCAAGGGCTATAGATGATATTCTGAGCCATGTCCTGGGAGCCGTCTTATACTGAAACCTCCACAGGCTGGGAGAAGTTAAGTACATGATGACCAGGCTGTAGCCATGACGTCAGCTGCCGCAATTCCGAGAACAGGCCTCAAGGAAATGGGAACAAACCGACCCTGGAACTGAAGACTCACTGTACCCAAAACAATCAGGATGACGCTGGTCAGACCACCGATGACCAGTTTCAAGATGACGGTCAGAGCTGGCTGTGCTGTTTCTTCATGCAGCCCCCTCCCTCCGTCTATAAAACTCTTGCCCCCTGATTGTCAGCTGGTGGCGGGGTCGGGGTGGAGCCGGCCTTTGGACAGGAGTCCACCCTCTCACCCCCCCAACCAGTTGCCGGCATCCAAAGTAAAGCAAACTTTCCTTTCCACCACTTGCTTCTTTATTGGCTTTTAAGCGGCGAGCAGCCGGACCCCGCTTTTGGTTACGGTGTGACTGGGTGATGCATCTACCAGCCAAGGGACGCCAAGGATGCTGGCAAACACCAGAAGCTGGAAGAGGCGAGGGAGGACCCTCCCCTGGAGCCTTCAGAGGGAGCGTGGCCCTGCTGACACCTTGATCTTGGAGTTCTAGTCTCTAGGCCTGAGAAAATAAATTTCTGTCGTTTAAGCCCCCAGTTTGTGGTACTTTATTAAGGCAGCCCTAGGAAACAATACAGGGAGTTAATTCACCAGAAGTGGGGGAAATAAGCTTTGCAAATACTACCTTGATCAAGGGCTTGTATTATACCTGTTATCTGTTTTCCTTTATGAAATAGTTGCACGCCCATCAAGATTTTGAGAAACTGAGTGTATTTTCAAAGCTCAAAAGGTTTGCTTGCTAAGAACTTGTCTTGCAAAAGAAAGAATCCCTTTGTAGACCAAGCTTATAGACTTATTTTATCCATATCGTCACTGGTTTGGTTTTCTCAGAAATAAGAAAAGCATGGATATAAATGTCATGGCATTTGAAAAAAAGTATGAGATTAGCTCCTCTCTCAGGTCTTAGTTGCCACCATGGTCCTGCCCAACCTGCCTTTGGAAAGCGTTTGGAGCATGGTGTGAGTTCCAGGGGCTGCTGTCCAGCTTGGAAAGCTTCCCTTTGTCTATGGAAGGCTGCACAGGGAAGATGGGGGAAGTCACAGTGATCTCCATTGTCACCCTGTGCTGATGCCTGGTGTGGAAAATGTGATTCTGGCTTGATTCTGTCACGCTGGATTGTGGCTGCAGGTTGGGACTAATTTTAGCAGTTGGACTGGCCTGCAGGAGGCCCGGGGGCAGCCTCCGCGTGGGGCAGGGGAGGGGCAGGGCCTCCCCGACAGCAGTCCAGTGAAGCCAGAGAAGGAAAAGTGCCCAGGAGCTCTGGCACTTTCCTTTGCAGCTTGCGTCTGTGTGAGCATCCCCTGCGTGGGCTGAGTCACCTCTCTAACTGTGCTTGGGAAACACCTGGAAGGCTGTTGAATTGGGAAGTGGACAGGGGGTTTGGACCCTGCCCTGCTCTCTGATCCCACACGGCAGGTGGCCCAAACCTTGGGAAGGACGGTCCTGGCCTGTCTGGTACCGGGCTCTGACCCCCTCAGAGGCCTGACGGCAAGGGTGAGGGTCTAAAGGAAACGTGCTGAGTCCTGGCTTTGCAGCCCCGCGCTGCACATGGAGACCACGCACACCTCCTTCAAGGGATCTTGTGAAACGGACACAGTCTGAGCCCACGAGTAAGTGGCTTACCAGCGTTCACCTTCGCGATGGTGGTCATGGTCCCTGGCTGGCATCAGACTCTGAGGGTGGGGCGGCGATGTACCCAGGCAGGGGCTCAGCGTCCCTCCCCAGTGGGAGCTGCCCTTTCCCTGAGGGTGTGGACCCACAGGTATCCTGACTTCCTTCCTCGTTTCCTGGGCTGGAGAAGACCTGAGTCAGCCCGTGAAGGTGGTAGAGGAGACCGCCTTCCGCAAAGAAACATAAATGCCAAGCTGGGTGACCGCTGCCCGGAGCCGCCTCCAGAGAGGGCGTGGCTCAAACCTCCTGAAGATCACAGACTGTCTGTGCCAGGGGTTTGAGATCATCTACCTTGACGTTTGTCAAGCATGTCACTTGGAAAAAGGTTTGGAGGCTGAATCCTCTCGGTTAAATGCCCTGCAGGACTGCTCAAGGCCTTGACTGCTCACCTGCTCAGGGACTCAGTAAACAGGGGTATGGGTGCAGCGTTTCCCCAGGTGCATTTGACTTCAACTTATTTTTAAAAGTCAGGTTTATTGGGATACAGCTGGCATAGAGTAAAACTCAGTTCTACGAGTTTTGACTAATCACACCATTGTGTCAGCACCACTACAATCCAGAATAGAACATATCTACCACCCCGAAGTGCCCCCTACCCCTTTACAGTCAATCTCCTGCTTCTGCCCCAGCCCCTGGCAACCAGTGACTGGTTCCAGTCTCTGCTGAGTGAATTTCCAGAATGTCATCTCGGTGGAATCTTCCAGGATGGGGCTGCTATGTGTGGCTCTTTCATGCAGCATAATACATTCTCACTGTATCCATGTTGTTGCATGTATATGTCTGTAGATTCTTCCTTGTCACTGCTGAATAATATCCATTGTTGGTGTTACCCTAATTTGTTTATCTGTCTACCCGCTGATGGACCTTTGGGTGGTCTCCAGTTTGGGGTGATTGTGAATAAAGCTGCCATAAACATTTGTATACAAGTTTTGGTGTAAACATTAGTTTTTATTTCTTGGGGATCTAAAATTAGAATTGCTGGGTCCTTTGGTGAGTCTATGTTTAACTTCATAAGAAATTGCCAACCTGTTTTCCAAAATGGCTATACTATTACGCCTTCTTATCAGTGATTTATGCAAAGTTCATTTGCTCTGCAACCTCACCAGCACTTGGTATTGTGTATTATTGTTGTTGTTATTGTTATTATACCCATTCTAGTGGACTGTAGTAGTGTCTCATTGTGGTTTAATTTGCACTCCTCTAATGACCAAGCATCTTTATGTGGGCCTCTGGGATTCCTCAGTATCCATTCATCTTTTTCGGCAATACCTTTTTTTTTTTTTTTCCCTGCTGGAGTATTTGATGGGAAATGCTCTTCTGACCCAATCTCTTCATTTTAAAGATGAAGAAGAAAGTCATCACCAGAGAGGTTATGTGACCTGCCTGACGTTGCTCAGTAGCAGCACAGCTGGGTTGAGAACTCACACTCAGCTCTGCAGGTGGCTCTCTTCCTTGCAATGTACAGAGAAGAAGAATAAACCCCAAAGCAACTGAGAAAGATTTCTCTTTCTCCTCAACTCAAAATATAAAGTACCCCCATTTCTAAGGAAAAAAGTTAGCTCAATGGCCCTTGATCTTTTCTGGGAGCTCTTCAAGGGACTTCAGGTTAAACATGGTAGATTGAAGATATACCTTTATCAGGTCCTTTAAAAAATCCTCCAGAACACCAGCACGGCAACAGTAAGAAGTCAACTCACAAGAACAAAGGGAGTAGAAGAGGAAAAAACAGCAGGCAGAGATGTCCATGAAAATTTCAATGCACAGACAATGCCAGTGGCCTCCCCAGTATCTTTTCTCCCTTCTTTTTGCTGACAGAACCCCAGTTTTGGCTGGGGCAATCATGCTCCTAATTGCCTTGTTTCCCAGAGCCCCTGCCCCTAAGGGTGTCCATGTGGTCCTGTGTAAGTGGAAGTCTGCTGGAGATCCTGGGAAAATAGCATTCCTACATCAGAGCCACTCCTTCTCCACCATCTTTTCTTTTTTTTCCCTCCTTCTGTCTCTTGGAATGTGGACCTGAGGCTGGAGTGGAGTGGCTATTTTGTGACCATGAGGATGAAAGCCGCGTGATGAGGATGGCAGAGCAGAAACACAGAAGGAAACTGGGACATGATAACATCACAGGCTGCTGTCCTAGCCCTGGATGTTTGGGTAAGAACATTAAAATGCTGTTCGGTTGAGCCATTGAATGGGGTTCTGCTACATGCAGCCAAATGTAATCTGTAAGTGATGCACTGGCACTGCAGACCAGTGAAAAGTGAAGCAAGACTACCTGCCAAAATGATCACCAACCTACACATGCAACTGACGTGCAAAACTCCAGAATGGCTGAAGAATTGGAGGCACCAAGGTTGGAGTGAGGGGCTAGCTGAACACTGTAGAACTGAAACACAGAACGTATGTCATAAGAAACACTTAGACCCTAAGGTTTCCTCCCCCATCCCACAGAGACAGACAACTGTCCCACCTCCACTGAAGAGAACTTAGGATGCATACACTGCAGAGAAATTAAACCAGACAGGATCTGGACTTGGTGACTCAAGGAAGAGCAGAAAGAAGAAAAAGTTACCAAAGAAACAATACAAAAAAAATTGCTGGAACTGCACGACATAACTTTCCTGATTGAAAGAGCGAACCAAGTTTCCCAACAAAACATGAAACAAGGTACATCATCTTGAAATTTCAAAACACTGGGGATTTAAAAAATCCTTAATATTTATAGAGGAAAAACAATGGGATAAATTCAAAGTATCAGAATTTCTCAATAATAATATTAGAAAGCAGAAAATAATGAAGCAATGCCTTCAAAATTCTAAAAAAAGTTTTATCTGGAATTCTTTTTTTTTTTTTTTTTTTAAAGTATTTGTTTTTATTTATTAATTTATGGCTGTGTTGGGTCTTCGTTTCTGTGCAAGGGCTTTCTCCAGTTGTGGCAAGTGGGGGCCACTCTTCATCGCGGTGCGTGGGCCTCTCACTATCACGGCCTCTCTTGTTGCGGAGCAGACTCCAGACACGCAGGCTCAGTAATTGTGGCTCATGGGCCCAGCCACTCCGCGGCATGTGGGATCCTCCCAGACCAGGGCTCGAACCCGTGTCCCCTGCATTGGCAGGCAGACTCCCAACCACTGCGCCACCAGGGAAGCCCTATCTGGAATTCTTTATCTACACAAACTGTCAATCAAAGGGTGGAATAAAGATGTTTAAAAATATATAAGATTTTTAAGATTTAAAAATTGTACCTCACATGCGTTCTTTCTCAGGAAGCTACTGGAGGATGTGCTTCACTTGAGCAAGAAAGTAAACCCAGAAAGAGAAAGACATGGGACACAGGACACACTGTATGTAGCACAGAAAAATGCAAAGAGATTCTCACTGAAGTTGAAGGGAACTCTCAGGAGGACAGCTGTGCCACAAGCCAAGAGGTCAACCGTCCAGATACAAACGGGAAGACAGAGAGCTCCAGAAAGGATGTCTCCACTGGAAAAACAAACAACAACAAAACAAAACAAAATGTGAATGATTACCTGTTGTGTGTGATTTTGTTGAGAGGAGTTTTTCAGGTTTGTCAGATAAAGTTGGGGAATTATTGGTCTGTAGTATATAAAAAAAATTGAGGCAATAGTTAACTCCAGGAAAAACAACATGTTGCACAAGAAAAGAAAAAGTAATCTTAGTGTCATAAGTGGCTGAGTTGTGACATTTATGGAGTCATAATAATGCCAACCCTAAACATTGGTTTGGCCAAAGATTATGATATAAGTAAATTATGAAGATGGTGGGTAGGATGGAAGAGGCTGAGAGCATGTGGTGGGTGGTGGTGTAAGTGTGCTAAAATGGAAAAAAAAAAAAGAAATAATACGGTAATCATGTTAGTTAAAAATGTGGAGGTATAGATTAAAAAATAAAACAGTTAAGAGACTTGAAAGTAAGTAACTCAAGGGGAAGGGAATGGGAGGTAGGAAGGGGTGTGGTGACAAACACAAACCTTGCAACACTGACTTTTAAAACAATGTTATAAACATTAATTAAAAAGGAAGAAACAATAATCTTAATTAAAATTACATACTCTCCTCTCAGGAGAAAATCTGGACACTCCCTCTGAGCTGGTTTTAGAAACCCAAACCCAGTTGTGTGGACCTCAGGGCAGGCATGTTAGGTTGCCTGAGACTCTCCTTTATGCTGGTGTCCAGTGGCTCCAATGGACCTGGCCGCTGAGCCTGCTGAAGTCTGAGCACAGGCTTACATGACTAAGAATCATCTCCTGCCTTTGGCAGATTTATGGGTTGGTACAGGTGGATTTATTGCTGTGCAGGCAGCCACCCAGTAACAAATGAGGGGTTCCAACATGTTGGACTGGCAACACAGTGGGGAAAATGGAAACTGTCCACCCAATGCTATTGTATTGTCCTTTTCCCTACTGTCTTCTTCAGAGTCTTTTTGTTTTCGTTCCCAGTGGAACCCAAATGCTGGTGTTTAAGCATTAAAGGAGCCTGGGAGCTTCTCCTGCCAGACAGTGGTTTCCTGTCCTGTCCTGACACTCTTGACATGCCTCGTTTGGTGATGGATGGGAGATTCTCCTGCAGCCAGCTCCGCGCCCCCCCAACCAGGGATTCCTGAGGTCCCTGCTGCCCCAGGGGAGAGCGTGGAAGGGAGGGATAGCCTGCTCTCATCCCTCTGCTTAGACCACAAGGTCACATCTGACTTTGTGTCCAATTCCGAGAAATCGGAGTGGATCTGTTTAACTTGTGTATTCGTTTCCTGTGGCTGTCATAACAAATGATACAAATTGGGTGGTTTAAACAACAGAAATCTATTTTCCCACAGTTCTGGAGGCCAGAAGTCCAAGATCAAGGTGTCGGCCAGGCTGGTTTCATGTGAAGTCTCCAGGGGCGGACCCTTCCAAGCCTGTCTCCTAACTTCTGGCGGTTGCTGGCAGTCCTTGACGCTCCTTGGCTTGTAGATGGTTTACTGCAGTCTCTGCCTCCATCTTCACATGGCCTTCGTCTCTTGATGTCTCATCACATTGTCCTCCCTCTGTTTGTGTCTGTGTCCAAATTTCTTTTTCCTTATAAGGACACAAGTCCTATCGGGTTTAGGGCCCATCCCAACCTAGTATGACCTCATCTTAACTTGATTACATCTGCAAAGACCCTACTTCTAAGTAAGGTCATATTCACCGGTACTGGGCGGTAGGGGATGGACATATCTTTTAGGGGGACACAGTTCATCACCCTCCTGGCTGGCTTCACCCTCAATGGCTGCTCAAGACTTCCCCACCCTGGAAAACCCTTTCTTCCACATGCTGACCCTAGAAGCTACTACATTCCTGTCACTGCCCCTCTTCCCTTGTCACCAAACTTCTTGAAAACGTCCTTCTGTTTCCCCATGAGCACCATCCACCCAGCCCATGCCTTCTTCCTGCTTATGCTTCAGCACCCGTGCCCAGCTCCCCTCAAATCTGAACAATTTTTTTCTCCTTCCAAAGTCCACTGCACCCTCAAAGTTCAGAGGTCAAGCCAGTGTGCTGGAGACTGAGAGGGGCCCACGGAGTGGGCTTCCCAACTGACCGACTGATGCTGGGCAGGGGCTCCTGACCTTTGGAAACCTCAGCTTCCTCATCTGGAAAATGGGGATGGTGGTCCTTTCCTCCTTGGGTGACTGTGGGAATTAAACGAAATACGCAAGCCACATATTCAGGCTTAGTGCATGGCATCTAATAGGAGCTCAATCAACAGTGACTATAATTATCAATTAAATGTAGTTTTCCGGTAAGTGGTGGCCTCCCAGGGTGCCGCTGTGTGCGTTCAGGGTCAGTTCGTGAGTTGACGGGCACACCTGCAATGACTCACCTCCTGCAGGGGCTCTTCTGGGGCCAACCGCTCCTCCCTGGGCTGTGACAACGGTGCTTCCCTGGGACAATGAAGACAAACAGGTTGGCACCGTCAGCCAGGCTCACCCAGGTCCTCCCGGGAAGCCCAGGTGGGAGCAGGCGGTTGGCAGGACGTGGGCCCCGCCCTCCACAGCTTCCCCGTATGAGGGGGGGCAGCCATGGGGTCGGGTCGTTGGAAAGAGCTTAGAGCTCAGAACTGGAGGCCTGGGCTGGGCCTTGGGGGCGGCCAGGTCACTCCGTGGGCCTGATCTGTCCGCGTCCGCCTCCCACGCCCGGCGCTGGGGCATCTGCTGCCGGGAGAGAACCGCGGTGAGTCTTCATCTCCATCACCCGCCTCCACGTGGGTCTCTGTCTCCGGGTCTCTCCGCTCCCCGAGACAAGTTGGTGACACGTGGATGGACATTCACTTGCGGGGGGAGGGAGACGTCAGTGTCTGGTGAACTGTTCCTCCCGTGAATGCTTTGTTTGTTTACCTGTGGTAAAATACACAAAACATAAATGTACCATTTCAACCATTTTTAAGTGTACAGGTGAGTAACATTAAATCTGTTCACATTGTTCTACAACCATCACCACCGTCTGTCTCCAGAACTTTTTTATCTTTCCAGCCTGAAACTCTGCCCGCATGATACACTCACTCCCACCTCCCCCCCAGCCCCTGGCCCCCACCACCCTACTATCTGTCTCTATGAATTGGACTCCTCTAGGGCCTCACGTAAGCGGCATCATACAGTGTTTGATCTTTCATGACTGGCTTCTTTCACTGAGCATCTTGTCCTCAGGGTTTATCCACGTTGTAGCAGGTGTCGGAATGTCCTTCCTTTTTAAGACTGGACGCTATTGCATTGTGTGGATGGACCACATTCTGCTCGTCCATTCATCCATCCATGGACACTCGAGGGGCCTCCACTCTGGGCTATTGTGGGTAATGCTGCTATGAACGTAGGGTGTGTAAATACCTGTCTGAGTCCCTGCTTTCAATTCTTTTGAGTATATACCCGAAGTAGAGTTGCTGGGCCATATGGTAATTCTATGTTTAATTTTTTGAGGAATCGTGAATGTTGCATTTTATTTAATTTATTTTTTTATTGAAGTATAGTTGATTTACAATATCATGTTAATTTCAGGTGTACAGCACAGCAATTCAGTTATACACACACGTATCTATTCTTCTTCAGACTCTCTTCCCTTATACGTTATTACAAAATATTGAGTATAGTTCCCTGTGCTACACAGTAGGTCCTTGTTGGTTATCTATTTTATATATAGTAGGGTGTATATGTTAATCCCAACCTTCTAATTTATCCCAATGTTGCATTTTAAAGCAGGGATTTAAAAACGCGGTATCAAAAGTAAGACACTTGGAGCAGAATGGAGAAAGTGCCTGGATCTTGCCAACCCAGACAGACTGGGGCTGGAATTCTGGCTCTGTTATCACAGCCAAGTTACTTCATTTTCCTGAGCCTCAATTTCCTCGTCTGTAAAATGGGAGTAATGCCACCCACCTCATGTCATGCTGGGTTTTGAGAAATTTTAACTTAATTAGGAAAGTTGGGAAGGCTAATGGCTTAGAGCCAGGATTGAAAAGCCACTCCTTGCACCTGTTTTTGTGCTGCCTGAGAGCCAGAATAGTTTCCACATTTTTTAAGGGTTGTAAAAAAATGAAGAAGAACAGGTGTCGGAGTCCGTATGTGGCCGGCAAAGCCTAAAATATTTACTCCCGGGCCTTTTTAGGAAAAAGTTTGTGATGCTTCGTTTAGAGAACAGACTCTGAAGTCAGAGTACTTGGGTTCAAGGACAAACTGCGTGGCCTTGACCAAGTCCCTCTGTCCATCTGTACCTCGGTCTCCTCATCTGTAAAGTGGGGATAACAATGCCCGTGGCTTATTGTCTAATCTGTCAAGTCTCTGCTCAACACGGCCATGCTTTGCTCCTTCTAGCACACTCTGTAATGTGTGTCTCCTGTTTTCTGTGTGGTCTGTCTCCCCAGCTAGGATGGAAGGCTCACCCGGGCAGGGAAGTTGAGATGCTTTGCTTGCTGATGGGTCTTTGCACTTTGCAGGGAGAAGGCACTCAGTAGATATTTGCTGAGAGAATTCAGACCCCATAGGGAAATGTGAGGAGAAGATGAGTTAGCACACGAAGGACATTGAGACGGTGGTGGGATGGGTGAGTGCCCAGCACAGAGTTAGCCCCGGGCTGGCACGAGAACCCCGGGTACTTGGGGGGGGGGCGGTCTTCCTACAGGGCAGGTTCTCGGGGGCATGTGCTCTGGGCACCAGCTCTGCCCAAAACTTGGTAGATGCAAGAGCAGGAAACACAGTGGAAAAGGCCAGCGTGCTCCCTGGAGGCTGACACACGGGGTGTGATGCCAGCAGGGCTGCAGACCAGCCCCATGATCCAAGGCAAACATGGTCAGCTCCCCGGGACCTGCCCGACTGGTCCCCACACCTGCTTGAGCAAAGGCGGTGAGATGACGGGTCCTGTTTGCTGCAGTGTCCTCGGGGCATTGGAGCCACCCTCTGCAGCAGCCCAGCTCTACCGAGGTGACCAGTGCCTCAACTCCACTCTCTCAGGGGACCCCCATGATAACCCACCAGGAGGCTTTGTCCCTATTTGACAGATGAAGGCACTGAGGCTCTCAGTGAGACTGAAACGCTCACTCAAGCTCACTGTTACTGCGTCACATTGCCAGGACTTGACCCGGGATGGCATACCACGGGGTCTTCTACTGTGCAGAGAATGGGCGAATGGAAGATGCACCTAAGAAAGCGGGCATTAAAGCCACTGACCTTCTGGGGAAGAGGTGGGAAGACAGACCATCTTTTCTGGCAGAACCAAGGATGAAGTGGGTGGCTCTCCAGGCAAGGCCCACGGCTGGGGGCGGGGGATGGGGGGATGGGGGAGATGGGGGGGGGCTTGAGAGAGCTACAGAGACACAGACTCCTTTTGGATGATCTGCAGCAGAAAACCTGGAGGTGCAGGCGCTCTGACTTGTGGGAGGTTCCTCCCATGCCTCGAAAGACAGTTTCCCCGGGGACAGGAGGCTTAGACGTCAAACCCCAAAGACAAGATCTCTATGAATCTCCATGGCCTTTCGTCTTGGCCACTCGGGGGCTGACTTAACCTCACACATGTGCTGACCTGGCTCTTTTCAAGCAGCCCGCGTTCATTTTTTTGTTGTTCTCTCCCGGGCAGGCCGTGCTCCCAGCACAAAGGCAGCCCGGCGCGGGGGCGGGGCAGGGGTGGCCCGGAAGGAGCAGAGTGAGGAGCAGGTGGGGGCTGCTTTGCCAACAGATATGTCAGCTGATGTCACGGACATCAGTATCTCTCAGCAGGAAATGCAGGTCGAGCGACATACCTGAAGTTCAAGAGCAACTATTAGCCAGCAATCCGCTAAGGCAGGCTAACAGGACAGCCCCTGGGTTCTAAGGGCAACGAAGGAGGGCGTCAGAGAGGCCCAACTGCCTGCTTCGGAGAGATGGTCCTCGCCCCGCCCAAAAAGGCAGAAAAGGAAAGGGAAATTGCTTGCAAGAGAGAAACGGAAAGCCCTAGGCCGGGAGTCCAGGCCTGCAGCCCACCTCCACCAGCTCAGGGGAGGGGCCAGCGTGCTGGGATGAGGAGCTGGAAAAGAAGGGCCGAGACCCAGGCAGTCTCCAAGTGTCTAGAGCTCCACTGGCACACTTACGTTGTGTTCCAGTGTACCGTGACCTCAGACTTACCCCTGATTAGGCAAGTGAGATGGTCATTCTGATCTTTTTGCAGGTGAGGAATTCTAAACAGGCAAGAATTCACGTGAAAAATCATGCAGCAGGTGAGCTGCAGGTAGAGAGAGGGGCTGGCTGGGTGAGCTCCTAGCGCCCAACAGCCCCACCCTCAAATGCGTTTCCCTTAAATTCTCCCTGCAGGACGCGACATACCTTTGCAAATTGGTAAACTGGAGACCGAGGAAAGGAGCTCTGTTTTAGTTTTTAATTTTTATTTGTTTTTAATAAATTTATTTATTTATTTATCTTTGGCTGTGTTGGGTCTTCGTTGCGGTGCGCGGGCTTCTCGTCGCAGTGTCTCCTCTTATTGTGGAGCACGGGCTCTAGGCACGCGGGCTTCAGTACTTGTGGCACATGGGCTCAGCAGTTGTGGCTCGCGGGCTCTAGAGCGCAGGCTCAGTAGTTGTGGCACACGGGCTTAGTTGCTCCGCCGCATGTGGGATCTTCCCTGACCAGGGCTCGAACCCGTGTCCCCTGCATTGGCAGGTGGATTCTTAACCACTGCACCACCAGGGAAGTCCTGAGCTCTGTTTTTAAAAAGCTAGTGTTGGGAATTCCCCTGTGGTCCAGTGGTTAAGACTCTGCACTTTCATTGCTGAGGGGCCGGGTGGGATCCCTGTTCAGGGAACTAAGATCCCACAAGGTGCGCAGTATGGCCCCCCCAAAAAAAAATAATAATAATAATAAAATAAAAAACTAGTGTTTCCTGGGCCTGGGCTGCTCGATTCTGTGGGTGTGTTCTCTCAATCAGTCTCCCTCGAGTCACCCTGAGCTGGGAGCTTCAGTGGCTCCAGGTACAGAAGAGGAAGCAGAGGCCAGAGAAGAAACTTGTTCGTGCAGATGGATGAAGCTAGAGAGGGGACCTCACATCTGCTCTGTGTGACTCTAGAGTTGCTCTCCTACTGTTTAGAGAAGTCAAAGTATGGGCAGTTTCTAATTTGCCTTTGGATCCTGAGACCTGGCTCCTGCAGTGCTGAGAGGTGGTGTGACTGCGGCCACGGTTGTGGCATGTCATGGAGGTTTATCCTTAGCCCAGTAGCTGCTGCAAGTCTCAGAACAATGGACTCATTGCCTGAGGGGAAGGTTCGGATGTCACGGTCAGGAAGTCATACCCATCAGTGATGGACCTGGTCACGGCTGACCCCAGCTTGAGGAGCTAGTCAACTACAGGAACGCTAGGTCCCCCTGATGCCCCCTTAAGGGAAGCCCAGCCAGGGGCCTTTGTGGCTTGGGGGACATGGGGTAATTTGGAAGTGACGGGAAAGCCCAGGCACGACCAGGCATGCCTCTCCTCCCTCTGCAGGGGGTCCATGGCCAGAGCCATGTTTTGTACGAGGAAGAGGGTGACCAGGAGAGAGGAAAGAGGAAGGGAGAGGTGTGAGGGGATTTTTAAAAAATTTAATTTAATTAATTTACTTTTTATACAGCAGGTTCTCACTAGTTATCTATTTTATACATATTGGTGTATCCATGTCAATCCCAATCTCCCAATTCATCCCATCCCCACCCGCACTTCCCCCCTTGGTGTCCATACGTTTGTTCTCTACATCTGTGTCTCTATTTCTGCCTTACAGACCGGTTCATCTGTACCATTTTTCGAGATTCCACATATATGCGTTAATATACAATATTTGTTTTTCTCTTTCTGACTTACTTCACTCTGTATGACAGTCTCTAGGTCCATCCATGTCTCTACAAATGACCCAATTTCGTTCCTTTTTATGGCTGAGTAATATTCCATTGTATATATGTACCACAACTTCTTTATCCACTCGTCTGTTGATGGGCATTTAGGTTGCTTCCATGACCTGGCTATTGTAAATAGTGCTGCGATGAACATTGGGGTGCTTGTGTCTTTTTGAATTATGGTTTCCTCTGGGTATATGCCTAGTAGTGGGATTGCTGGGTCACATGGTAATTCTATTTTTAGTTTTTTAAGGACCCTCCATACTGTTCTTCATAGTGGCTGTATCAATTTACATTCCCACCAACAGTGCAAGAGGGTTCCCTTTTCTCCACACCTTCTCCAGCATTTGTTTGTACATTTTCTGATGATGCCCATTCTAACCAGTGTGAGGTGATACCTCATTGTATTTTTGATTTGCATTTCTCTAATAATTAGTGATGTTGAGCAACTTTTCTTGTGCCTCTTGACCATCTGTATGTCTTCTTTGGAGAGATGTCTATTTAGGTCTTCTGCCCATTTTTGGATTGGGCTGTTTGTTTTATTAATATTGAGCTGCATGAGCTGTTTATATATTTTGGAGATTAATCCTTTGTTGATTTGTTTGCAAATATTTTTTCCCATTCTGAGGGTTGTCTTTTCATTTTGCTTATAGTTTCCTTTGCTGTGCAAAAGCTTTTAAGTTTAATTAGGTCCCATTTGTTTATTTTTGTTTTTATTTCCATTACTCTAGGAGGTGGGTCAAAAAAGATCTTGCTGTGGTTTATGTCAAAGAGTGTTTTTCCTATGTTTTCTTCTAAGAGTTTTATAGTGTCTGGTCTTACATTTAGGTCTTTAATCCATTTTGAGTTTATTTTTGTATATGGTGTTAGGGAGTGTTCTAATTTCATTCTTTTACATGTAGCTGTCCAGTTTTCCCAGCACCACTTATTGAAGAGACTGTCTTTTCTCCATTGTATATCCTTGCCTCCTTTGTCATAGATTAGTTGACCATATGTGCATGGGTTTATCTCTGGGCTTTCTATCCTGTTCCATTGATCTATATTTCTGTTTTTGTGCCAGTACCATACTGTCTTGATTACTGTAGCTTTGAAGTATAGTCTGAAATCCAGGAGCCTAATTCCTCCAGCTCCATTTTTCTTTCTCATGATTGCTTTGGCTATTTGGGGTCTTTTGTGTTTCCATACAAATTGTGAAATTTTTGTTCTAGTTCTGTGAAAAATGCCATTGGTAGTTTGATAGAGATTACACTGAATCTGTAGATTGCTTTGGGCAGTATAATCATTTTCACAATGTTGATTCTTCCAATCCAAGAACATGGTATATCTCTCCATTTGTTTGTGTCATCTTTGATTTCTTTCATCAGTGTCTTATAGTTTTCTGCATACAGGTCTTTTGTCCCCTTAGGTAGGTTTATTCCTAGGTATTTTATTCTTTTTGTTGCAATGGTAAATGGGAGTGTTTCCTTAATTTCTCTTTCTGGTCTTTCGTTGTTAGTGTATAGGAATGCAAGAGATTTCTGTGCATTAATTTTGTATCCTGCAACTTTACCACATTCATTGATTAGCTCTAGTAGTTTTCTGGTGGCATCTTTAGGATTCTCTATGTATAGTATCATGGCATCTGCAAATAGTGACAGTTTTAATTCTTCTTTTCCAATTTGCATTCTTTTTATTTCTTTTTCTTATCTGATTGCCTTGGCTAAGACTTCCAAAACTATGTTGAATAATAGTGGTGAGAGTGGACATCCTTGTCTTGTTCCTGATCTTAGAGGAAATGGTTTCAGTTTTTCACCATTGAGAATGATGTTTGCTGTGGGCTTGTCATATGTGGCCTTTATTATGTTGAGGTAGGTTCCCTCTATGCCCACTTTCTGGAGAGTTTTTATCATAAATCGGTGTTGAATTTTGTCAAAAGCTTTTTCTGCATCTATTGAGATGATCATATAGTTTTTATTCTTCAGTTTGTTAATATGGTGTATCACATTGTTTGATTTGCGTATATTGAAGAATCCTTGCATCCCTGGGATAAATCCCACTTGATCATGGTGTATGAGCCTTTTATTGTGTTGTTGGATTCTGTTTGCTAGTATTTTGTTGAGGATTTTTGCATCTATATTCATCAGTGCTATTGGTCTGTAATTTTCCTTTTTTGTAGTATTTTTGTCTGGCTTTGGTATCAGGGTGATCGTAGCCTCATAGAATGAGTTTGGGAGTGTTCCTTCCTCTGCAATTTTTTGGAAGAGTTTGAGAAGGATGGGTGTTAGCTCTTCTCTAAATGTTTGATAGAATTCACCTGTGAAGCCACCTGGTCCTGGACTTTTGTTTGTTGGAAGATTTTTAATGACAGTTTCAATTTCATTACTTGTGATTGATCTGTTCATATTTTCTATTTCTTCCTGGTTCAGTCTTGGAAGGTCATACCTTTCTAAGAATTTGTCCATTTCTTCCAGGTTGTCCATTTTGTTGGCAAAGGGTTGCTTGTAGTAGTCTCTTATGATGCTTTGTATTTCTGCGGTGTCTGTTGTAACTTCTCCTTTTTCATTTTTAATTTTATTGATTTGAGTCCTCTCCCTCTTTTTCTTGATGCGTCTGGCTAATGGTTTATCAATTTTGTTTATCTTCTCAGAGAACCAGCTTTTAGTTTTATTGATCTTTGCTATTGTTTTCTTTGTTTCTATTTCATTTATTTCTGCTCTGATCTTTATGATTGCTTTCCTTCTGCTAACTTTGGGTTTTGTTTGTTCTTCTTTCTCTAGTTCCTTTAGGTGTAAGGTTAGATTGTTTGTTTGAGATTTTTCTTGTTTCTTGAGGTAGGCTTGTTTAGCTATAAACTTCCCTCTTAGAACTGCTTTTGCTGCATCCCATAGGTTTTGGATCACTGTGTTTTCATTGTCATTTGTCTCTAGGTATCTTTTGATTTCCATCTCTTGGTTATTTAGTAACATATTGTTTAGCCTCCATATGTTTGTGTTTTTTACGTTTTTTTCCCCTGTAATTGATTTCTAATCTCATAGCATCATGGTCAGAAAAGGTGCTTGGTATGATTTCAATTTTCTTAAATTTACCGAGGCTTGATTTGTGACCCAAAATGTGATCTATGCAGGAGAATGTTCTGTGTGCACTTGAGGAGAAAGTGTAATCTGCTGTTTTTGGATGGAATGTCCTATAAATATCAATTAAATCTATCTGCTCTGTTGTGTCACTTAAAGCTTCTGTTTCCTTATTGAGTTTCTGTCTGGATGATCTGTCCATGGTATAAGTGAGGTGTTAAAGTCCACCACTATTATTGTGTTACTGTCGATTTCCTCTTTTATAGTTGTTAGCATTTGCCTTATGTATTGAGGTGCTCCTATGTTGGGTGCATACATATTTATACTTGTTATATCTTCTTCTTGGATTCATACCTTGATCATTATGTAGTGTCCTTCCTTGTGTCTTGTAACATTCTTTATTTTAAAGTCTATTTTATCTGATATGAGTATTTCTACTCCAGCTTTTTTTTGATTTCCATTTGCATAGGATATCTTTTTCCACCCCCTCACTTTCAGTCTGTATGTGTCCCTAGGTCTGAAGTGGGTCTCTTCTAGACAGCATATATATGGGTCTTGTTTTTGTATCCATTCAGCAAGCCTGTGTCTTTTGGTTGGAGCATTTAATCCATCCGCTTTTAAGGTAATTATCGATATGTATTTTCCTATTACCATTTTCTTAATTGTTTTGGGTTTGTTTTAGTAGGTCCTTTTCTTCTCTTGTGTTTCCCACTTAGAGAAGTTCCTTTAGCATTTGTTGCAGAGCTGGTTTGGTGGTGAGGAATTGTCTTAACTTTTGCTTGTCTGTAAAGCTTTTGATTTCTCTGTCAAATCTCAATGAGATCCTTGCTGGGTAGAGTAATGTTGGTTGTAGGTTCTTTCCTTTCATTACTTTAAATATATCCTGCCACTCCCTTCTGGCTTGTAGAGTTTCTGCTGAGAAATCAGCTGTTAACCTTATGGGAGTTCCCTTGTATGTTATTTGTCATTTTTCCCTTGTTGCTTTCAATAATTTTTCTTTGTTTTTAATTTTTGTCAGTTTGATTACTATGTGTCTCGGTGTGTTTCTCCTTGGGTTTATCCTGCCTGGGACTCTGCGCTTCCTGGACTTGGGTGGCTATTTCCTTTCCCATGTTAGGGAAGTCTTTGACTATAATCTCTTCAAATATTTTGTTGGGTCCTTTCTCTCTCTCTTCTCCTTCTGGGACCCTTATAATGTGAATGTTGTTATGTTTAATATTGTCCCAGAGGTGTGAGAGGATTTTGATGAAAGAGAAAGATGAGGCCATCCTGGCCAACATCAAGGCCAACCGAGTCCGAGCCATTTGGAAAGAAAGAGGATTGCATGGCTTTTATGCTGTGTGCTACCTGGGCACGCTGGGCACAGGGAGGAGAGAGGAAGGGGATGCTTCTATGGCACTTGCAGTCTCCTTTTGTTACAGCAAGGAGGTAGCTAGATATGAGCAGAGAAATGGGGGTAGGGCCAGGTGACAGGAAATCGTGTATCTTGTAGACAGCAGGGGTCCATAGGCAGATAAAGAAAAGCAGGAACTTTCAGACTAACAGGAAACCACACATTTTGGGTGATAAGTGTCCTGGAAGCTGAAAAAGGAAGATGAGGAAAGGCAGGAATCTCCTGCATCAGAGACTATAACCTGTTACTCATTATGCTCTCATTACAATAAAATTAGCTTTGCAGAGAAGTACCCATCATGCACAGACACCATGATACTTCTGATCTAAGCTAAATAAGGATAAAAATCCCTCCTCCCCTTGGGAAAATGGAGCTGGGATGAAAATCAGGGAATACGACCCCCAAACTCCTCCTTCCCCAGTGAATATTCCATCCCTTCCTTTGCATGCCCCTCATAACCGGCTTGCCAAAAAAACCCAGAGCAGAGCTCCTCACCTGTCTGCCTGCTCTCACTCTGAGGGAGTATTCTTGCTTAAATAAATTCTCACTTTACTTTCTTAACCTCGCTTCTTCGTCTCCAAATTATTTCACGACGAGGCTAGAAACTTAAATTTACTGGGAACCCTTGGAGGGCCTTTCTTGCTGCCAAAGAGATGGGACTCTTCAACTCTCCCTCCCACTAAGAGACCCCAGAAGGTAGTTGATTGTCAAATCCCAGCCTCATCTCTTAAATACATCACCCATCTGCCATCTCCCCTCCTCTCCTCTCCTCCCCCTGCTACTGTGTAGGTGGACCCCACTAGCTCTCATCCGGACCATTTCATGGGATACATTCATCTCCTTGACTCTGATCCCTCCTTCATCCGGGCTCCATCCCTGGCTCAGACCTTGGGCAAGTTACTTAGAGTCCAGCTTACACCTTGGTTTCCTCGTGGGGTCGTTCTGAGTGAGTTGACACATGCTAATGACTTCCGCCAGAGCCCTATACGCAGTGAGTGCTAAATAAATGCTGGCTATCTTTGTGATTGCCACTGTTTCTCCTGCCACACTGGAACCAACAAGCTATTTAAAAACATTTCTAATCATGTCACCTTCTGCTTTTTTTTGCAGAGGGAGTTTTATTTAATTAATTAATTCATTCATTCATTTATTTATTTATTTTTGGCTGTGCTGGGTCTTCGTTTCTGTGTGAGAGCTTTCTCCAGTTGCGGCGAGCGGGGGCCACTCTTCATCGCGGTGCATGGGCCTCTCACTGTCTCGGCCTCTCTTGTTGCGGAACACAGGCTCCAGGCGTGCAGGCTCAGTAGTTGTGGCTCACAGGCCCAGTTGCTCCACGGCATGTGGGATCTTCCCAGACCAAGGCTCGAACCTGTGTCCCCTGCGTTGGCAGGCGGATTCTTAACCACTGCGCCACCAGGGAAGTCCCACCTTCTGCTTTTAAATCCACAAAGAATTATTCTCCAAATGGTGTGGCCAAAGGATTAGATTTGATCCTCCCCAACAACTTAAACCAAAATTGTCTGTGGATGTAGGAGAGAAGGGTAAGAATGAAAATGATTTTTTAAAAATTGGAGAGATAAATATTTCATTGATCTCAGTTCTCGGAAGGAATTGTTGGCATAAAATTAATGGAAGGAATCATAAACGAAGACAGGAATATGTTTGCATAAAATAAAAGTCTCCTGGGGAAAAAATAATGCGAGCAATAATGAATGGTAAACGTCGCAAAAATATCAGCATAAATATGGCAGGCAAAGGGCTGAACTCAATATATAGAAAAGTTTTTCATAAGTTATTATGAACAATATACACCTCTAGAAAAACAGTTTAAAAACATCCAATTTCGACATGAAATATTAAGGTCCAAGAACTCATAATAACATGGGTAATATTTATGGACCAGTCAGGTCCTGGATATCAAGCTGAGTTATTTACATATATGTCTTCATTCAGTTCTCACAAGGGCTCCAGGAGGTGGGCCCCAGCCTAACTCCCTGTTTGCTGATGGACACAGAGGATCAGAGGGGTTATGAAATTTTCCCTAAGTCGCCAGAGCGGAATCACCTAATCAACAGAGCCAAAATTTGAGCCCATCTTGGACACTGAAGCCCTAACCACTAGGCTATCTAAATAAACTTTTAAAATAAGCTTCTTTTGACTTTTTTAAATCAATTTTTTATTGAAGTATAGTTGATTTACAATGTTGTGTTAATTTCTGCTGTATATATATATATATATACATATATATACTTTTAAAAAATATTCTCCATTATGGTTTATCATAGGATATTGAATATGGTTCTCTGTGCTATATAGTAGGACCCTATTGTTTATCCATTCTATATATAAAAGCTTACATCTGCTAACCCTGACCTCCCAATCCATCCCTCCCCTGAACCCCAGTCTGTTCTCTATGTCCATGATTCTGTTTCTGTTTCACAGAGAGGTTCATTAGTGTCAGTTTTTGATTCCACATGTAAGTGATATATGGTATTTGTCTTTCTCTTTCTGACTTACTTCACTTAGTATGATAATCTCTAGTTGCTAAAATAAGCTACTTTAAAAAAACTCAATTTCACTAACAGTCAAAGAAATGCAAATCAAAACAATGAAGAATCAGCTATCAAATTGACACTTGTTTTTGTACTGATGACACACCACTCTTGTGAAGCTGGGGGAGGGGCAGGCACGCCTACACACGGGTGCTAGAGGGTAAGTTGTAAACCTGTTTGGAAAGCAGTTTTGAAATATGAAAGAAGAGCCTTAAGAAGTATTCTTACTCTTTGGCCTAGAGACCTCATTTCTAGAAATCTACCATACAGAAGCAGAGTAGAGATCAAAGTTAGTGAACAAGAAGGCTTATTACAACATTATTTATAATTCAGATTTTGGAAACAACCAAATACTCCCAAACCAAGGACTGAGGAAATAAATGATAGTGACCCACAGGGGAATATTATGCATTCATTAAAAAGCACATTTTCGAAGATCGTGGGAAGTGCCGATAAAATCTTAGCAACAGACAGACAGAGTTAGGAGATTCAGGAAGGAAGACATTTAAACTAGGTTTTGAGGAATGGTGGTGCGGGGGGCATTTTCCAAGCAAAGGTGGAGATAAGGACACTCCAGACAAAATTCAAGGTAAGCAAGGATGGGAAGTTTGAGAAACCCTGGTGACAGGGCGGGCAGGGAGTATTGGGGAGGGCAGGTGGGCATGGAAGGGTCAGTTAGATCAGATGGTGAAGGGGCTTGAGAAACAATCAGACTTTCAGGCAATAAAAAGGTATTGAAGTGTTAAAAAAAAAAAGCAAAAACACTCTGAAGACCTCCCTGGTGGCGCAGTGGTTAAGAATCCGCCTGCCAATGCAGGGGACGCAGGTTCGATCCCTGGTCTGGGGAGATCCCACATGCCGCGGAGCAACTAAGCCCATGCGCCGCAACTACTGAGCCTGCGCTCTAGAGCCCGCAAGCCACAACTACTGAAACCCGCGCGCCTAGAGCCCGTGCTCCACAACAAGAGAAGCCACCACAATGACAAGCCTGCGCACCACAACGAAGAGTAGCCCCCATTCACCAAAACTAGAGAAAGCCCGCACGCAGCAACGATGACCCAACGCAGCCAAAAAGAAAAAAACTCCCTACTCCCATTATAAAAATAGTAAATTCTGAAGGTAGACGATTTGGAAAGTATAGAATGTAATAAGTAGGAAAATAGAGATTGCTCCGAACTTAACTAACTTGGTGAGTGTTTATCACCACTGGATGAATATTCTATTCTAGGAGGTGGATGGATGGGCAGATATTCTACAAAGGAAATGATTGGAATTTTAAATATAACATCAATAACTCTTTATGAGTCTGTCTCCCACTAGACTAGAGGGTGGACAACTCAAAATCAGGGCCTGTGTCATACTGATTCCTGCTAAACCCTGGTGTATGAGTGGGTGGGTGGATGGATGGGTAGGGTTCTTCTCTGTGAAGCCATCTTTCCACCATCCCGGTTGCCCCCTGGGAGAGAGGGCTGACCCCATGAAAGGATCCCGAAGCAGGACGGCTCCGCCACCCAACGGATGGACAACTTGGGTAAGGACGTTTCACATCTCTGAGTTTCGGTCTCCTCATCTTAAGGACGGTGAGGGACTGCGTAAACAAACAGATGTACGGACCGACTCGGGACCCCAGAGTCGGCATAAACATTATTTTAAGCTGAAGACGTTTGAGATTCAACAGATGCAGAGAAAAGCCTCCTTGGTGCTCCCCTTACCTGGCTAAAAGCAGCAACTTCTGGGAAATGAGGCTTCATAAATCCCTTCTCTGGGGGCATTTTATGGCCCTGAAGACAGAAAGACCATTTATACCTGTTTAAACAAACATTATCACAATTTTTCTCCCATCTGGTTCCCCTAAAAACTCACTTGTCTTTCCTAAAGAAAACTATTTCATAGAAAAGGAAGCCCACAGGAGCTGTTCTCCCCCCTCCATTTTCCCTACTAAGTTAGGAGTACAAGTCTATCATTTTAACCATTTAACGAGCCAGCTGCTTTGTGAGCTGGCTTCCGTACACATACGAAATAAACGCTGGCCTCCTGCTAATGGCTTTAGTCTAGTATCGGGCCCCAATAACAGAACATAACAAGGTAGAGAAAAAGTTTTTCTTCCCTATACAGATAATGGCCAGACCATACAGGACAGGAGAATGACCCTTAACCTCTGGGACCAAGAATGGTCACAACTTGGTCAATGAGAGTCAGCTTCCCTGACTTTTGTCCCCACCTCTAATTTAGGACCAATCAAAGAAGTCAACTTTGCTCCGCTAGCCAATCACATAGGAGGTGAACCTGCCCCAGTGTCCCCGTGGTGACAGCCTCCATCAGGGCCCCCTGGAGCCTGCCCTGTTTTCCACTCTAAAGCTTTCCCCCTGGGTTTCCCTGGTGGCACAGTGGTTAAGAATCTGCCTGCCAACGCAGGGGACACGGGTTCGAGCCCTGGTCCGGGAAGATCCCACATGCCGTGGAGCAACTAAGCCCGTGAGCCACAACTACTGAGCCCACGTGCCACAACTACTGAAGCCCGTGTGCCTAGAGGCCGTGCTCTGCAACAAGAGAAGCCACTGCAATGAGAAGCCCGCACACCGCAACGAAGACTGAACCCAGTCTAAAATAAATGAACCCAGCCTAAAATATATAAACCCAGCCTAAAATAAATAAATAATTAAAATAATAATAATAATAACAAAACTTTCCCCCTCCCCTGCCTGCCTGTGAGTCTCCGTCAAACACAAGTGGTGGGCTTCCCTGGTGGCGCGGTGGTTGAGAGTCTGCCTGCTAATGCAGGGGACACGGGTTCGAGCCCTGGTCTGGGAAGATCCCACATGCCGCGGAGCAACTGGGCCTGTGAGCCACAACTACTGAGCCTGCGCGTCTGGAGCTTGTGCCCCGCAACGGGAGAGGCTGCGATAGTGAGAGGCCCGCGCACCACGATGAAGAGTGGCCCCCGCTTGCCGCAACTAGAGAAAGCCCTCGCATGAAACGAAGACACAACACAGCTAAAAAATAAATAAATAAATAAATAAAAATAAATTAAAAAAAAAAAATAACACAAGTGGTGGTGGCCGACTCCCATCTCTGACTGAGCAGCCTTTGCTTGTTCTCTTCTGGGTGGTCTTCGTTTATTCCCACTGAGACAGGAAGGGCAGGGCACAACATTTAAAAGAATGACAGCCGTTGAGGACACAACATAGACTGGTTAGAACCAACTAGGTCCAGGATGGAGGATGATTGACTTCCACTAGACCTTGAGCCTCAGAATATGCTCATAGTCATACATCAGCAAGCTAGAGCAGCGGTCCCCAACCTCTTTGGCACCAGGGACCGGTTTCGTGGAAGACAGTTTTTCCAGTGATGGGGGTGGGATGGTCCAGGTGGTGATGTCAGTGACGGGGAGCGATGGGGAGAGGCAGACGAAGCTTCGCTCGCATGCCCGCCGCTCACCTCCTGCTGTGCGGCCCGGTTCCTAACAGGCCGTGGACAGGTACTGGGGGTTGGGGACCCCTGAGCTAAATGACACAGCTCTAGGCACCATGACTGTTCTGAGGCTGACCATAAAAGGCCAAAAAGTGGGCAGTGGCCCAATTCCTGGAAATCCCCACCCCTTCCCCAAAATAGTTGGAATAATCCTCCCACTCATTAGCCTATGAAATTACCCTCCCCTATAAAAACTAACCACCCCATATTTGGGGCCCTTTCGCCTTCTGAGGTGGCCCACACTCTGTCTGCGGACTGTGTATCTCCCTGAAAAAACCCTCTTTCAGTTTACTATGGCTCGCTCTTGAATTCTTTCCTGTGCGAAGCCAACGACCCATGCTCGGCGGCCGTTCCAGGGACGTGACCATCCTCCCACGCCCCACCGTTCTCTCCTGCAACAGCGCTCTGGGGTGACAGTGGCTTCACACGTTTTCAGGCTCTGGACAGTAGCTGCTGCCCTGGCCGGGAACCAGGAGGCTTATCCCCGGAGCCCCTCTGCCCCGCGGGCATCTCTGACGCGCTGGAGAAGGTCTGCAGGTGTCAGGACTCTTGCAGACGCTGTTCTCCTCAGCAGCTGCTCAGCAGAGACGCACAGGGCCAGGGGCAAGGGTACTGAGTTCGGGAGCTGAAAGAAGCTGGCGGTTCAGGAGTAAGCTGCAGGGTACCTTCTGCACGCTTGGGCTCTGGATTTGGAGCTGGATTCAGACACCAGCCTTGCCCATCTGTAACCCTCCCCAGGCACTTAGTTTGTCACTAAAACGGGCCTGGGGTGAGCGTCTGCCTCCCAGGATCCGTGTGGACTTGAAGGAGAACACAGGCAAGGCCCTGGCCCAGCCCCAGCGAGGGCTGAGGAGGGACAGCCGGCTGGGACTGCTGTTCCCTCACCAATCGCCCGCCCTCCAGAGGCCGTGGTTCCAGGCTGGGGCTGAGCCTCCGAAAGGCATTTGGAAAATGGCATCCAAAGGCCGAGTGGGCTGCCGGGAATGAAGGTCAATAGGCTTATCTGCCTCCATCAATGGAAAGGAAGGAAGCTGCCAGCTCCCACCCGGGGGCTGAGACGAGGGAGGAAGTGGGATAAGGTTCTGGGAAAGCTCAGGATGCCGCACCTGTGCCGGAGGGCGTGCTGGGGGTGGGGTACCTGAGGAAGGGGACGTCCTGTGGGTCTATGTGGCCTCGTCCAGGACCCTGGCCTGGCTGGCTGCAGACCTCTGGGTCTCCCTTTGCTTTGGGTGAGAGGAGGGATAATCGTGCCTTCTTCCCTCTCTGAGCTGGTGGATGTGGAGTGACGGAAGCCATGCTGTAAAAACAGTGTGGATGTCAAGTTCTTCTGAAGCCCAGGCCAGGTCCCTTCCCTCTCTAAGATGCGGGCAAGGCATCTCAGGGTGTCAGGGGTGCAGACGGTCCCGCTGCCGGGTTTGGGGAAGCTCACAGAGACCGCGTCCTGCTCGCATTCTGCCTGCTTTTAGCAAATCTCCCTTTTGGAGAGGCCTCAGCTTAGCACCAGGGAGGCGCCCTCCACCTAGTATCTGAATTTTTATTCTGCCAGAAGCCACTGAACTGGTAGGGCTGACGCCACCTTATGGGTGAGGGTCCCCAGTTACCCCATCTATGACTCCATTGTGAGTGAGGGGGAAAGACGGCTTCAGATCTGGATTGAGAGCACTCCGTGGGCTCGTTCTCAGCCCGCACTTGCCCGCGGATACAACTTGATGTCCAGCAGGTTTCTGTTAAAACTCAAGGTTCGGGGAATTCCCTGGCGGTCTAGGGGTTAGGATTTGGCGCTTTCACTGCCAGTGCCTGGGTTCGATCCCTGGTCGGGGTTGTTTGTCTTGGGTTTGTCCCAAGACAAACAAACAACCCTCAGTGTTTGGAGTATGGCCACTATTAATTTCCTGTGGCTGCTATAACAAAGTGCCACAAACACAGTGGCTTAAAACAGCACAAATTTATTCTCTTACCATTCTGGAGGTCAGATTCCAAAATGAGGCTTAAAGGGGCTAAAATCCAGGCGTGGGCGGGGCTGGTGGCTTCTGGAGGCTCTGGGGGAGAACTCGTGACACTTCTAGCTCTAGAGGTTCATGGCTGCATCACCCCAAGCACGGCGTCTGTTGTCACATTGCCTTCTTCTAACCTTGACCCTCCTGCCTCCCTCTTATAAGGACGCTTGTGATGGCCTTGGGCACCCCTGGATAATGCAGGGAAATCTCCCTCCTCAAGGTCCTTGATTTAATCCCACTTGTAAAGTCCCTGTTGCCGCATAAGGTAACATATTCACAAGTCCCGGGGTTAGGACATGGGCATCTTTGGGGTGAGGTGTCATTATTCTGTCTACTACGCCCACCAAGTAAGGAGAAAAACAACAAATCTGACTTTGGGGTGTAACTAGTGGACTGGAGGCGCTTGGGTGGAGCCCAGCATCTGCTTGTGCCTGTGAGCCCAGGAATAGCTCTTAAGAAGCGGAAATTAAGGCCAAAAGAGTTGCATGCCTGCGCCTTCCGATGAAAGATAGCACCAGAGTCTGAATGCAGGGAGCAAACTTTTTCCTAGAACCAAATCCAGTGCGGCAGACCTGGAAACAGAGGAACACGTCTCTCTCTGCGTTTCCCACCCACAAAGGTTGTGGGCCCAGGGAGGATGGCAGCACACGGAGGGCGGGGACCTGCAGGTCTGATGCTGCCTCTTAGTGCCCAAACATCCAACCTGGTTTGAGTACTGAATCTGGAGTATATTTGCCTGCATGTCTGTTGCGGGTCCCTCCCAGACACCTGCCGTCCTAGCTAGACCCGTGTCAGGGCGGTCCTGACATTGTTGCAGGATGCTGTTCTCTCCCTGGGAAGTGTTGTTGTGAGCCCAGGGGAACAGGTGTTTCAAGCTTGATAAGAAATAGGCGGTTCTTTTTTTTTTTTTTTTAATTTTATTTATTTTTGGCTGCGTTGGGTCTTCATTGCTGCATGCAGGCTTTCTCTAGTTGCGGTGAGCGGGGGGCTACTCTTTGTTGTGGTGTGCGGGCTTCTCATTGCAGTGGCTTCTCTTGTTGCGGAGCACGGGCTCTAGGCACACGGGCTTCAGTAGTTGTGGCTCATGGCTCTAGAGCGCAGGCTCAGTAGTTGTGGCTCGCGGGCTCTAGAGCACAGGCTCAGTAGTTGTGGCACACGGGCTTAGCTGCTCCGCGGCATGTGGGGTCTTCCCGGACCAGGGCTTGAACCCGTGTCCCCTGCATTGGCAGGCAGATTCTTAACCACTGCACCACCAGGGAAGTCCAGAAATAGGCGGTTCTTAGTGGACAAAGGCGCTGCGTGGTTCGCTGGCTACCGGGGGCGTTTTTCCAGTAATGAGGGTGCATTTGCTCTGATCTGTTCACGCTCTCTAACTCGGAAGTAATGAGTCACCCCCATCCAATGTGGATTGGTGCACATCTCTGGTCAGAAAACGGGGTAGAGACCTGACCCTCCTCCGTGCCCTCCCTGAGGTCACCAGTGCCTGTCACGTGCAGCGTGAGGCAGCACCAAAAAACGTGGAGGAAAAGAAGGGAAACAGGTGATTGGTAGCCTGTGGGAGACCAGCTCCCCAGAATAATCCGGATGGCTTTCCTGCATTTAAAACATCTGGGGTGTGGCAATAGAGGCCACCTGTCAGTTAGAAGGCTGCCCTGTTATTATAGTTCCTTTTAAGTAGTAAAAAGGAAAAAAAAAAGAGGAAAGCAGACATTTTAGAGCTTGGACAAAAGCTGCCTCTGCGAGACACCTGATGAATGATTGTTATTCCAGCTCCGCAGAAGAGGCCATTGAGACCCAGGCAGGGCAAAGCGTAGCAGCAATGGAAGTGAGCAGCAGAAATTTCACCCTCATTCAATGTAATGGAAGAGTTTTGGTGTTATCTTTTAATACTCCATCTATTTATAACATTTTACAGTCAGGCCTCCCAGTGGGTAATTCAGGCTCCACCCTCGCCTTTGGCTTTGCTGCAGAGATCTCTCACATCTGCCGTAGGAGGGGCCGGTGACCTGTCCAGGATGGCAGCTCAGACTCCAGCCATCTCCTCCCCGGGCTCTCCTGGGATCTGGGTGTGGCCACGCACTTCAGATTCTCAGCCACTCGGAGAAGAGGAGCCCCAGGGGGCAGGGCGGGGCTTCCCAGGAGGACCAGGTGAGTGTCAGCAGGTGTCAGCGTTTCCTACAGGGCACCGTGTTTGCTTTGCCCACGTGGAGTCCCTGCGGGGCCGGACGATGCCGCCAGCCGTCTTTTCTTGGCTTGATCTTAAAAAAAAGAATCATTTAACTACTTGCCCATGTGTCTGCGCCTCACTGGAGTGAATACCCCTGTCCCCTTCCCATATGGCCTTCCAACTGGCCCACCCCTCTCACTGGCCCTGTCGCTGGGACCAGGAGCGCGTGTCATTCGAGACAAGATGAAAACCTCTTCCTCAGTGCTGAACTCCAAAATAAACAGAAAAGTTTTTTTTGGAACTTATTTGATGGCTAAATCTGACTGACATAGGACCCATGGGTAACAGTTTCTGGTTGGAAATGACTATAGAACCATTACTTATACCGCTTATTGATTCCTCTCAGGGTGAAGTTTCTATTGCAGAAATACTAAGAGAGTGCTGAGCCAGGCCCGCTGGGGAGTGGAAATTACCTTCCCGAAACCCAAGGATTCTGAACACCTCTGCCCCAGGCGTGTGGAGAGGGCTGTGCAGGTGCAGTATGGAAGGCTCCCGGGGCGTGAAACCCCGTCGATGAGCTCCGCTCCTCTGATTACACATGTCAGCCCGATCATGGATTGAGCCTCAGGGCAGCCCTTAGGCGTGGGGCTTCGATTATCCCCATTTTACAGATGGGAAAACTGAGACACGCAGAGCTAATTAAGTTGCCCCAGGACCCAGAGCACAGCCAGAATTTGAACCCAGACATTCTGCTTCCAGGCTCCATGCTCTTAACCAACACACCGCGATGCTTCTTGATGCCTAACCTCAAAAAACAAAATAGATTTCCCCCAAATTCATGCTGGGACGCCTGTTCCCTAGACGCACACACTGAGTAAAGTTTCCTTTCCAGCCAGGCTGGGGAAGGTGCTTTAACAATCCAGCCATCCGATTCCTGAAGAAGCACAGATGTCTGGTTAAGTCACCAGTGAGAGGAATGCCCAAGGCACTCAAGGCGTGAGCAGCTGCACTCCAGCAAGTCGGCAGGAATGAAGCGTGAAGGGAATTCACTGCATCCGGCAGGATGCAATAACGGAAGGCTTGCGGACACTGCATCCAGCCAGAGGCAGGTGTGAGCCCAGAGGATTAGTGATGTAAGCCCTGCTCTGCCGCAGCTTCACTTGGCCTCCCTGAGACCCCATGCTACCCCTCCACCGACACAGTGGCCCTCCTCATAGCCGCTGCGTTTCTGAGGCCTGGGGAAGTGCACAGACCCTCGGAGAGCAGCCGGCACGAGGCAGCTCTGTTCCTCCCCTCTGGGCTCTTCGGGGACACACACCTGGGTCTGACCTGTACTCTTCCCGTTGCCTCACCTGGCTCACAGTTACTATTCCTAGTAAGTGAGCCAGCGCCGTCTGAAGGCTCATTTGGTCCTGCGTGAGTTTGCCTCCAAAGCGTCAAACAGAGGGTCTTTCCATCACCCTCATTTTCCAGTGTCCCCTTGCTTTTGCCTGGACAGGGCAGTGTCCTCCTTCCCTGAACTGGTCACAAGGCCCTCGGTCCTCTGGCCACAATCTCCCCGCCCCTACTCCTTTACATTCATGCTTCTGAAAATAGCATCAATTCTCGTCTCCGGCGGGGTGGTGCCCTGCTGCCTAAAATCCTTGGTTTAGGTAGGTTCAGCAAACAAGAGAGTGTTTGCCACTCCAGATCGAGCAGGATTCAGGCTGCGAGACCGTTAAATTGTCATTGAAGATGGCAAGTGACCCTGCAGAGGTGAGAGCAGCGGTGGGCAGGACCCTGGCATCCAGAGATGCAGCAGCACAGGTCTCCGGCCCGCGGCGGCATGCTGGTGGCCCACTGAAAGTCCCTCAGCAGGACAAGTGACTTGGGACCGGTGGCCTGGGAACCCCTCCAGCCACAATTTCCTTATCTGTGTCTCGTGGAGGGGAAATGGATGGACAGAGCCTGGCCCTGCATGACGCGGCCCTGACTTTGAGGACCCAGGACTCGCAAGGCAGGTGAAGGGCTGCCCTGGGTCTCTCACAAGGAGAAAGATTTGACCCCCCCGGAGGCATCCAGTGGACACACTCCCTGCAAACTCCTCCTGCAAGGAGGCTGGCCGTCTCCCTTTGCTCTTTCTTACCGGGAAACTGGGATAATAAACACATTTCTACCTCTTCCATTTCATTCTTCACCTTTCCCTCCCTCAGTGGTGTCCTAGAAAGGGAGTTTAGGGAAGACCCCAAATCCTTTAACATTGGTGACCTGGTGGGAGCAGGATTTTTCATCTATTGAATTATAAACAATTTTTAAAAATTTTTATTTTTTATACAATTTTAAAGGTTACACTCCATTCACAGTTATTACAAAATATTGGCTCTATTCCCCATGTTGTACGATACATCCTTGAGCCTATCTTACACCCAAGAGTTTGTCCATCCCACTCCCCCCACCCACACTGGTAACCACTAGTTTGTTCTCTGTATCTGTGAGTCTGCTTCTTTTTTGTTATATTCACCAGTTTGTTGTACTTTTTAGATTCCACATATAAGTGATATCATGCAGTATTTGTCTTTCTCTGTCTTATTTCACTTAGCGTAATGCTCTCCAAGTCCATCCATGTTGGTGCAAATGGCAACATTTCATTCTTTTTTATGGCTGAGTAGTATTCCATTGTGTGTGTGTGTGTGTGTGTGTGTGTGTGTGTATATATATATATAATTATTCCTGTGTGTGTGTGTGTGTGTGTGTATCACATCTTCTTTATCCATTCATCTGTCGATGGGCACTTAGGTTGCCTCCACGTTTTGGCAATTGTAAATAGTGCTGCTATGAACATTGGGGGGCATGTATATTTTCGAATTAAACAGTTTTTTAATTGTAATAAAATATACATAAGACAAAAGTTACTACTTTATTTTAAAGTGTACAGTTCAATAGTGTTAAGTCCACTGAAGTGAGATGCAAAAGCACCTGTCTCGGGATCCGTCTGGTGAGGTCAGCCCTCACCTGCAGAGCCCCTTCCGGAAGGTCTGTGCAGACGAGCTGCGTGGGTGTAGCTGGGCCCCCTGCAGGGGGTTCCCAGTGGCTCTGGAGTCGAGTCCAAGGGCTGAAGCCTAGACTGAACTCAGGACAGAGCTGCCTGGGGCTAACCTAGTGGCATGTCCTGGTGATTGCTCTGGTTCCAGGAGCTAGGAAGATGACTCAGAAATGTTGGCATTACATTACATGCCATTCTCAATTCCTAATTAATTGTTTTAATATGTCACGTTCTCAGTGGGTTTTAAGCTCCTTGACACTAAGAACGATGTTTCCTTTTCTCCCCCTCCCTCCACAGCCCCTGCTTTCCTTTCACTATTACAAGTGCTGCACTAGACACAGAGAATCAGACACCGAAAGCCACGCTCCCTCCTTCCCCCCACGATGACTTGCCTGTAGCATGCGTCAAAATAAACAAACTGGACACTAGTTAAAGTGGGAAGGACAGCCTTTCGTCAGTGACATGCTGCCGCTGTGAGGGAGAGGGCCCGGCACGGGCTGAGCTCAGCTTTACTTTGTACAGAGGGAGAAGGGACTCCGTGAGCAGAGGAAGTGAAAAATTATGGAACTCAGGAAAGGGGGGCTGGTCCACGTGAAGCCCGGCTGGGTTTGCTAACCGGCCCCTGCATGCCACTGGGAGAAGGGGCGCTGTCTTCGGGTGTTGGCTGGAGCACACAGCCTTAAGTTTTCCCAAGCAGGCAGTGTAAGGGGGCCGGGCCATCCTAGGGACATGGCCTTGACCTGTTGGAAGCAATGTTAGTGTTTGTTCAAGCCCTCATGGGCCACGGCTGAGGCCCAGCGGAGAAGGGCTCAGAGGAGCCCGGCTGGAGTTTGGTCAAGGAGAGAATCTTTGTCATCGGCATTCAGTAGACAACAAACAGAAGAGGTAACAGACAGAGCCTCCCCTTTGGGACAGAAAAGCTCCAGTGTTGCCCCGAGAACGGGTATGTGGTTTGGCCCTTGAGATGTGTGCAAACACAAGGACCCATGGACTCAGAATCCC
Source organism: Balaenoptera acutorostrata (assembly GCF_949987535.1). Taxonomy (NCBI): domain Eukaryota; kingdom Metazoa; phylum Chordata; class Mammalia; order Artiodactyla; family Balaenopteridae; genus Balaenoptera; species Balaenoptera acutorostrata. The sequence continues at coordinate 147,926,898 of NC_080067.1, read as the reverse complement.
TTCCACTCTTTTTTTTTTTAAATTTATCATCTTTTTTTTTAGATTGGAGTTTATTTGTTTGTTTATGGCTGTGTTGGGTCTTCGTTTCTGTGCGAGGGCTTTCTCTAGTTGCGGCAAGCGGGGGCCACTCTTCATCGCGATGCGTGGGCCTCTCACTATCACGGCCTCTCTTGTTGCGGAGCACAGGCTCCAGACGCACAGGCTCAGGGCTGCCCTGGGCTCCTCACATACCTTTCTTCTTCCTCTTCCCCCCCTTTCATTCTGCACCCAGAGAAACAGGCTCTTTTGGTTCTGCAGGTCCAGGTGACTGAAGCTCGGGGCCCGGGAGTCTAAATGTGACCTTGAGATCTTCTTACCTGGGGGAACTGGGTCTGCTGCCCACAGCCAGCTCCCGGGACAGGGCCAGGGTCCCGTCACCCCAGCGCAGCGGGCGGGAGCATTTCGCGTCTTCTGTCGTCTCTTCTCCGGGTACTTATGTTTCAGATAATGCTTACATGGCATTTGCCATGCGGGGAAGGTGTTTTTACCCTCCGTTTTACAGATGAGGAAACTGAGGCAGAGACTGGCTGAGTAGCTTGACCCTGGCTGTGGGCTCAGCGGCCGAGCCACCGAGTCTGGGTGGAGCTCAGCAATCAGGGCTGGACCAGCCGACCTGGGGATTTGGATGCCTTGGGGTTTCTTCACAGACCTTCCCCCTTTGCTGAGCCGTCTTCCTGCACAAGCCGTCACAGGAGATAGCGCCAAAGACGCATGCGACCATGGTGAAAACCAAAGATGTCGCCTGCCCCCTTGGACCTACGAGGAAGAGCCACAGACACAGCTAAAGCATCTTTGGTTGCTGGGCAGTTCCAGAGTGTTCTTTGCAGAACACTGGAGGAATGACAGGATCCCCAGAAACCACCGGTTAAGGGGGGCTGAGTCCACAGGGTAGACGTGGGCATTTCAGGTTGGGCTCTCCAGGCTGACGAGCTGGCCCGCAAATACTCCTATGTATGTTTGATTAGGGGACTTTTCTTTGGATTTAAAGGCAAATAGGAGATCAACAGTGATAGCTCTGTGGACCTGTGCCTTGCTCCGGCATTTAGGCTGCTGTGTGATTTGAAGAACAAAATAGGACTATCTGGCGGCCTAAAGCCCTGAGGCACAAGCTCCAGGCTGGGGAGCTGCTGCAGAGCTAGAATATGAAGCCTGTGCGGGGAGGACCCGGGGGCTTCTAGAACCTCTGGGCTGTTCCCACCTACCCACATACTCATACAGGGTCATGGGAGACCCAAAGGAAGGTGCTGACCCTCCGCTACAAACAGAAAAAAAAATTATCACTTGTTCAAAGAGTAGGAATAACCTAAAAACAACGAAGCAGACGGCCTTAGAAACCCTCCAATCCATCCTTTTTATAAAGACAGCCAAGGAAGAGTCAGGCTAACGCCAGCCCTAGCCCCAAGCACCTTCCCAGACCCCACTGCCTTCTTCCCAAGGGAGGGAGGGGGGAATCGTTCTGGCTTCCTTAAGTTCTGCTAGTCTGGCAAACTTGAACCGGCTGTACCTGGAAATGCCCCAGTCCCACTTAGTAACCCCAGAACATCTGTGGGGCGGGCGCTCCCTCTGACTCAACGTTTAGTGCCTGGCAGAGGGTCATTACCCCTCCATGTCTCTGCAGAGTCCACCTTCCTTTCCGGGGACATTCCTGTGTGGGAAGTGGCGTGTGACCTCTGGCCTCTGGCACCTAGTATTGACAGCCTGCCCGTTACCCAACCCCTTCTCTGGGCTCTGCTACTTGCATCCACCAGCAGAAGCTGCAGGGCTCAGAGCGGGTGACGTCACCTGCACGGCATCCTATTGGCTGGCATGAGTCACAGGCCCAGCTAGATTCCAGGCACCGGACTAGACTCTCCACCTGGGGATGAGGAGCAAAGGGGCGTGGATTCAGAGGGGAGCGACTGCGGCCATTTCTGCAAACAATCCACTGCACAGGGATTCCCGCATTCAATCCTCACAGCAGCCCCCCGGTCAGATGGGGAAACCAAGGCATAGAGAGGCTAAATTCCTTGTCCCGGCCGGGCACTGGCAGAGCTGGGGCATCAGCTGGGTCTGGGTTCCCACTCCATACACGCTAGGCCTGAGCTATGTGCTGGGGGACCCAGGACGTGCCCGCACCAGCCCTCACCTCCCAGTTACTGTAATCACCCTCAGGCACCTGGAAACAGTGAGGGGCAGAGGAGGATCTGCCCAGAGAAGTGGCCGTCCATGCCCCCTCCTCCCCCTCTTGCTCCGCAGAGGAGGCCTGTGGCCTTCCCCCGAGGCCTTCTCACCCCATGCCCGGTGTGGGGTTGAAGATGGGCTGGTCCCTCGGTGGCCTTGGTCAGAACCCATCAGTGTGTACATTAGGCTCATAAACAATTCAGGCTGGCAATTATCTAGGGAGGAAGTGAACCCCGGCGCTCACAGCCAGGGCAGGCTACGACCAGAGCCAGCGTGAGTCATGTGTGCAGATGGAGAAGCTGGAAGGCTTCACGAAGAGGTGCCAGGCCTCCCTGCCTCCCAGGTGGGCTTGGGACTACACTTGGCCTGCAGAGGCTGCGTGCCTGGGCCCCAAGGGTGGTCCAGGAGGCTGTGGGCTGGCCAGCCCCGCACTCGCCCCAGCACTCTCCTGCCTTGCCGGCCTCCACCCCGGAAGACGGAAAGCTAAATGCTCACCATGCCGGCCTCCCTTTCGGCCAGAGGTAGCTGGGTTGCACCTCTGCGGCAGCCATCCCGTGACCTCGAGAAAAGAGGACGAGGTGAACCCCAGGGGCCTCCAGCAGGGGGACATCCTCCAGTCTCCTTGTCATGGGAGGAAGACAGCCCTTACCTGTCGAAGGCGTGGTTGATGGGTCCTTCTGTTACTTGCAACCCAGTGCATCCTAACCCACAGCAGGAGTAATTGGCAAGAACCTGACATGTTTTTCTTTCTGCTCACTTCACTGGGGCCAAGCACTTGGCCGCTGTTCAATTACCTTCTGTTGTCCTGGGCACCACCTTCATGGTTTCCTGCCTAGTTTACTTCTCAGGCTTCTAGAATTAGCCATCTAGCGGTAGGACTTCCCTCCTCCCATTGACCACCATCAGCTTGAAGAAATGTGGGAAAAGAGAAAAGAAAGAAACTGCAGAAATGCCAGGTCTCAGGTGTAGCACACGAGAAGCTCATTCATGTCGTACACGTGACGACTCTCGTGGCAGTTCTAGCTCGTGATATTCTGCAGACTTAAATGTCCTTAAACCTTTGGGCACAGCTGTTAACGGCTGTGCGAGTCTTTCTCATCCTTAAGGGCAATTTGAGATCTACTTCCTCTATTGGCAGGGATCCACCTGGCGGAGGTAACAGGTTCTCCCACCCGGAGTGTGCCCGCCCTGTCGGGTGTCCTCCCTGTCTCTCGGGAGGGCAGGATGCCGGGGGAGGACTGTGGACTGGGGGTGGGGAGACGGACAGGGGTGCCACCACGCAGATGCCGTGTGACTCTGCGCGTTACCTGGCCTCACTCTCCTGCTTCCTCGTCTCCAAAGCAGGTGCTTCCCTGCTCCGGGTGTTGGGAGCATTGCACGAGTGTGTTGACCTGCAGAACATACAAAGCGGAACTGTTAGCTGCTACTAAACGCTCTAAGGTTTTCCTTTTTAAATGTCACAGCCCTGTCTCTGTTGCCTCTTGGGACATTCACAATCCTTTACGTGCATTATATTTACGTGTATAATTTTTTCTTCTCTTCAAGTAGCAGGCAGTTGCTTAAGAGCAGAGTTCTTGTACGCAGTCAGTGCCTGGAAGAGAGGTGCTCAATCCACGTCGATATTACAGGCCATTCGACCTCCTTCCTCCCTCCCCTTGCTTCCTTCCTCTTGCTCGTTCATCCATTCATTCATTCATTCATTCATTCATGCAGTCATACGTCATGCTTATCAAATACCTTATGTATGCCAGGAAATCCAACTACCTTTGATCCAGAAACTCTCCCATCCAGATAGCATTAGGAAGAGTTATTTTAATCTTTGCCAAATCGCTTGAAAATAACCAGCAGGAACAAAGAAGAGCTAACCTTCCAACAGTGAATACACCCTGCTCAAACTTCTGGTCAAAGGGCCCCTGCATGGGGTGTGATGGCTCCCGGAAGCCCCCTGTCGCCCCCTCCCTCCCAGTCTGGAGGACTCCAGGAGTCCGTTTATGTCCTGTGTCCTCCCCTGGAGACCACGTGAACTGGGACCTGTGCCATCGGATGACGTGACACGGAGAGCCTCTTCTGAAGGACAATCAGACGCAACCAGAGGTCCCTGTAGGAGAGAACACAGTCACTTTGAACTTCTTGTTTTGAGATGGACTTTGTTTTCGGAGGGACAGCAGAGGCCCTCCTCTGGGGAGAGCCACACCCATGAAGACCTTCCGAGTGGCGGAGACCCCGAGTCCTCCCAGGCTGGTGACTGGGCAGTGCCCCAGAGTGTCCCCCCAACTCCCAGACAGGATTCTGCCCTGCGCACTGCCTGTGACCTCACGAATCCTCTGCCTGGCCAGTGTCCTGGGCTTGCGTCCCTTCAGCCTCATTGCCTTTCCAATGACGTTTGCTTCCTGGGGCACGTTTACTGCCCAGAGTTGGCATAGTGAGTTAATTACAGTAAATTATAAAGTGGCCCTTAAGTGGCTTGCCCTCAGTTGGTGAGCCAGTGGGTGAGTGGATGATTTTAGCAGAAGCTCAGTTGAGAGAGAGTGGAGGAGGGCAGAGGGTAGTGAAATTTTAATTGGATTTAATAAATGAGTGGTTAGTCCTTCTCCCAGAAAGGGCGACTTTTTCGGTTTGCCTTGATGAGTTGATCGGATCTTGCAGGAAGAATAATTACCGTTTACTGAGTTATAACTGGGCACTAGATTTTTTTTAAAAATTTAATTATTTAATCTTTTAAGTTCCTATTTCAATTGGGGGTTATCTGCGTTTTACAGAAGGTGAACGGGACCTCCGTCGTTTGTCACCAGAAGGTGAGAATCCTCATTTTCCTCTGGCGAGCATCCCACCCGCACTCTCAGCTTTGGGTTTGGGAGGCGTCACCTCCACCCTCACCCTGAGGTGGCCATGTGCCCCTGGGTGGATGCATCAGGGCCCTGGATGGGAAGCCGGGAGTCCAGGCCTGCGACCTTGGGAGGATCGCTCACCTGGAGGACACTTGGTTATTCCTAAAATGAAGGACATGAAATCGTTGATCATCACATTATTTTTCTCCCCTCCTGGTGAATAAAAAGACCAAACAGTGCCTTTCATAGACCTAGAAGATCCTCCACAATCTGAGTCTATATTTCCAGACTTCTCTCATTGAACTCTGTACAGTACTTGGGCCAAGATGCCCTGAAGGAAAGAGAATTTCCTTCCTTTAGGCCTTTGTTTGGTCTCAGTAACCTTGGGAACTTTCAACACCCACTTCCATTCTTCTCTCTACCCAGTGAAGCACAAGCAGTCCAGTTTGTAGGCACCTCTTCCAGGAAGCCTTCCGTGGGCCTCCGAGCCCTGCACAACCCCCTCCTGGTTCTTGGTGGTCACGTGCTGTGCACACCTCCTCCCACTCCTCCAGTGCGTGCTTGGGGGGGAGCTGTGACTATTACCTACTCATCTCGTCGCTGCCCTTAGGCTTTTGGATGTAGATTTGAATAAATAAATTTAAATAGATGCTGGTTAGATTGTTCCGCATCTCAGAGGAGTTGGAAGGATAATAAAAAAAGAAGCCCTTTGGTCATTTACAAAGAAGTTGGAAGAAGATTGCCATATATACTTGATTTATTAAGTGCCAAATGAGGTGATACATCAATAAGAAAACATGGCCAGATGGTAGCTTAATAGGAAATACTTATTGCTTACACAGCAGGAGGAACTGTCATCTTACAGAACGCAGCCTCGCGGCAGGACGGTCACTTCCGGGCCTCAGCAACGCACACCAGGACCAGGCTCTCCCCACCTTTGCACCACTACCCCTGCAGGTGCCTCGTTCTTTCTGGTGGGATCCCCTCCCCCCATGCCGAGACAGTTGTCATCGTTCCTGGCATCAGATGCAGACAATAATATTCAGAGTGGAAGAGGAAGTCTCCTTCCTGCGTTCCTTCTTATGCAGAAGAATGTTCTCCCAGAAGCCTCCGGCAGACCTCTCTATGTCTCATGGGCTAGAATCGATCACCTGCCCATGCCTGTTTATTTTTATTATTATTTTTTAGACAGACTTTATTTTCTAGAGCAGTTTTAGGTTCACTGTAAAACTGAGGGGAAGGTACAGAGATTTCCCACAGACGCCCTGCCCTCCCCCCATGCACAGCCTACCCCATTATCCAGACCCCGACCAGTTCGGGAATTTGTCACAAGCCAGGAAGCTCCATGGACACCTCATTACCACCCAGAGTCCACAGTTTACATCAGGGTTCACTCTTGGTGTTGGACAGTCTGTGGGTTTGGGCAAACGTAAGGACATGTATCTGCCATGGCAGGATCATACAGAGTAATTCACTGCCCTCAAAAAATTTGTGTGCCCTCAACTCATCCCTTTAGTTTAGTTTAGTTTAGTTTTTTTTTAAAAATTTCTAACCTATTCAAAAGTAGAGAGAATAGAAAATTTAACATGCATGGTCCTGTTTTCCAGGTTCAACAACTGTCAAGATTCTGCCACGCTGAATAAAGCCATCTCTCTTTTTTCTTCTTCTCTTCAATGAAGTATTTGAAAGCAAACCAGACATTATGTCATTTCACCCCCTACATAATTCAGTATTTATTCACAGCGATGCAAAAACTTAGGAACATTTTCTTATATAACCACAATGCCATTTCCACTGCTAACAAAGTTAATGCTGATCTCTGGGTATTATCTAAAAATGAGTCCATATTCAAATGTCCCCAGTTGTCTCAAAAATGTCTTTTTCCAGTTGGTTGGGTGAGTTGGGATTCTAATGAGACTTGTCCATTATATTAGGTTATAAGATCTCTTAGTTCTCTTTTAATCTAGAGAGACTCTCCCCTCACTTAGAACAAAGTAAAACAAAACATTGATTTGAAGCAACTAGTGGACTGACCTGTAGAACGCTCTATATTCTGGAATTATCTATCTCTTACCTTGTTATGTCATTTAGCTTCTTCCTCTTGCCTTCATATTTCCTGTAAATGGAAATTAGCTCTACAAACAATTAAATACAGTTCAAGTTTTTGGCAGTGTGTCACAGGTGATGGTCTTTCCATACGGTGTCACGTGAAAAGCATAGATTGTCTTGTCCTGATTTCGCTAAAGTTAAGCCGGATCACCGGACTCAGGAAGTGACAGCCTGATCCCTCTGTGGTCACGTCAAACTCAGGGTCAGTCGCCATAAAATTCATTCTCCAAATCAGGCCATTTTTTCAAGAATAAAAGGGAGGGTTAAAAACAATTGAAATTGTATATTTTTAAACACTTATGCATAGACTGGAAATTTAATTTTATATTTGTGTACCTACAAAATAATTTTATTCAAATCGATCTGTGCATTCAATGCATTCCCAATCATAATCTCAGCAGCCTTTTGTTTTTTTTGTAGAAATTGACAAGCCAATCTAAAATTCATATGAAAATGCAAAGGACCTAGAACAGTCAAAACGACATGGAAAAGAAGAACAGTTAGAGGATTTACACTGTCCGACCTCAAGTTTTATTATAAAGCTACAGTAATCAAGGCATGAAGATGGACATCAAGATGGTATTGGCTTCAAGATGGACATCAGAGCAATGGAATCCAGAAATAGAGCAACATTTGTATAGTTCTACTTCAAAACCATATCTTGAATTGCATACAAATTTAACTCGAGGTGGTTCATACATCTAAATATAAAACCAAAAGCTGTTAAAATGACATATGAGGAAATCTTAGGGACTTTGGGTTAGGCAGAGATTTTTTTAGCTACAACATCAAAAGCATAGCCTGTACAAGGAAAAATGGACAGATTGGACTTCATCAAAATTAAGATCTTCTGGTCTTTGGAAGACACAGTTAATGGAATGAAAAGGCAAGCCACAGGCTGGAGAAAATACTAGCAAGTCACATATCTGATAAAGGACTTGTATCCAGTCTATAAAATAACTATCAAAATTTGATAATAAAAAAGAGCCCAATTTTTTTTTTAAAAGAGCAAATCTTTTGAAAAATTACTTCATCAAGGAAGATATGCAAATGACAAATAAGTGCACCGAGAGATGTTGGAGAGCATCAGTGATTAAGGAAATGCAAATTAAGAGTACAATGGACTATCAGTACACACAGATCAGAATAACTACAATTAAAGAGACCCCCACGCTGAGCATTGGCAAGGATGTGTCACCTTTCACGACGGCTGCTAGGAGTGTAAAATGGTACAACCACTTTGGAAAACCGTTTGACAGTTTCTTAAAAAGTTAAACATATACCTACCGGATGACTCAGTCATTCCAGTCCTAGGTATTTATCAAGAGAAATGACATCGGGCTTCCCTGGTGGCGCAGTGGTTGAGAATCTGCCTGCTAATGCAGGGGACACGGGTTCGAGCCCTGGTCTGGGAAGATCCCACATGCCGCGGAGCAACTGGGCCCGTGAGCCACAACTACTGAGCCTGCGCATCTGGAGCCTGTGCTCCGCAATGGGAAGGGCCGCGATAGTGAAAGGCCCGCGCACCGCAATGAAGAGTGGCCCCCGCTTGCCACAACAAGAGAAAGCCCTCGCACAGAAACGAAGACCCAACACAGCAAAAATAAATAAATAAATAAATTTAAAAAAAAAAGAGAAATGACATCACATGTCCGTGGGAAGACTTTTGCACAAATGTTCATGGCAGCTTTACTTGCAAATCCAAACAAGGAAACAACCCAAGTGTCCATCAATAGATGAGATGGATAAACCAATTGTGGTCTCTCCATTCAATGAAAGGATGGATGCGTTCACTCTCTTGATTGAGGTGATGGTTTCACTGGTGGGAACACATGTCAAAACGTATCACATTGTATGCATTAAATATGTACAGTTTGTTACATGGCAATTATACCTCAAGAAAGCTGTTTTAAAAGTTTAAATGGGGACTTCCCTGGTGGTGCAGTGGTTAAGAATCTGCCTGCCAATGTGGGGGACACGGGTTGGAGCCCTGTTCCAGGAAGATCCCACATGCCGTGGAGAAACTAAGCCCGTGCGCCGCAGCTACTGAGCCTGTGCTCTAGGGCCCAAGAGCCACAACTACTGAGCCCATGTGCCACATCTACTGAAGCCCACGCACCTAGAGCCCATGCTCCACAACAAAGAGAAGCCACTGCAACGAGAAGCCTGCGTGCCGCAACGAAGAGTAGCCCCTGCTCGACACAACTAGAGAAAGCCCACGTGCAGCAATGAAGACCCAAATGCAGCCAAAAACAAATAAATAAATAAATAAATAAATTTATGAAAAAATGTTTAAAAATGTATTCAAGATTGATGGTCATTAGGGGCAGGGGCAGGGAAAGGACACAGGGAAACTTTAGAGGTTCTGTGTTTTGGTTTCCACTCCGAGAATCTTTCTTTCATAAATAATTTTATAAGGCAAAATATATCAACAGGCTCGTGTGTGTGTGTGTGTGTGTGTGTGTGTGTGTGTGTGTATGTGTATGATTCTTTTGAATGTTTTGTCAAAGTTATATGATGAAAATCATAGGCTTTCTCAGTTTTATTCCATTCCTATCTATATCAATATGTATCTATCTATCTATCTATCTATCTACCTATCTATCCATCTATCCATCCATCTATGTATCTACCTGTCTACCTATGTATCCATCTGTCTGTCTATCTATCTATCTATCTATCTATCTATCTATCTATCTATCTATCATCTATCTATATCTATCTACATCTTCAACTAAAATATGAACTTCATCAAAAATCTGCCCCATAAATGGAGATATTCCAAGGAGGCATTTTGGAATTCCAAAGTCCTTCTCATATACCATTTGGGCAGGCATCATCAATTTGTTCAGTTCTTCTCTTTCATCTGAAGCAATACATTTAAATAGTCTTTCTCTTTTTGATCTTGTTTTCAATAATTGTGATAATTCGCCAAAAGCTTCAAAAGAAGTTTTTGGGAATCCATTTGTTGAATAGTTTGATTAAAGATTTTGAACAAAATGCAACCAAAATCCAGAGGACACACACACAAATCTAGTACCACTGTAAGTCATTTAGATTGGTTTGCAAATGACTTTTTCAAAGGTTATGCATTTCTAAAATCTGACCAGATGCGAATATCAGAGGGAGAAAGTTCATACTGCCCTCATTAAGGACTTCTTGTTTGTAATCTATATTAGATTTGTCACAGAAGTTTTGTAGTTCAGTTACTCTAAATCTGTAAATATAAAAATGTTTATACGTTTTGCTATCTACAGCTTTATTTCAATTACAGGTATATTGCAGCTTAAGATTCATGTATGAATTGTGTTTACTACAAAAATTCCAACCATATTTCTGCTTCATACTTTCTTTTTAAAAATTATTAATTAATTAATTTATTGAGGTGTAACTGACATACAAAAGTCTAGTTAACATCTTTCACCATACAATATTACAGAATTTTTTTTCTTGTGATGAGAAGTTTTAAGATCTACTCTCCTAGCAACTTTGAAATATGCACTACAGTATTATTGACTAATGTCTCCATGCTGTACATTGTATCCCCATGACTTATTTATTTTATAACTGCAAGTTTGTACCTTTTGATGCCTGTAACTCATTTTTCCCACCCTCCGTGCACTTCTGGCAACCACCAATATGTTCTCTGTATTTATGAGTTTGGTTTTTGGTTTTGGTTTTTTAGATTCCACACGTAAGTGAGATCATAGATAATTGTCTTTCTGTCTGACTTATTTCATTTAGCATAATGCCCTCAAGGTCCATCCATGTTCTCGAAAATGGCAAGATTTCATTCTTCTTTATGGCTGAATAATATTTCATTGTCTGTCTATCTATCATCTATCTATCTATCTATCTATCTATCTATCTACCTATCTATCTCACATTTTCCTTATCCATTCATCCATCAATGGACATTTAAGTTGTTTCCATATCTTGGCTATTGTAAACAATGCTGCAGTAAACATAGAGGGACCATATATCTTTTTGAGTTTGTGCTTTGTTTTCTTTGGATAAATACCCAGAGGTGGGATTGCTGGATCGTATGGTAGTTCTATTTTTGATTTTTTGAGGAATCTCTGTACTGTTTTCCACAGTGGCTGCATCAATTTACATTCCCATCAACGGTGTACAAAAGTTCCCCTTTCTCCACATCCTCCTCAGCACTTATTTCTTGTCTTTTTGGTAATAGCCAAGCTCCATACTTGCTTAATTTAATAATAGCACATTTTTACCATGACACCATGTGACATCAGCATTTGTATTTGTATTATAACAAAAACAAATAATGATATCATTAATATTGACTATTTCACTGAATTTACATTTATATCTTGCATTTTCAAAAACATCAGTGACATTTATCTTCAACAGAATAAATATTCAAAGCTTTACGTTTATTTAATGATTTGAATAAAAATTAAGCAATTATTTAAATTAACTTAATCGGCTTTTCTATTTGAAACATCTGATAACACAAGTATTAAACTGGCATCGTTTAACTGTTTGTAAAATTCTTCTGCTCCTGGAGCCAACACAGTAACAGCTATCACTTCATCTTGTAAATTAACCAGAAAACTTGAAAATGAGCATAGTTAATTAGAATTGCCATTTGATCTAAATGAGGTCATATCTCACAGAGTGACCACCAAACTCAGCTGCCTGGGCTCAGTCTTTGTATTTTGCCAGTCTCAAAATAATTTCGAACTTTGAAGTAAATGCTGATTTACTTAGCAGTTCTATGTCTTCTGTTTTTCACATGATCAGTGATGTCACTGGACGTGGAGTTGGTCATTCCTCCAGGAGCTCATAGTGGCCGTGGTATGTGAGATTCCACAGTCAGGGTGTCACCCCCTCACTCGGATGGCAGGAGAGGTGAATTCACTTACCTGAGGTCACACCTGGCTGGCTTGTGAATCCAGTCTCCTGACTCCACACATTCAGTGTGTGCCCCGTGGGGAGGGCAGTGGCGGTGGGGTGATGGCCACAGGCTCACACTTTGGTGGGGGCCGAACTGGGCTTGGAGGACACAACCACAAAGGCCACGTCTCCCCCTTGGAAAGGAAGGAAATACACCAGAAATGGGTGTCCCACTTTTGTTCTGAAAATGCGTCACTGACGGTCAGCGGCAGTAGGAGACCCAGATGTCACTGTTGCTAGAGAGGGTTCTCTCCGAGGGGCTGCTGACACTCTGGCCAGTGTCACCTCTAGTCTTGGTCAGGGATCCGTCCAGGTGGAGGCTGGCTCTCGACCTCCCCGTGGTAAACACCCTGCGGCTGCTAGAGTCTCCCAGATGGGCCAGGAGAACAGGCAGGACCAACACTAACGCCATGGGCTGGCCCAGGACCCCCTGAGCAGTCTCAGAAATGGGGTCCACCTGCTGTCACAGCGTCGTGTCCTTGGGCATCCTGGGGCCTGCCACCAGCACCCTCCCCCACCAAAATGGTCCTGGCCATCTTCAGAAACCTCTGTGGACAAAGTACAGGGGGCAGACCCCAAAGTCCAATCTCTGTTCTTTGGTTGTGACCACTTCCTGCCCTGGGCAAGTCTTTTAACCTGACTGTGCCTCAGTTTCCTTAGTGCTAGTGGCCAATTAACCCCTCCCTGACCCTCTCCAGACCTCACAGGGATTTGGCATGAGAACTAAGGTAACATCTTCAGAGTGTCTGGTGTTTCAGGCAGATTAATGCTCTATGAATCCAAGCTGTCATTATAATAAAACATGGGCCTCCACAGCACGGGCCAGTTAGAAGATCATCGGACTGTTGAGGACGGACCCTCCCAATGGACAGAAGGTGGGTGTGTACCTTGGAGAGATGTTGGCCGCCATCTGTGGCACTGGCTTCTGTCTCACCTGGGGTTGGCTGACTGGTGTGATTTTAAGGCTGGATGTGGATTCTATTTTGGCCCTGCTGTCTGCTGGGTACCCAGCCATCACTCTGCTCTCAATTCCAGGCCTGGATGCCCCACGAGGCTAGGCCTGCCTTTCTGCTGCCTCCCCCAGTTTGGGGTTGATTGATTGAACGTTCCTGGAACAGGACCTCCCCCAACCCCATGTCCTTCACCTGCCTCTTGTCTGTGGACAAATTTTATCCTCCTAGGCCTTCCTCAAGTTCCAAAGAGTAACTTTAATCAGAGAAGTGAGAAAATGCAGAAAGGAAAACAGTCAGGCAAGACAAAATAATAATAGTTTAGCCAGCAAACAAAGTCAAGGACTTAAGTTCCTCCTCAAGGGCTATAGATGATATTCTGAGTCATGTCCTTTGAGCTGTTTTGCAGATGCAGAAACCCCCACCAAGTGGAAGAAGTTCACTGAGTGCTGCCCACCAGCACGGAGATCCCAGACCAGTTGGAACCAGAAGGTTGATGATGCTGACTCCCGATTACTTCACCACCAACCAATCAGAAGAATGTCCATGAGCGGATCACACAGCCCACGTCCCCCCTCCCTCACCCTGTCTTTAAAAACCTTTCCCTGAAAGCCATCAGGGAGTTTGGGCCTTTTGAGCACTAGCTGCCTGGACTCCTTGCTTGGTGCTCTACAATAAACACCTTCCTTCACTACAGCCCGGTGTCAGTAGATGGCTTTACTGTGCATGGGCAAGCAGACCAAAGTTTGGTTCAGAAACAATTTGATATCTTCCCAACTCCATGGCAAAGATGGTCTTAGGAGGAGGTGGAGAGAATGTCCCATCAGTTCAGTCAGGCAGAGCTCCACTCTGCATCCTGTGGGACAGCTGTCACTGACCTGTGGTCCAGGGCTCCCTGAAGCGGGTGGCACCACATCCTTCCTACCAATACATTTCTTTCTTTCTTTTTTTCGCAGCAATATCTTTTTGGATCCATCTCTTAGATTAATGAAAACAAAACCAAAAACAAACAAATGGGACCCAACTAAACTCGAAAGCCTTTGCACAGCAAAGGAAATCACAAACAAAACAAAAAGATAACTCACAGAATGTGAGAAAACACCCACAAACAATGCAACCAACAAGGGACCAGTCTCCAAAACATAAAAACAGCTCATGCAGCTCAATAGCAAAACAAACAAACAAACAACCTAATCAAAAAATGCACAGAAGATCTAAATAGACATCTCTCCAAAGAAGACACACAGACGGCCAAAAGACACATGAAAAGGTGCTAAACATCACCAACCACTAAAGAAATGCAAATCAAAACTACAGTGAGGTGCCACCTCACACCGGTCAGAATGGCCACCATCAAAAAATCCACAAGCAACAAATGCTGGAGAGGGTGCGGAGAAAAAGGAACCCTCCCACACTGCCCGTGGGAATGCAAACTGGTACAGCCACTCTGGAGAACAACATGGAGGCTCCCAAAGAAAACAAAAATAGAGTTACCACATGACGGTGGGTTAGTAGGGGCTGGAATGGGGTTGGCGTAGCCTTGGAAACTGCTGGGATCTAGGTCTGCAAGAGTGAGTCTGAACCCTGGATCTGTGACAAAGTCAAACACTCACATCACTTTTTTCCTCACAAAAGAGCTCCTGAGTGGAGGGAATCTCTCTCAGCACTCATGTAAATGGGTGAAGAAGTGGAATCGAGGAAGAGGTGATGCAGGTAAACTGAAACTGTTGGCCCTACCCCCTTCAATGCATTTTTTTTTCTCATTTCTATGCTTCACCCGAGTACTATAATCTCTCACCTGGATACCAGAGTTTTCAAGAAGGTATCTTTGTGTGCGGATCATTGTCAGTTTGGAGTTAGTGTGAGAGAATAAAGGCTAGAACCTCCTATTCCACTATCTTGCTCGTGTCACTCTGTATAAGTCTTAAATTGAGCAAAGTCTTTTTACATCCTAAATAAAATAACACGAAATGATTCATTCTAGGTGTTCCTAATGGCATCCAATGATGCAGCTTCCTTGAAATGCACCATTTTTAAATGAAGATAAAGAAGGTCAAGGAAATAATCTGATTTGCTGAAATGGAAGGAAATGGTAAGGAGTTAATCCAAGTTGGGAATCTGGGTCTGTCTCTGGTAGCTATGATATTTAATCACAAATATTCACAACATTGCCAAAGAGCCTTAAATCCAGGCAATGGCATAGATGATGATAATAATCATGGTGTAGCCAATATTAAGTAGCAACGTCAGCAGGGATCATAACTGCCAACTCACACACCCTCAGGGTGCAAAGGATTCTGTTCTCACTTTTGTCATACATTAAACCACTGACTCTCACGACAGCCCTGTGAAGTAAATACTATATCATCAAATTACCCATTTACCAATGAGCAAACTGAGGCAGAGAAAGACTTAGTAACTTGCACAGGTCAGTATAGCTCCGAGCCAGCAGAGTCGGGATTTGACACCAGGTGTAATGGCTCCAGAGACAGGGCTCAGAGCACTGCAGTGAGCAGGAAACACCTCACAGCTGTGTCAGGAGCCACCAGCCTTGGAGAGAACAGGCCATGGAGGTGTGAGGAAAAGGTGAATGTGAGGATTTAGCCGTGGGGAACAGGAGAGCAATAGACGGCCATTTTGGTGTTTCATGAAGTAGTAGAAAACATTGTTTCGTACAGTGAGGATCCTATTATGATGAATAAAAGATGAGTGTTAAGTAAAGGCTGATCCACATTTACTGGCTTATCTCATGTGAATCCACTGGTGTTTTGTAAGGTGTGACTTGAGAATGAAAGCTTTCCCACACTTGATGGGCTCATAGAGCTTCTCTCCAGTGTGAATATTCATTTGTCGACTTAGAGTTGTAGCAAAAGGCTTTCCTACAGACTTTGCATTCAAGTGTTTTTTTTGTCTAGTGTGGGTCATATGATGAATACAGGATGACTGCTGGTCGAAGGCCTTTCCATATTTATTGCATTCCCGGAGCTTCCCTCCAAAGGGAATCCTCATGTGTTGACTCAAATTAAACTTGGAGCAAAAGATTTCCCACATTCTTTGCACATAAAGAGTTTCTCACCAGTGTGGATCCAACAATGTTGGACAAAACCAGAGCGGTAGGTGAAAGACTTTCCACATTTAGTGAATTCATAGGGCTTCTCTCCAATGTGAAGCCACCGGTGCTCTGTGAGGTGTGACTTGTGAGAAAAAGCTTTCTCACATTCACTGTACTCATAGGGCTTCTCTCCAGTGTGAATCTTCATGTGTTGACTCAAATTAAACCTGGAGCAAAAGGCTTTCCCACAGTCTTTTCATGCAAAGGGGTTTTCTCCAGTGTGGGTCCCTATGATGCTTAATAAAAGTAGACTGTCAGATGAAGGCTTTTCCACATTTACTGCACTCATAGGACCTCTTTCCAGTGTGAATCCACTGGTGCTTTGTGAGTTGGAACGTATGTTTGAAGGGTTTTCCACATTCTTTGCACTCAGAAGGATTTTCTCCAGCGTGAATCTGCTGGTGCTGCATGAGGTCTGAGGTACAGCTGAAGGTCTTCCTACAATGTATGCAATGCACTCATAGGGTCTCACTTCAACATGAGTACAGTCATGCGGTGCAAGATCCTGACTCCTGATATTCCTGCATTCACTATATCCATGCTGGTGCTTCCGTGCATGATTCTTGGGGTCCTTAACTAGTCTGTGTGAGTCACTTTCATGGAGAACACCTACTGGAGAGACTTACTCCTGTAAAACTCTTGAGTGTAAACTGTCATCTATCCCCAACTCATCACGTTTAGGGCTCATCTTTCCAGGGTCAGTCTTCTCGTGGGGATCTGTCACAGGACTTAAGATTACTTCCTGCATTTCTGATGGCTCTTCCTTAGTTTTGGTTTCTCCAGTCTTGGAGTCCCTTGAAGCTCCCTGTCTCAGCCACACCTGAAGTGAGGGTCCCTCGGACAAGAGCAGCTGAGAAGTATCTGACTCTCTAGTCTGTGACTTTTCTCTGGCTCCTGGGCAGGCACTTTGGGAGAGGCCTCTCTTCACCACCCACAGCTCCTGCCTGTGCTTCAGTGGGTGGATCAGATCTGGTTTAGGAACCGGATATCCCAGAGAGGTCAGGAGCCCGCAGGTCTCCAGCATTACCTCCCAGTACAGGCTTCTCTGGGCAGCATCCAGCTGCCCCCACTCGTCCTAGGTAAAGGTCACTGCCACATCCTCGAAGGTCACGGATGCCATGTGCCTGCACCATGGCCTCGAATTCCCTGTGCAGACTCCCGAGGGTCAGCACAGGTGGGGTCCCACTCCCTTCTCCTGCCATGCCCCTCCCCCCATGGCTGCCCTCACCCAGCAGATGGCGGCTGCCTCTGGCTGCCTCACCTCTTGTTGGTGGCGGGGAGTCACCTGCCTTACGCTCTGACAGTCAGCCGACAAAAGCCAGCTGTGCACCCTGGGTGCTGGCTACTAGTGAGGGCTCTGAAAGCATTAAGATGTAGCCCGTGTTCCCCGAATTCGCCATCTAATGGAGGAGAAGAGAGGGCATGTGGGTACTGAGAGCTCAGGAGGGAGATGGTGTGTTTCTGTGCATCCTTCACCACCTTCCAGCACCCAGTGTATGCCTGGCACACAGTAGGCACTTAATAAATATCACAGGATGAATGAAACAGTTCCAGGGAAGAACACAGTGAGAATGGGTGTCCCGAGGGCAGGTGTCCTGCCCGACTCCTGTGCAGGCCCTCCGTGCCCAGCACCACGTTCTTCCTACCCAGAGACTTTAACAGACATTTGCGGAGGCTGACAGGGCCTCTCCCCATGGACTGCAGGCCTGGGAGGCTTCCTGGAGGAGGTGGGGGATGTTTGCCCTTGAAGAATGTGTAGCGCTCTGCTGGGGAGTGTTATGGGCTGAATTGTGTCGCTGCCCTCCGTCCCAAATTCATGTGTTGAAGTCCTAATCCCCACTGCCTCTTAAGTGACTGTATTTGGAGATGCAGTTTTTAAAGACGTAGTTAAGTTAAAGATCGTTAAAGTGGACTCTTACCCCGTGTGACTGGTGTCCTTATAGGATGAGGAGATTGGGACACAGACACTCAAAGAGGGACGACCATGTGAGGACACAGAGAGGAGACAGCGGTGCATAAGCCCAGGAGAGACCTCAGGAGGAGCCACTCCTGCCGACACCTTGATCTCTGACTCCCAACGTCCAGAACGTGAGAAAACAGATGTCTGTGGCCTAAGCCGCCCCGTCTGTGGCGCTCTGTTACAAGGAGAAGCTGCATCATGGAGGGGCACTTGGGCCCTTGTCCGAGGCCCCACCTGGACATCCAGGGGTCACGGTCAGCAGTGCTGCAGGTCGTGCTGGGAGGGGCAGGGCTGGGGGGCCGCACTCCTCCAGAAATCTAGGGAGCCTGGCTTTTCCTTCACTGAAGCTCCATCTTCCTTTGATTTGAGAAGTGCCCAAGAATGACTGGAAACAGGGCAGCGCAGGGCCTCGTCGGAGCAGGGGGCGGGGTGGGGCGGGGCCACCGAGCTCTCCACTCCCGTGTGGTTTCATGGCACCCGGGTTGGGGAGCGCCTGTCCCGTAAGAAACGGCCCCAAGGAGGAGCTCCGAGCCCCCATCCCGGCAGCCCAGGCAGCCCCCCAGCTCACCCCGCCCTTCACAGACACCCTGAAGACCCCGATGCTCTCCCTGTGTGGCGGAGGGCTTGGGGGTGCTCCGGTAGGGGCGTGGGGTGCTTTAGGCAGCACTGATCAGGGCTGGTGGGGAGTGCAGTGAAATGGGACAGGCTCTGGGGGTCTTCAAGCCGGTACTGGGTGGGCCGACCAGCTGGCCACGGGAGGGAGCATCGGGGGCAGGCCGGCCCCACCTTGCCCAGCCACTGTCCTTTGAAAAAGAGCCTGATGTCTTTGAAGGCCCCTCGCCGCTTGCCCCATGGAGAATGCATTCTTCTGAAGCCAGGTGGTGACGCCCCAGGACGGAGCCGGCGTCTGGTACCCTTGGCATCGTGGTCAGAGCTGGGGCTGTGAACGCCGGGCGCCATGGCTGACGGTGTTCACTCCTGTCGGAAACACCTGCTGGGCTGAGCCACTCAGTTCAACAGGGATCTGACTCCCGGGGACAAGAACGGGACTAAGAATCAAGGGCTCTGGGTTAGCGTCTAAATCATGCCAACCAGTTCCTCTTTCGTGCTGGGTCTTGGGTTCCTGTTGGCACCATGGGGAAGGTACTAGATGTCTCAGAAGTCAGTGCCCCCCACCCCTGTCTAGAATTCCAGCCCGTTCCTATTTTGGTTGGTTCTGTGTCCCCCTGTACCCCGACACTCAGGCTTCAGGATAATCTCAGTGTGTCTCATGTCCCTGACCTTCACTAAGGCCTGCTGACCCCACCTCTCTACAGACACTCTTAGAAAAAAAAAATCTGGAGGAAAAAGTCACATCTTATCTCTGCTAACTTCTGAATGAACTTAGCATTTCCTGCCTTTTGAATGACAGCAGCCCCCACCGGGGTGTCCGCAGTGCTAGGGCCGCGTCTCCTGCAGCAGTCACAGACCGTCCACATCACGTCACCATTGCCTCTTTTCTCTCCAAGCACCGTCTACATCACCAGTTTGGAATGATTGTGGTTATTAGATCCAGCGCTGGTCCTACAAGCAAACGTGCTCCCAAAGCAGCAGATTCTACTGTATCTAACTTTGATCTTTCACATCCTGATAGCTGTCTTTGAACATTCTTGGTTTCCTTTGTTATCTTAACTCCTGTGTTATCTCAACACATTAACCTGACAAATATTCATGGCATGAAGAGGTCAGGAACCCCTGCTTCATATCAATGCCATCT